>NC_137263.1:55882046-55952046 GCF_053477335.1 Acartia tonsa | reverse complement strand
GATAGATAGATAGATTAGATAGATAGATTAGATAGATAGATAGATAGATAGATAGATAGATAGATAGATAGATAAATAGATAGATAGATAGATAGATAGATAGATAGATAGATAGATAGATAGATAGATAGATAGATAGATAGATAGATAGATAGATAGATAGATAGATAGATAGATAGATAGATAGATAGATAGATAGATAGATAGATAAAAAGACAGAAATTAGAAAATAAATAAATGTTTGTAATATGTCAAATTGAATTAAACCACTAGATAGCTACCTAGATAGATATTAAGATAGAAGACAGAAAATTTAATTAATAAAGAAACATTTAAAAGATAGCTAGCTAGCTTGATAGACAGATGGAAGGATAGATGGACAGGTTGATAGATAGCTAGCTTTTTAGTTAGATAGATAGAGAGATAAAAAGATAAAATAGTTTATTATAGGTCTAATAAACAATTTCAAAGATAGATAGTTAGCTAGCTAGATAGTTATAAGATAAGGCAGAAAAAAATTACAGATAGATAGCTAGCTAGATGATGCTTTTTTATAGTGCCTATAAAAATGTCGTCAAACTGGCCTGCTATAGGTAATTTTGTCTGTGTATTGGCCTATCATTGGTCATTTGTATTGTATGACGTCATTTTTATAGGCACTATAAGGAGCTTCTAGCTAGATAGATAGATAAGAAGATAGAAAGACAGAAGGTTTAGAATATTTGATTATTATATGCCAATCTTATAAACAGAACCATTTATAAGATAGCTAGCTAGCTAGATAGTTATAAAGATAGTTGATTATTATTTGAAAAGATGTATAGTATAGTATAGATGTATATACAGACAACTACCTCCCTTTCTTTTTCAAAGACCTCTTTCGTCTGCTTCTAAATTATTTTCTGCTACTTGGCTGTGGTAATATAAGCGACACCATTGGTTGATTTTCAATGACCCAATAGATACAGTAATTTAACCCTTTCTCCCTCTATTGTTTTACTCTAATATTATATGCCTTATTAAATTAACAATTTATAGGATAGCTAGCTAGATAGTTATAAAGATAGAAAGACAGAAGGTAGAAAAAAATGACAGATAGCCAGCTATAAGAAGATATAAAGACAGAAGGTATAAAATATTTGATTATTATTATTTGTTAAATTTGATTAGAACAGAACCAAATGGTAACTTTTGGTAAACAGCTTTTCAGTGTTTATTCAATATTTCTAATAATATCATATTATTTATCGCATCGTATTATAGGCAGATTTCCGCGGATATTAAAAAAAAATAAGAATCAACTGTGTTGGCACCGAAGGACTTAAAAAAGCCAGGGCTAACAAAACTGGTAATAATCTTTTTCTTTTCATTTTAATGGAAAATTGTCTGCTATACATGATTTTCCAGTATGGCTGAAAACTGGTTGTAATCCAGCGGATATTTATCGGTTTCGAAGCCATAATAAAAATTTTTCGGTCTATAGTCTATGGTCTCTAGTATGATGTGAACCGATTCTGTGCCATTCTAAAAAACCAGGTAATATCGTATTATGGACAATTTCCAACGAATGATAGAGTAAAAATCATAAAATCAATTCCAGTTTGGTTTGCCCTGTGACTTCGGCCTCTCTTGTCCAACTGAATTGGAATAAATATTACAATTTTTCATTTTCTAACTGCGGAAAACTGTGTTGAAACGTTGCAACACCACACATCATCTGCTAAACATTTGTGAAAATAATTTCTTTATAAAAAATATCGCAGATGACAAAATAGAAAATATTAATTTTTCTTAGTAACAACTCTTTCATTAAGCGCAGCTACATTTTATATACTAGAGGATACGACCCTAGAGGCACCTAGTTGTGGGGGTTGAATTCAACCCTTCCCCCATTTTTTTATTTCATTTTTAAAAAGAAAAAGTAAAAACAATCTTCTCCCTCCCCCAATTTTTTTTTAGGTGGGGAGTATCCTAGCCAAAATTAGTTATAAACATCCCAGTACCTATGAGAGGCTATACTGTAAAGGAGAACCATATCAGCGGTTAGCGAGATATTTCGGTACAGACAGATAGAGATCCTATTGCTTTTATATAAGATAACTTTCGGCTGTGTCCCCAGAGAGGCCTTTAGGGGCACTTGAGGTAGAGGAGGGAGTCAAACTTACACATGAAATTTTAGTTTATAAAGAAAAGTTTTTCAGGGGGGGGGGGGGATTTTTTTTTGAGAGGGTTGAGTAATCCTCTTCTAAAATAGTTTTCATTTCAGAAGTTAGAGAGATATTGTTCCGAAAATTTAATCTCTGTTCGCACACCAATACTATCGTAAAGGGTTAAAAGAAATCTTAAATCATCAGTTACTAAAAAACCAAAGGAAATGCTCAGCACACAGAAATGCGCAAAAAATTTCATCTTTTTATGACACACTCCACGTAAATGAAGAAAATGACACATGAATATTAATTAGAGATTATAAATTAGATGGATGGATAGATGGATAGATAGACAGATAGATAGTCAAGACAGATGGATATATAGATATTTAAAGAAAGCCAAATGTTGATGTCTCATTATTAATTAGATGGATAGATGGATAGATAGCCGGATAGATAGTCAAGACAGATGGATATATAGATATTTAAAGAAAGCCAAATGGTTGATGTCTTATCATTAATTAGATGGACGGATAGATAGATAGATAGACAGATAGATAGTCAAGACAGATGGATTTATAGATATTTAAAGAAAGCCAAATGTTGATGTCTTATTATTAATTAGATGGACGGATGGATAGATAGATAGTCTAGACAGATGGATTTATAGATATTTAAAGAAACCCAAATGTTGATGTTTCATTATTAATTAGATGGATGGATAGATAGATAGATAGTCTAGACAGATGGATTTATAGATATTTAAAGAAACCCAAATGTTGATGTTTCATTATTAATCAGATGGATGGATAGATAGATAGATAGACAGATAGATAGTCAAAACAGATGGATATATAGATATTTAAAGAAAGCCAAATGTTGATTTCTTATTATTAATTATATGGATGGATAGATAGATAGATAGACAGATAGATAGTCTAGACAGATGAATATATAGATATTTAAAGTAAGCCAAATGTTGATGTCTTATTATTTATTAGATGGATGGATAGATGGATAGATAGACAGATAGATAGTCAAGACAGATGGATATATAGATATTTAAAGTAAGCCAAATGTTGATGTCTTATCATTAATTAGATGGACGGATAGATAGATAGATAGCCGGATAGATAGTCAAGACAGTTGGATATATAGATATTTAAAGAAAGCCAAATGTTGATGTCTTATTATTAGAACCAACTGTTGCCTATACAAAGATCAAGTGTTGCATTAGAAACTTTTTCTAGTTGCAGCAAATATTACCTCATAAAAATGACGTCATACAATACAAATGACCTATGATATGCCAGTATACATTGTAATTGACCTTTGGTAAAATATATACTGGCCTATCATTGGTCATTTGTATTGTATGACGTCATTTTTCATTTTGCACTTTTTGCTGTTTTTTTTTCTAACGTCTAGTGCTTATTTAGTAAAATAATGGATATTAGGAAACATTTGGATATATTATGACAGGGGAAAAAATTTGTTGTCAACTTAGCTTCCTAATATGAATCTCAGTTATTGGTCAGTTTGTTCATCCAGTAGGAGGGAAGGGGATGTAGTAAATGGGATGGATATGGTGCATTTCTATTTTAGCCCGCTGCAAGCATCACTTTATCATGAATAATATATCGATTAGCATAACGTTCATTTTATAAGAACATTTACGCTTAAAATGTTGAAGAATATATATAATCTATATATCGCACACTAAGAGTGGTCGGGTAAAAATTAAATATGGATGTATAACCCAAACAACTACCTGGTTCCATTGATGGGGACTTTTTTCGTCTGCTAGCAAATTGCTCTATTGTAGCGACTTGACTCTGTTAATATTTCCAACGCTATTGGTGATAATTAAAGACGTGTTGGAAAGGATCGGCACAGGGTCCCCCAGCCTGTGAACATACATTTATTTTATACCTCTACACTTTTACTTTACTGGGTAAATCACATTGCCTACCATTATTCTGTACTAAAATTGTAATTGTAATGAGGATTACCATCGAACTGTACACTTGCTTTTCTCTCACACAACACTTATCCCCTCCTCAAAACTTTTTCTTATAATAAACACAGCATATTTCATCTTCATTTGGGGTCTGTACGTCATAATGTCAGGACTTGATAGAATTATCAGATCAACTTAAAACTTGGCTAAATTGTTTAAAGTAGCTAGACAAAAATAAGCCATGTGACGTCATTAAATGAGGGAGATGAGAGGAGAAGTGGGAAAGAAAACCCTTTAAAAAGAGTTGGAAAATCTCTCATTTCTATGACGTCTCAATTCTGATTTTTTGAGACACTTTGCCCAGATACTTGTTTAAATGACAATTTTACAAAAACAATATAGCAAAGCACGAACCTAGTAATAGTGCCTAACTTTTTATCTTTGTGACGGAACAAAAATTCATCTCTTTTTTAGGGGGTTTCCTTTACCACCTCCCCACTCATCCTTCGATTTTTGTTACGTCACAAAGATAAAAAGTTAAACACTATTACTAGGTTCCAAAGCATCTCTTTAGATAGAGTCAAAATGATAAATACATAATTTAGTCATTTAGTAACTACTCTACTGTCCAGAGTTTTAAGATAATATTTTCTTATTTGTTGGCTAAATAACTTTGAGGATTATCAATTAATTTTGATTGGTTGGTTCATTAGGTTAAGAGTCATAACGTTTCAACCAATAATTGTAATCTACAGTATGGATAATCATTGGGGATTTACATCAATTTATTTGCCATTGCCTTACCCCTTTAGATTTCCTTGCCATTTACCAAAGAATATTTTCTATATTAATTGATAATTCTATATAAGACTATACTGTTTAGTTCTGTAAGATTATTTATTGCTTGTTATTGCTGCGCTACTTATGGACTTATATTCTTCCTTGTTTTTAGGAGCAAAGAAACTCTCTAGTTCCCATAATCCGTCCTGCCGTCTGTCTGTCCGTCCGTCCGTCCGTCCGTCAGTAGTCGTGAGATAAATGTGATTTTTGCACATGATACTTAAGATTAACTGCTAATTTATTGGTGAAGATTCCCCATACTAAAGAACATACAGTATACAGCTTACTTGCGCCGTCAGTCAGTCGGTCATTCGGTCATGCTGAAAAAAAGGTTTTTGTGATTTTCAACCTTTTTAATTTTTTTTATTTTACTCTAACCATTTTTATGTACACTGAACAACAGATCTATTGTATAGATGTATATACAGACAACTACCTCCCTTCCTTTTTCAACAACCTTCTTCGTCTGCTTCTAAATTATTTTCTGCTACTTGGCTGCGTTAATATAAGCGACACCATTGGTTGATTTTAATGACTCAATAGAAGGGTTGCACAAGACGGTTGTGATGGGGATATACAGTTATTCAACCCTTTCTCTCTCTAGTGTTTTACCCTGATAACTAGGGATGGCAATCCGTCAAATTTTTTGGACCGGATTCGGATTCTTACAAGAATCCGTCAAAAAAATGGCGGATTCTCGTGGATTCCGGATTCTTATTTTTGGCGGATTCCAGATTCGAATTCCGGATTCTATCCATATTTTTAAAGCCCTTTTAAAAATATTTAAAAATTTAAGTGCTACATATGTCCTAAAATTTAATGTTCTTTATAATTTACTTCCGAGAATCGAACCAGATTTTTAAAGATCTTATATAAAATGATAATAATCTTTGCCTTCAAAAATGGGTAGTTAAAAAAAAAAACTCAAGACGCTAATTTTAGGGTACCAATTAAGAATCCGAATCCGCTATCAAAAAACGGATTCCGGATCCGGATTCCAAAATTGGCCAAAAATTGGGCGGATCCCGGATTCGGATACGGATTGCCAACCCTACTAATAACTGAACTCTCTTTGTCCGTTTGTACATCCATTACTTTTTGTGCTTCGATAATAGAGGATGTTGTCATCCTTGTTTCTTCTAAACGTAGCATATTTTATCTTAATTTGTCGCCAATGGATGTATTATTACTTGGATGTTGCACCAGATTTTCATGTACTCAGATAAAAAGAGGCTTGCAGCTTGCAAAAATAGTGTTTCCCCATCCCCTCCCCTTTCATTGGATTAACGAACTGACTAATAAATGGGGTTCATATTAGCAAGCTAAATTGATGTCAAATTTCCCCTGTCAATACATCTACGTACATCCTATATCCATTATTTTATCTTAATTTGTCGCCATATGTACTTTTTTAAAAATTTAATATCTGTACACTTTACAGTGCATAAGCAAGCATTAATTAAAGGACGCCTGCAAGAAATACCACGCTTTAACTGCTGAAAGACTGCCACAAGTAGACCCAATACCCCAAATTTAAAGCCTTTAGCTTCAATAACCAAAAAGTTTTAGGCATTTCAAAATAGCATTTTATGTACAATGAAATTTTTGAAAGATTTCCAATGCTCATAAAAGAAAAAACAATTTTAAATTACGTCGCCTAGACACAAAATTATTACCTTATCTTTGTCAGAAACTTAGATTGCCGGTAACTGATTACATTTTTACAATAAATACACCACATTTCATAGTCAAAATCTATGAGAAAAATTCGATTTAAATTGCATTTTTAAACAAAAATCATAGCGGAAACAAAGGGGGAAACTAATACAATCTCAGCTGTGGTTGGTTGTTAAGCTGATTCAGCCTTCTGATTGGCTACAGTACACTCGGTACAACACAAGTTAAACTTTATTTTTTTTTAATGATTTTGACTATAAAAATGGGTATTTTTAATGTAAAAATATAATTAGTTACTGGAAACCTAAATTTATGACAAAAATAAGCTTATAATTTTGTTTCTAGGCTATGTAATTTAATTTCAAAGTTTTCAACATGAGCATTGCAATTCTTTCAAAATATTTATTGTACATAAAATGTCATATTAAAATGCCTAGAACTTTTTAGTTATAGAAGCTAAAGGCTTCAAATTTGGGGTATTTGGTCTACTTGTGGCAGTCTTTCAGCAGTTAAAGCGTGGTATTTCTTGCAGGCTTCCTTTAATGGGAGATAAGTTATTTTCCAGTATGGCTTCGAAACCGTTTAATATACGCTGGATTAAAACCGGTTATCAGCTATACTGAAAAATCATATAGCATTGTATTACAGACAATTTTTTACTAATATTCAAATAAAAATCATAAAATTAATTTAAGTTTTATTATCCTGAGCCTTCGGTCCCTCTGGTCTATCAAAACTGGTTTTTAATAATTTTTCATTTGATATCCGTGGGAAGCTGTCTATAATACAAAGCGATGAAGAACTATTCCCCCAATTGCCTAGCCCTCTCGCAAAGAGTCAAACTTCTTTTTGTGAGAATTGTTGAAATACCCCCCATTTGAGATTTTGTTACCCCTCCACACCACACAGTGCACAGTGGGACAGCCTGTGTCAAAATACAAATCTTGGAAGGGGGGGGGGGCTAATTTGGATTCTTGGATTTTTGTTTATACCTAACGGATTTATGGATTAATATTTGGGTCAAAAGGTAGGAATCCAAAGTTGCCGGTTTCTTCGTATTTTCACATATATGGATGATGGGTTATTTTAGGTTAGGTTATTGATTGCCCCGCAGCTTCTTTTCTAACCCTGCGCGCAGGATTAGAAAATTTGCCCCACAGGGTTAGTGCCCCTAGCAGGGGCTAGAATTAGGAGAAAATCTACCGTGAAAAGAATGGAGGGAGTACTTTGGGGGGCCAGTACTCCCTCCCTGGTTGAGAAATGGTCTTCACCAATAGTATCTGTATCAATTTTTAGCACTATAATATCTCAATGTTGAAGTGTTTCTTTTTAAGGGTAGGAGATTTGATCATAAGAAAAATGCCATTAATCAATAAATTCTGATAACTATAAGTGGGGTATAATTGCTTTCAAAAAAGTTCTCATAAAAAAAACACTATATATTAGCTTGAAAAAAATAATCGTTTTGCAGATGACTGATGGTATTAGCTGTTAGAACTTGTAAGTCAATACCTCTTGAATAATCAAGCCAACTGTATACCAGGAATACCATTTACCTTGGCTTCTGAATTAAAAGAGGTCTAATTGAACTAATTCCCATCCCTATAGCCTACCTAGTGGCCCAGAAGGGTGAGACTGTGATTATTGCTGGCTGAATATGGACATGTGTGGAATTGCATATTTTCTTTTACAATTTCAGAACAATCCAAAAACCCCATAGGAAAGAAAAATGGCATTTCAACCAGAGCTCATCCAGGACAGCATCCCCTTCCATCTTTTAGACCAAGACCATTACAACCATCAGGTGTTTTGCCAGGTCAAGATAATAGATATAAGGGGAATCATGAAGTCGGCCCAAACGGAGAGTGGAGTTGTTTTATAAGCACTTCCCGATGGACCAAATTAATAAAACTTACCTGGGCTCCTTCATGCTGACCTTTCATAGGCTAGAAATAGCTGTCGACATGTGGGAGATTTACATGGTCCGTCTATCTGAGGAGGAGGCAAGAGCCAAACTCAACATCTTCAGGTGGAAGGCCATGAGGACCCTTGCCCAGATGTCCCCTGCAATTAAAGTGTTTTAACCAGGCCTGCGAAAAGAATGTAGCCTGGTGCCTCCCAAATAAACTCCCCCCTCACAGGCTGGCAGGGGGTCAGCTGCCCCCAGAGGTCAAGACCGCCATGCGTTTTTAAATGACCACCTAAACCACATAGTGCAGCTGGTGCGCAATCTAGGCGGCGATAACCTGGAGAATAGGGCCCTCCAGGACCAATCTAAGTACCATGACATTAAGGTGTGTTCCCTACAGCAAAGAGAGGTCTCCAGTTTTAAAGTTTATTTTTTACTATGGATTAAATAATTTTTACTGAATCGTGATGTTTCTTTCCTTTGTAGGTAAAATACTCAGCTTTTAGAGTGACTTGCTTTGTAAATATTGTATGCTATATCTTCTTTTAAAAAATCAGATTTATGCTTCAATCATCCAATATAGTTTTCTGGAAATAAAATCTATTTTTTAAATACTCCTATTTTTTAATTTGGTGTGATAATAATTAAATTCACCGCGGCAATAGCAAAAAACAGGCCTATAAGCCCACTACCTAATTTAGCCCTCCAAATACCTTGATTCCTCTCTTTTATTATTTTCTCTATGTATACAATTTTTTTCAGACTAATAAATCAGTTCTGACACTCTACAATTGCTGATGTTCGTCTTTTATTGTCTTATGTGAGAACTATGCTTTTATGAATAATGTAATCATAGATTAATAGTTATTTCTCGCATCGTATTACAAACAGCTTTCCGCGGATATAAATGTACAATTATAATATTAAAACCAGTTTTTTAGCCCCGAGGTGCCGAAGGCGCGGGCTAAAAAAACTGGTTTCAATCTTATGATTGTACATTTTTATATTCGTAGAAAGCTGGATATAATACGATGCTAGACATAGTTTTTTCGTATGGATGGGAACCGGTTCCTATCCACCGGATTCGAATGAATACGAGAAAGAATATTAGATTGAAAGTGGTAACAACGGGAATCTAAAGGGATAAGACAAAGACCTATAAATTGATGTACAATATACATCCCCAATTATTATACACAAAATTATCCCTTCTGTAGATTACAGTTAGAGGTTGAACCGTTTGGATACCTACTCAACTTTATGAACCAACCAATCAAAGTTCAATAAGAGTCCCCAAAGTTGTTAAACCAACGAATAAGATAACATTATTATAAAACTGTAGGGACTCGTCTTATAAACAACACAATTTCCGCTCAATCGCAGGGTAAGAATAGTTAATTGAAAGATTGGGAAAGGATTTTAATTAAATAGAAAAAAAACAGTAAATTTTTATTTAGATGAAGAATTAAATGAAAAAGAGATAAAAGATACCATGTATAAACAGGGATAGAGGAAGGGATACATTGACAGGAAATTATGCAAGTCCCCAAAGTTTGATAAATACCTTTTCTCATTTGCTATCGTTAAAACTTTGGGTACTTTTATTAAATCTTGATTAGTTTATACCAGAAGTTGGCAAGGTTTTCACAAATAAATTACATTTGCATAAAGGATAATTTAGTTCTTTATAATAGGGGGTGTACTTCAATTTATCGTCCATTGTCTTATCCCTTAATATCCCTGTGTATAACGCGTGGTGATTCTGCATACAAAATTAATCAACAGAACGAGACAAACAGAGAGACTTAGTAAATTAGTCCGAGCCTTAAAAATTTGCTTAATTCAACAAGTATGTACAATACTTAAAAATCAGTCGATTGCACTAGTATTTTAAAAAGTCATTATCAAGTAAGACTGATTCTTAAAACAGAGAAAATTAATAAATGAGTGAAAGTTTTTATAATATAGTTTAATTCGACAGGTCCAATACTTAAAAATGGTCATTATTAAGTAAGACTGATCCTTAAAAAAGAGAAGACTACTACATTAGTGAAAGCCTTGAAAATGTTACTTAATTCAATAATTATGTCCAATACTTAAAATTGTCATTAATAGGATAGACTGATCCTTAGAAAGGAGAATATTTTTAAGCATGCATGTTTATCACTCTAGCCCTTTTTAAAATTTAAGTATTGAACCTATATCAGAATGTAGCATGGATGGGACAGGCTGGGGGGTAGAAAGCGTGATGTATTGTTTACATTGAATATTATGTAAACCAAGAGTTTTAAGCATGCAACTATGGTCAACATTATAACTATTTAAGTATTGGACCTATATCAGAATATAGAGCATGGATGGGACAGGTGGGCGTGGGGGGAGGGTGGAAAGCATGAATTATAGTTTACATTGGATATTATGCAAACCAAGATTTTTAAGGATCTAACCATGGTTAACACTTTGGTGCTTTTATAAACTATTTAAGTATTGGACCTATCCTTATACTAAAGTAACAGGATGTCTGTGTGTCTGTGTGTCTGTCTGTGTGTACCGAAGGATCTCGCTAACCGCTGAACCGATCGGGTTCTCCTTAACAGGGTAGCTTCTCATAAGTCCCGGGAAGGTTTATAACTATTTTGGGGGAGGGTACCACCACCCTCCCAAGAGAAATGACAAAAAAATCGAAATTTTAAAAAAATTAGAGGAGACTTCAACGTCAAATAAAGAGGTATCGTCATAAAAATTAACTTTAACAAACAAAAACATTTAAAGTGCCACTAGAGGCCTCTAGGGGCGTAGCCGCTAGTATTAAAATATGGAGCCAAGATTTCTAAGCATGCAACCGTGGTTAACATTAAAACTATTTAAGTATTGGACCTATATCAGAATATAGAGCATGGCTGGGACAGGTGGGCTGGGGGGTGGAAAGCGTGAAGTATAGTTTACATTGAATGCTCTATGAACCAAGATTTTTAAGTATGCAACCGTGGTTAACATTAAAACTATTTAAGTATTGGGCCTATATCAGAATATAGAGCATGGATGGGACAGGTGGGCTGGGAGGTGGAAAGCGTGAAGTATAGTTTACATTGAATGCTCTGTAAACCAAGAGGAACTTTATTTCTTTCCATCCTCTACTTCTATTCAACATGAACAGGGGGGCAACTCTGGAATAATTTAATTTGGAATATAATGTAGAAATTCTAATTCCTTACTGGGAAGGTTTATAGCCATTTTGGGGGAGGGTACCGCCACCTTCCAAAATTAAATCACCTTAAGAAAAAAAACATTGTAAATTTAAAAAAAAAAATAAAAGAGGGGCTCGACTTCTAGTCCCTCAAGGTTCTTAGCCATAGTGAAAAATCATGTATAGCATCAAATTACAGTCATTTTTTTACAAATATTTTTATAAATCATAAAATTAATGCCAGTTTTGCTAGACAAGGCCTTTGGCCCTCCGTTGCTAAAAAAGGGTTTTAATCTTAAAATTTTTCATTTTCATATCCGTGGAAAGCTGTCTAATTATAATACAATAATTAACTATTAGAATCTTCCCCTGAAAGCTAAAGCTGGAAACAGAAGAGAGCTAAACTCAATAACCAGAAAATACAGTAGAGTTAAAAAAAAACGTTATAGAATAATAATTTACATGTTTTTCTTTACACAAATCGCTACAGCGCAACTAGTCCTTACCCATAAGTAACAAAATGTCTGTCTCTATGTGTGTCTGTCAGTATCCAAGGATCTCGCTAACCACTGAACTGATATGGTTCTCCTTTACAATGTAGCTTTTCACAGGTCCAGGGAAGGTTAATTTTTTGGGAAGAATACCATCTCCCACAAAAATCGTCTATAAAAAGTTTAGCCCCCCCCCCCCTCTCCCTTCTGCCAATTAATAAAAATTGGGAAAAAATGCCCATAAAGGATGCTACTTTGGAATAAAAAAAATTTATTTGTGAAAAGTGGAAAATTTCATGATGAAAAATGATAAAAATTGCTCTAATCCTATCTCTAATATGAAAAGTATTAGATATGCCTTTAACTTTTATGTATTCTAATTAAATATAGTTGAAACAAGGATGACAACATCCATAAGAAGCGAAGCATAATCATGGAATGGATAAACAGATAAAGGTGAGTTATAGAGCAGATGTTTAGTTCTCATAACAAAAATGGAAAGATTAGAAGATGATTAAAGTCCCTCCACAGATTATGACGTCATACGATAAAATAGCCCATAGAGGCCAGTATACACTGTAAAGGGGTAGTTTCACGAAAGACATTTGAACTTAATTTATTGGACCGCATTTGTTTTCCTGGTTAATTGGTTAAACTACATTTATATGGCATATATTGGAAAGAATTTCAATTTTCTACCACGTAGTTTTTAAAATATCAAGACTTGAAAATCGTCTTTTTGTGATATATGCAATTTAAAAAGACGATTTTCAAGTCTTGATATTTCAAAACTACGTGGTAGAAAATTGAAATTCTTTCAAATATATGCCATATAAATATAGTTTAACCCATTAACTAGCAAAAAATATGCGGTTCACTAAATTAAGTTCAAATGCATTTCGTGAAACTACCCATTTTATGTTAAAATTTATACTGGCCTCTCATTGGCTATTTTATCGTATGACGTCATAATCTGTGAAGGGACTTTGAAAGAACATATGCAAAAACTTTTTAAAAATAAGGTTGATGTCTTTTATCGCATTCCTAACAGATAGACAGACGCTCTATCTTCAATATCAGCAGATAAATCTACATTTTAGAAAATGGACAATAAATTAAGTCACACCCCCAATTATGATAAACAAATTACCTATTATGAGTGAAAAAATATGTCCCAAAGTCTTAAAGCCGAAGTGTGTATAAAACAAGCATAATTTTCAGTCCAATGTCCCCTTCCTCCTCAAGTAAAGTACAGATTTTACAGTTTTTTTTTACAAATAATACAATAGAAATTAACACCAGTTTTGTTGACGTGGCTTATTTATTTTTATCTTATTGCAAAGTGTATGCTAGACGGACGCACAGACAGACAGACAGACCTAGATTATAAAGTAGCTGCGCTACCTAAGACACCAATTGCTTAAAATGACAAGGCTTGAAATAAGTTAATTTTTTTATTTAATAAAATTGTCTTTTTTTGCTTTTTTGGCGTAACTAGCGGTTTACGCCCTTAGCATCTAGGGGCTCTGTACTAGAATTGACAGGGAGGAGTTAAAAAATGGCTGAAAACCATCCCAAGACTTAAATCTTAAAATAATTGCCTAAAACCACCATTTACCTAAAATTAGGGACCCGATCGGTTCAGTAGTTATTGAGATCTTAAGCTTCAGACAAAAAATCTCTTACTATATGTAGTTTGCACTAGCGGATTCGCTCCAAGACGTAATTAAAAAAAGCAAAAAAAAATAAGTATTTCTGGTGCTGCCATTTATTTGAAGTAGTTTCCCCAGAAAATTTTTTTGGAGGGGGGTGAGGGAAATTTTCATTTTTTTTTTTTTGGGGGGGGGGGGTTTGGGATGTCCCATCCCCCAAGAAAATAGCTTAAATAATAAACAACCAAAGGACCCTGAAGAGTAGAATCCGATTGGTTCAGTTGTTACTGAGATCTAAAGCTTCAGACGGACAGATAGACGGAGAAAGATCAAGCTACTTTGTATTATAGACTAGCGGTTTCGCCCCTAGCCTCTAGGGGCTTTGCCCCAAGAGGTGATCAAAAAAAAGTTAAGCTGATATTCGTAAAAAAAATTTAGTTTTTTAGGGGGGGGGGGTACATTTAGCGCGCATCTCATGTCAAAACCCTTTGCACGCCACAAATTGTTTTAATGATTAATATTTACCTTTTGAAATTGTGTGAAACTTTAGGAAAAATTGATAAAATAACATTTTCCTTTTCAGATTAATTTGAATCTTAATATAACCCCTTATAATGTACTAGCGGCTTCGCCCCTAGCCTCTAGGGTCTTTGCCCTAAGAGGTATAATTATATCTTTTATTACCTGGAGATCCCCCACTCCACCACTAATTTAAATAATTTAAAAAAATGGCATGGGGATTTTTTGTTTTTGGGGGGGTTGGGGGTGTCCCACCCCCCAAAAAAATAGCCAAAACCACCACAGGACCAGTAGGTATATTCCCTGAAGATTAGAATCCGATCGGTTCAGTGGTTGCCGAGATCTTAAGGGACAGACGGACGGATAGACATCATTCTACTTTGTATTGTAGATGTAGAATATACGTAGATTTTATGACAGGGTAAAAATTGTCGTCAATTTAGATTGCTATTTCCTCTGTCATTTATTGGTCCTTTCGTATATCCCACAAGGGGGTAGGGGGAAGTTATTTAGCCCGCTACACGGTTCACTTTATTAGAGTACATGATAATCTGGTGTTATATCCAAGTAATAATATATCCATTATTATATTGTAAAATGCAAAAAATGATTTTCACGAGTTTTAAACATATTTTTTGATATTTTTAAAATACTTATATTATGATATATAATTACAATTTTTAATTTCATAACAAGGATGACAACAAAAAGAGAAGCTCTGAAACGGTAGGACAAACGAACATTAACACTTGTAGAGTGTCAGAACTGAATAATCAGAATATCAATGTATAACAGTCGAAGCAAAATTATAAGTAAATTGGCTGAAAAACTGCTTAAATACAAGATATTGTTTAAGGACATTCTTACATGTTTAGTACTTGATTATAGAGATGCTTCGCTTATAACATTGTACTTTGTTGTCCTAGGAATCAGTATTATTATAAAATCAGATCAATCGGATTTTATCACATAAAAATTAGTTGTAAAAAAGTTAAAAATCAGCATGTTTAAAATGGACATACGGACATTCTGGTTACGATTATAGTGTTGCTATGCTTTCTAAATCGTACCTAACTACAACAGGAATCACCTTGCAAAGTTTAAAAACGATAGGCTAATTCTAACATGCTTAAATCAACGTAAAAAGCTATCCGTTCCAGACGTACGGACGGACCGACCCAAATTTTAGAAAAGCTTTGCTTTTAAAAAGGGGGTAAAAAATTAAGGCTAAATGAGCTAATTGAGAAATTGTAGCAAAAACTGCCTTTTAAAAAGTACCTTATGACACTATGACACAAAAGCACCTTATGGTCAAGTAAATAAGTACTTTTGCTTGGCAGGGGGGTACAATAGTACATTTGAAATAGAACACAATAGAGTGGTACAATACAAGGTACCCAAAGTTTTATTACCGCGTAATCTTTGGGTACTTTTTTCGTTCAATGTCTTATCCCTTACGATCCCTGAATATAACATGTCATTAAAAAAAGTGATCAAGCCGACAAAGGTGTAAAAAAGTACTGTTTTTTTATCAGGGATGGAGGGACTAGTCCCCAAACTAACTACTATAAAACTCCAACTCAAATTGTTTGTGTTCGTATTCAATTAAAAGTACTTTTTTTTTGTTTTGAGATAATCTACATGTTTCGGGATAAACATGAAACAAACTATGAAATTTATTGATGTTCAAACATTTATAAAATACACGAATTACTAATTAAAGAATAATAGAAAAAACATTAGAAAAATAGTATGAAACATTGTTTTAATAGAATTATAAGAAAATCCTTTAAAAAATCATATTTAAGCCATATTACTTAGCATTGTTATTACAGATTTTACAACAAATAGACCTTGATTGTCCAAACTTTTCCACCACTAATTTTCCACAGGAGGGGTAATTTTGTTTGTCATAATTTTGTGGGTTCATCTAATTATCAACCATTGTCTTATCCCTGGGAAAGAATACATATTATTACTAGTATCACACATTGCTCTAAAGTCCAGATGTTTGGCTCATTTAATCCAATATATTCTGGTGGGGGGTGCCCCCCCCCCCCCATATAATTCCTGGGGGGCGGGGAGGGAGTGGACATCTGCCATTCACTTAGTTAAGTAGAAGAATGTTGTGTCTTGTGTTGTTAGGAGATAGAGTTATATATGTACACTCATCAGGGAGGAAGGGAACATTGGATTGTAAATTATATTGGTACCCAAACATTAATAAACACCTTGTTAAACTTTGGGGTTAGTTGGTTAAACTCGTAGTGAAATATGATATATATATAAGGGGTAATTTTGTCTATTATTAGGATAAACGTCAATTTATCGCCTAATGTCCTATCCTTTAAGATCCCTGTTAAAGATTTTTCCCTTTCTTGGCTCTATAATCTCACAAACCTAACCTAAAAGTGTTTCTAAAAATCAGTTGGATTCTATATAATGATAAAAGCTGTATGGTTACATAGAAACCCCTGGTCAAGTTTCCGGCTATTTTTAAACGAAACATTAACATTAATCATCAAATAAATTGTTTTTAGAACATAAAATTTCTATTATTCTAACCATAACAGTATGTTATTGTAAAATATTTTCTACTGTTCGCCATAATTGTCGTTGTTATTAGCTTTTTTGTTATATATTTGCTACTTGTAACCAGTACAGAATTGGCAGTTTTGGATGAACGTCATATAAATAAGATCCAAACCTAATTTTTGTAATAAACCAAATGTTCTGACTCTCATCTGTTCTTGTGTACTACTTTGCCATGTATGCAGGGGAATAGTCAAAGTTTTATTATTCGTAAGCTCAAAAACTTTTTAGTAAATTTTGATTAGTATGTTCAGTCAAGTTAAGTTTCCAAGCGTTTCAACTAATAAATTTAATTTACAGTTATAAAGTTTCCCAGGACCTATGAAAAGCTACCCAGTAAAGGAGAAACATATCGGTTCAGCGGTTAGCGAGATCCTTCAGTACAGACAGACAGACACACAGACAGAGAGACAGACACAAATCTTGTTTCTTATAAGGACAATACAAGCTTATTTAATTAACTACTAAAGGAATCCCCATGCAAAGTTTAAAATCGATAGGACAATTCTAACATGCCTAAATTAACGAAAAAAGCTATCCTTCAAGGACGCACGGGCGGACAGACTGACCCTAATTATAGAAAAGCTTCGCTTTTAATAGATAAATTGAGTCAATTAATCAATAGTCTTTGGAAACTGGAGCAGGGCAATCAGATTTGTTATAACCACTCCAGTTAGATCTGACAGCGTCGAGATTCGAACCTTTAACGTTTACTATTTTGTTAAAACATATATGGTATTTTTTTAGTACGTTAAAGTCAGAGTGAATATTATAGTTTTATGACAAAGCCCAAATTGTGTTAAAATTTTGTCAAAAATGATCCATGTGACGTAATAAAAATGAGGGATTATCCATCTCTTTTTCAGGGATTTTCTTTCCCACTTCCCCTCTCATTCCCCTCATTTTATTACGTCACGTGGATTATTTTTGACACAATTTAGATTGGGTTGTACAAAACTAGCAGTGTTTAAACTTTTTAAACAATAGTATAATTTACATAAATTTTGTTTGTTGTAAATGGGGATGTGCACAAATTTCTCGCTCAATGTCTTATCCTTTCAGATTCCTGGGTAAAGAAGCCAACTTGTAAAACCTGGAAGCAGTGTATCAACATAATGGGTGTGCAAGAAAATGTGTAGAATTTTAAAATTCAAATTGCGCAACTTGTGTTAATAGTAGAAAAATTTTACGCATATCGTTATAACTGCTATGAACTCTATTTTTTGGAAATATAATAACGATTCCTGTGCTATGCATGGTTTAGGAGCTATGTGTTAAAATATCCCACCTGACTTAAAACTTGACTTGCGCGTAAATTTTGGGACATTTTACCACCTAGCTCCTAGATTGCTTGTATATTTCCAAAAAATACAGTTCATAGCAGTTCTAACGTTATGCGTAATATTTTTCTACTATGAACACAAGCCGCGCAATTTGAATTTCTAAAATGTACGCAATTCTTTTTGCAAGCCCTATTCTCTAATATTTAATATACTCGCAAGTCAAGTTTTACGTCAATTTTACCACGTAGCATAGGAATCGTTCTTATATTACCAAAAAAAAGACTTTTTAGCGGTTCTTATGGTATGCTTAACATTTTTCTACTATTAACACGAGCCGTGCAATTTGAATTTTAAAAATGTACGCATTATTTTGCACACCCTTTAATTACTAGCAATTTAGCAAAGAAAATGATAATAAAGAAGTATCTCCCCATAAAATATTAAATCTGAACTGGACCTTAAACAATCTTCACTGTAAAGGAGAACCATATTGTTTCTGCAGTTAGGGAAATCTAATGTTACAGACTTACAGGTATTCTATTACTTTTACTCTAGGGGAAGGCTGTAGATGTCAGATTTATGTAATAGGATACACATAAAATTACATAATTCATTTCAACCAAATAGTAAATATTCCTTGAACAGTCCCATGCCAGAGAGTGGTTCTTCCTGCATTTAAAAAAAATATTATTTATAACTTTATCATGTTTATGATTGAAATTTAAAATTAGTATCATAAGTGAAATAACTACAGTCAAAGATGTCCATTTTTTTGTTTAGATTGTGCTTATTTCATAAATCTTCAATCAATTTTAAATCCATAGAACAATTATATCATCAAAGGATCTTTATACAGATAGACAGATTCTTTATTGAAAATTACAAATTTTTGCTATGATGTTTATCAGGTTTAAATTGGAATTAGTATGAATTTATTTCGACAAAAAATCTATCCTTACTAAGTTTGTATCCCTAAGAAATTTCTACCCATGACCAAAAACTATAAAAAACAAGGATGACAACATCCATAAAAGCGAAGCACTGAAACGGTAGGACAAACGGACATTAACACTTGTATAGTGCAAGAACTGAATAATCAGAATATAATTGTATAAGAGTCGAATTGAGTCAAAATAAGAGTCAAAATTGTAAGTAAATTTGTTAAAAAACTGCCTAATAATGTTTATGGACATACTTACTTTTTAGGACTTTATTATAGAATTGCTTCGCTTATAATATTTTACTTTGTTGTCCCAGGAATCAATATACCAAAAATCAGATCAATCAGATAATTAGATCACATAAAAATTTGTTGTTAATAAAGTAGAAAAATCAACAAGTTTAAAATGGACGTATGGACATTCTGGTAATGATTATAGAGTTGCTATGCTTTCTAAATCGTACCTAACTACTACAGGAATCACCATGCAAAGTTTGAAATCGATAGGACAATTCTAACATGCATAAATTACCGAAAAAAAGCTATCCATCTCAGACGTACGGACGGACGGACTGACCCTAATTATAGAAAAGCTTCGCTTTTAAAATCTTTGCATTTTCTTGTTATTAATATTGGTAGTCAAAAGAAATTTCCTGCTCCATGCAGTAAATAACATTATCCAGCTTCTCACTTCCTCCTAGGAATTCTGTCCTAAAATTATTTTAGGCACAATCAGAGATTATAGGGGATAAGATAATGGATGATAAATTAATGTTCATGATGTTCAAAATTTATGCCCTTTCTAAATGCTAAAAATTATTAGCAATAAATCTAGTATGCACAACCAAATCAAGATTTATTAAAAGTCTCAAATTTTTTAAAGCCAACTATTAGATATTATATGTTTATAACTATAAGGACCAGTATAATATATATTAATATCTTAATTTTGAATCAACCACCTTCATAATATTGCAAACTTCTATTATGTAAAGTATATGGCATTGAATACAAGAATGAATAAGTAGTAAGTGGACATTACTACAAACTTAGTAAATGGTGTAAATCCTTTGATAACTCCTGACCAAGTATGGGCAAAAAAGTGATACCTTGTATAGAGCGTTGGATAAAAGAATTGAAAAGCAAAAACCCAAAACCTTGCTTCTATCAATTTATAGATATAAAAATTATAAAATTTTTAAAACTACCTGGCAATTACAATTATTTGTCTTAGTGCAACATAAACATCCTCCATAGAGAGACAAGCATAGATCAGAAATATGAAGTTGATGATGACATAGATAAAATAATGTATTTTCCCAGTGATCAGTGCAATATAACAGAAGAAGATAAGTGCTAAGCCATTACCAGCAAATAGTAGCAGTAACAGTGGTCCTAGTCCTTTTTGAAGCTTCCTAGAATATCATAAATATTTGAAAAACTGGTGGCATTAAAAATATTGGTGGAAATGTTTGAGGATTGTTACCATGTAATTTAAAAATGACAAAATGATTTTGTAAACTTGAAACCACTTTCAAGACAAAGGTCGTGCAATCCAAGAACTATTAATTAATAACTTACCATCCTGTGTAAAGGAGATTTGATTCGCTCAGTTATCCTTGGTTGTTGGACCTGAGGTTTAAGTGGCATGGACAACAGCCTCGTCCGAATGAGATATTTGACAAGGCATCTTACCTGTACTCTCTTAATATTTCTTCACACATCATAACAGCTTTTTCAGCATCAGCTGCAATATCATTTATCCTTAAATAATATATTAATGTATATCTTTAAAAAAAATCTTCTCTCTATATATATAGGGTCATATCAGGATTTCAGAATGTTAGAATTAACCTGTCAATTTTAAACTTTGCATGATGATTACATTGACAATTAGTTACAATAAGTAAGTGTATCAACTGTATAATCATAACCAGAAAGTATGTAAGTCCATTTTAAACTTATTGATTTCTTTGATACTTTGACACATTTGAGAAAAACATTAAAGGGGGGGAAAGCTTAAATAACTGTATGTCCCCATCCCGAGGACCCTGTTCCTACTATCAATTGGGTCTTTGAAAATCAACCAATAACGTGGGTAATATTAACACAGCCAAGTTGCTACAAATTAGCAGAAAGCAATTTGCTAGCTGACAAAAAAGTTCCCTAACAGGGGGATACAGGTAGTTGTCTGGTTATACATCTGTTTTTTTTATATTTTTTTAATACAATATTTTCTATTTTGTTTAAATGATATTGCATTTCTTGAACATAGGAAAATTATTCAACAATTATTAATGTTCATTTGTCTATCTGTCAGTTCTTTGGGATTTGCAATCATGGATGTTACCAACCTTGTTTAAAATTGTCTGAAATCTAAAAGAAATATGTGCACTGTGCGCGCACATGAAGCATAGATGTACCTGGATAGCCATTGCTTATATCTTTGTGAGCAACAGCCCAACACTGCCATCAACATAGTTATTGAGAATAGTGTCACAACTGTCTCAACAACTAAGCATACTGCACCTACTACTGGTGAAGTTGATGATGAACCACCAATAAGGCGATTACAAAGTACGTATATGATAACACTGTCATAGGCCAACAAGCTTACCAAAAATAAGGGTTGTCTATTGGGCCATGCATATTCATCCTAAACAAATAATAATTGACCCAAGAAAATATAATAACAATCTGATATTTAGGTTTCAGCAGGAAATATCAAAATTCATTCTTGGTGTTTGGGTACTATTTAGAACTAATCACAGGTCGCCGGAAGGGAAAAACATTCTTTTGAAACAGGCTATCTGAGATTATTACAGATTATGAAAGATACATATATAGCCTAATGAAAAATGCAGAAAACGAAATCCGAAGCGTTCCTTCTTGGGAGAAAATGTCGGAAAAAGATTTTGGCTATTTTTAACCTAACATTCACATTGACAAGCCTGCAAAACAATGTACAATCATATTAAACATGTCATTGCTCAGCACCTAGGAGTGGAAGAAAAATGCTACACATACTATTGGAAGGCTTATAACCTCTAGTTATTATAATGGTATATAACGTTTTTGTACTATTATTAGTTTATGAGTATGCACGCACAAGTTTTAAAAATTCTTAGTTTTCTTGCAGAGTAAGAAGTTGGATTTATAGACATTTCTAAAATTATTTGTAACAATAACATTCATTTGTACAAAATTACAAACAAGGTTTTATTGGATTATATTTATCATTATTTTCTTCTATCATACGTCTTATTTCCCTCCCACCCCCATTCCCTGAAGTGTACCTTGATTATTTAATTCTTAACCCCCACCCTCCTCCCTCCGTTGAGGGTATCTTAATTTATTTACCTGTACAATTTGAGTGACACGAGCTGCATAGTTAGCCACAGGTATGGCCAGAATGGCCAGCATGTTGTGATCATAGTAAGCTCCATATCCTGCCAGTACATCTGCAAATCCAGTTCCATTAACAATCATAGGATTGCCATCAGATATTGGATTGTTGAGAATGGTTGAGGTGATGATTACTCCAGAAGCAAATGCTGTCCAAACAAAAATAAAAAAGTAGTTTAGAATTTTGCTATCATAAGAGGGTAGAAGGTGAGATATTTTATAAAGAAACAAAATATTATAATATTTTGGATCCATTGTTAGCTAAGCACTTACAACCAACTAAAAGGTAATACTTTACATTGTATTATTGATTATCATTAAACAAACAAATTTGCTCTTTCTAAAAGTTAAGCAATTATATCTCTATAATTAATTTATTTTTTAAGTACCAAACTTTGTAGAAAACTTTTGCTAAACATTATACATATAGTAAAAAGGCTATAGAAGATAAAACTAAAAAAAAATTTTCATTTTCATTTATATAATGTTCTAATATTATTTATTTCAGAATACAGGTTTACCTTTATTTATTTTCAGAATACAGGTCCACCTTTATCTAGTTTCTGATAACAGGTCCACCTTTATTTATTTTTAGAATACAGGTCCACCTTTATCTAGTTTCTGATAACAGGTCCACCTTTATTTATTTTTAGAATACAGGTCCACCTTTATCTCTTTTCAGAATACAAGTCCACCTTTATCTATTTTCAGAATACAGGCCCCAGCTTAAAATTAGTGCAGATGCTGCCGCCTCGGGAAAACTGCCATTGCACATTGCATATGGAAACCTTTAACCCGCGGTCCTATAATAATCAAAATCACACAAAAATCATATTCATACATGAGCTGTGATTCCAATGTGATATTATGATTTTATAATTTATGGAACCTGCTTTTGTGAACACATGTAACGTAAAGGTACACATGGAGGTAAGTTAACTGCAGATGCAGATATTTTCAGCAGTGCAGCTATTGTAAAATTATACTGGTAGGCAAAGTTTCATAAAAACACGTTTTCTCCTTCGTTCGCATAACATAATTGCTGATTTTATTGAACCTAGTATTAGTGTCTAACTTTTTATCTTTGTGACGTAACAAAAATCGAAGGATGAGAGGGGAGGTGGGAAAGGAAACCCCTAAAAGAGAGATGGATTTTTGTTACGTCACGAAGATAAAAAGTTAGACACTATTACTAGGTTCGATTTTATTTGATATTGATTGGCTTGTACAAACTAAGAGTGTTCAATCTTTTCCACCATCTACAAAAGGGGTAACTTTGTTTTTTAATAATTGGGGATGTAAATCATTTTATCGTCCATTGTCTTATCCCTTAGGATCAGGTTTTAAATAAGTAATAATTGTTATAAAAGTAGATTTTAGTAATCAATATATTATTACTTTTTGAGTGATTTTCATGTGATTTTCATGTACTCTGATAAAGTAATACCTGCAGCTGGCTAAAATAAAGATACCAACAATCCTACACCTTTACCCCTTCCCCTCCCCTCCTACTGGATGAACGAACTGTGGTCAATATTAGCAAGCAACAATGACGACATATTTTCCCCTGTCTATATATCCACGTATAATATCCTATATCCATTGTTATTCTATAAGATTATAATCTTAAAGTTACGCTAATAGGGAAAAAAATCATTCTCGTTAACAAGGACAACAACTTTCATTTGAGGAGAAAATGTTCAGAGACAATTTTTAAATGGAAAGGAGTTGCAAGATAATTAAGTACAAATATACTCAGGGATCTTAAGGGATAAGACAATGTATCCTAAATGAAAATAAACAAAATTACCACTTACAGAATAAAATCAGTGGTTGAAAAGTTTAAACTTTGGTAGTTTGATCAAAAGTACCCAAAGTTTTTTGAGTCAACAAATAAAATAATGAGGTTGTAAAACTTTGGGTACTTGTATAATTTCCAGTGTGTTGTCCCCTCCCTCCCTGACAATTACTGCAGATGTGTGTGGATATTTTTAAAAGCGAAGCTTTTCTATAATTAGGGTCGGTCCGTCCGTCCGTCCGTACGTCCGTCCGTCCGAGATAGATAGCTTTTATTCGTTAATTTAGGCATGTTAGAATTGTCCTATCGATTTCAAACTTTGCATGATGATTCTTGTAGTAGTTGGGTACAATTTAGAAAGCGTAGCAACTCTATAATCATTACCAGAATGTCCGTACGTCCATTTTAAACATGTTGATTTTTCTACTTTTTTAACAACAAATTTTCAAGTGTTTTAATTATCCGTTTGATCTGATTTTTGGTATATTGATTCCTGGGACAACAAAGAACAATATTATAAGCGAAGCAACTCTATAATCAAGTCCAAAAATGTAAGTATGTCCATAAACATTATCCTGTTTTTAAGCAGTTTTTCAACAAATTTACCTACAATTTTGATTCGACATTTATACATTTATGTTCCGATTTTTCAGTTCAGATACTATACAAGTGTTAATGTCCGTTTGTCTTACCGTTTCAGTGCTTCGCTTTTATGGATGTTGTCATCCTTGTTAATAAGTGCACATGGGAGTCAGTTGCAACAGGGAGTAAGGGATAAGACAATGGTCGATAAATTAAGGTAGATCCCCAATGATGATACACAAAATTACCCCGTCTGTAGATTAAATTAAGTGAACACTCAACTTAATGTACCAACCAATTAAAAGTCCCTAAAGTTGTTAAGTCAACGAATAAGAAAATGTTATTTTAAAACTTTGGGGACTAGTGTAATAAACAGCCAAATTTCCATTCTCTCTCTGTGTAATTCATACTGGTACCCAAAGTTTGATAAAAACTATCTCTTATTCGTTAGCTTTAAAAACTTCGAGACTTTTATCAAATCTTAATTGGGTCGAAATATTTACACCAACAATTTGATTTACTGAAGGGGAATTTATGTTTATCATAATGGGGTGCCTCCTCACATATTCTTACAGACAACCAACCCACTGTAAGATTAATCATTTTTGTTAGCAGAATGCAAGGTCTAACAAAACTGGTATTAATTTTATGTTTTTTGTTTTATTATCTGTAGAAAATTGTCTGTGAACCGATGCTATGCATCTTTTTTTCCCTACGGCTTGGAACCAGTTCTAATCCAGCGGATATTAATCAGTTTAAACGCATACTTGAATTACCTTTCCCTTAATTCCTGGTTGATAAAGAGAAATGGCACCTTTTGGCCTGTAAAACATCAGAGACACAAAGGATATTTCTATATACATATACAAAGGATTTATTATCTTACATCAGATTATCATGTACTTTAATAAAGTGAAACTTGTAACCGGCTAAAATAACGATTCCACCCATCCACAACCCTTACCCCATCCCATACCCTCCTACAAGATGAACGAACTGACCCATAAACGAGTTCAATGTTAGCAAGCTATATTTACTACAATATCTATCCTATCTAACTTTATTTTCTATCCTATTTATCTTTATTTTCTATCCTATCTATCTTTGTTTTCTATCCTATATACCTTTATTTTCTATCCTATCTATTCTTTTTCTATCCTGTCTATCTTTATTTTCTATCCTATCTATCTTTATTTTCTATCCTATATACCTTTATTTTCTTTCTAATCTAACTTTATTTTCTAAACTATCTATCTTTATTTTATTTTCTATACTATCTATCTTTATTTTCTGTCCTATCTATCTTTATTTTCTATCCTATCCAACTTTATTTTCTATTCTCTCTATCTATATTTTCTATCCTATCTATCTTTATTTTCTAACCTATCTATCTTTATTTTCTATTCTCTCTATCTTTATTTTCTATCCTTTCTCTTTATTTTCTATCCTATCTATCTTTATTTCTATCCTATCTATCTTTATTTTCTATCCTATATATCTTTATTTTCTATCCTATCTATCCTTATTTTCTATCCTATCTATCCTTATTTTCTATCCTATCTATCTTTATTTTCTATCCTATCTATCTTCATTTTCTATCCTATCTATCTTCATTTTCTATCCTATCTATCTTCATTTTCTATCCTATCTTTCCGTATTTTCTATCCTATCTATCTTTATTTTCCATCCTATCTATCTTTATTTTCTATCCTATCTATCTTTATTTTCTATCCTATATATCTTTATTTTCTATCCTATCTATTCCTTGGTTTCCATGGATTTCTAGTGAATTCTCAAGTGCAGATGACATCTTATTATAAAAGGCTTAAATTAGAAATTTTGCCATTCAATAAAGGTATATATCTATCTATCTATATATCCTGCTTTCTATCTGTTTGTACAAATATCTATCTATCTATTTATCTATCTATTTTTGACAACATCATATTATAAAAGGCTTAAACTGGAAATTTTGCCATTTAATAAAGCTATCTATCTATCTATCTATATATCCTGCTTTCTATATGACTGTACAAATATCTATCTATCTATTTATCTATCTATTTTTGACATCATCATATTATAAAAGGCTTAAATTATAAGTTTTGCTATTCAATAAAGCTATCTATCTATCTATCTATATATCCTGCTTTCTATATGACTGTACAAATAACTATCTATCTATTTATCTATCTATTTTTGACAACATCATATTATAAAAGGCTTAAACTGGAAATTTTGCCATTCAATAAAGCTATCTATCTATCTATCTATATATCCTGCTTTCTATCTGACTGTACAAATATCTATCTATCTATTTATCTATCTATTTTTGACATCATCATATTATAAAAGGCTAAAACTGGAAATTTTGCCATTCAATAAAGCTATCTATCTATCTATATATCCTGCTTTCTATATGAATGTACAAATATCTATCTATCTATTTATCTATCTATTTTTTAACAACATCATATTATAAAAGGCTTAAACTGGAAATTTTGCCATTCAATAAAGCTATCTATCTATCTAGATATTCTGATTTTTATCTGTGTGTACACATATCTTTCTATCTATTTATCTATCTATTTTTGACAACATCATACTATAAAAGGCTTAAATTAGAAATTTTGCCATTCAATAAAGCTATCTATCTATCTATGTATCCTGCTTTCTATATGACTGTACAAATATCTATCTATCTATTTATCTATCTATTTTTGACATCATCATATTATAAAAGGCTTAAATCAGAAATTTTGCCATTTAATAAAGCTATCTATCTATGTATCCTGCTTTCTATATGACTGTACAAATATCTATCTATCTATATATCCTGCTTTCTATCTGTCTTTACACATATCTATCTATCTATTTTTTAACAACATCATATTATAAAAGGCTTAAACTGGAAATTTTGCCATTCAATAAAGCTATCTATCTATCTAGATATTCTGATTTTTATCTGTCTGTACACATATCTATCTATCTATTTATCTATCTATTTTTGACAACATCATACTATAAAAGGCCTAAATTATAAATTTGACATTCAATAAAGCTATCTATCTATCTATATATCCTGCTTTCTATATGACTGTACACATATCTATCTATTTATCTATTTATTTTTGACATCATCATATTATAAAAGGCTTAAATTAGAAATTTTGCCATTCAATAAAGCTATCTATCTATCTATATATCCTGCTTTCTATCTGACTGTACAAATAACTATCTATCTATTTATCTATCTATTTTTGACAACATCATATTATAAAAGGCTTAAATTAGAAATTTTACCATTGAATCTATCTACATAAAGAATGAATTCGAGCCTTCTAATTTATGTATGATTTATATGAATCTGATTAGCTATATTTCTAGCTATCTGTCTATCTTGATATCTATCTATCATCTATTGAAAAAAAAAATACCAATGAATATACGTTAAAAATTTAGTTAAATAATAAAACCCTAAATATAGGGGAAAGGTATTGTGGTAGTCGGACAGACAGACTGTCACTTTCTAGAGCACGCCATGCTCCGGGACTGCCGATTACACCCAGATGTTAATCCCCTCCTTATCACCATTCTAGCCAACCCATTCTTCCATTGTTTGACCGTCAAAGAAAGCGGTCAAAGTTATCACCTGCTGATATGGGGAGGGAGTTGCCCCTCCCCCCTGCATGTTCCAGTAACCTACCCTTTTCCGGGGGACGTCTACCTTACCCCCTACCGTAGCCTACCCATCTACTATTCACCTAGATGAGGCTCCCCCATCTTCTCCACACCCATTTTCTACCTAACCCATTATTGTAATCTGTTTGTATATAAAGCCATTAACTTGTTGTGTATATTCAGTTCAAATAAAACATTCAAACAGTAACTACTAGTAGTACTTTATTGATAGAATCCTTAATGCTAGGGGCTCTTTTGACCGAACTCGCTCAGTAGGGTTGAACCGCTTCACCCTACCACAGTATAATATAAATCAAACAATTTATATAAATCCCAGTTAAACAAGGATGACAACATCCATAAAAGCAAAGCACTGAAACGGTAGGACAAACGGACATTAACACTTGTATAGTGTCAGAACTGAATAATCATATTATAAATGTATAAGAGTCAAAGCAAAATTGTAAATAAATTTGTTGAAAAACTGCTTTATACAGGATAATGTTTATGGACAAACTTACTTATTCAGGACTTGATTATAGAGTTGCTTCGCTTTTAGTATTATACTTTGTTGTCCCAGGAATCAATATACCAAAAATCAGATCAATCGGATGCATAGGCGTCCAAGGGGGGGGGGTAATGGGCCATTTGGCACCCCCAAAATTTTGTGAACAATACCCCCCCCAAAAAAAAATTACCCCTACCTTGGGGGTGCCGTAGGCACCCCCAACGATTTTGGGGGGGTATTTACCCCCCCCAAACCATTTTAGGGGGGTAATTACCCCCCCAAAAAATAAATATTCTTTAAAAAAAAAATTGGGGGGGGGTATTTACCCCCCCCCCCCAAATTGAATGTTCTTTAAAAAAAATTTTTACTGATAGTTTATTTTAGGTTATATTGGTTTAGGTGATTGCCCCACATGGTTAAGCAATTGGCCCCCTGCAGGGGCTAGAAATAGGAGAGAAGCTTGTGTGAAAAAAACGAAGAAACGCCCCTTAAAGAGCGTTGCCACAAAAGGGACTATACCCCAATATAGTCCAACCAGTTAAAACAGTTCTTAACCATGATAACAAAAAATTTAATAGTTTGATCATGTTTTATTTGCTTGGGCCTTTATAAGGGCTAAAACCATCCCGGGGATCTATGATGTAATTGTAAAGCACTGAAGATTCCATAAAATAGATACCTAACTAAATTAAATATTTCATTAAATAATGAAAAAGAATTTCTATAGGCGATTTCTTTTGGGAGGATGTCAGGGTGTCTCAAAACTAGTTATAAATCTTACCAGGACCTATAAGACGCTTCACTTTAAAGTATAATCATATTGGTTCATTGGTTAGTGAGTTAATTATTGTATTTTTATGTTCTAAAGAATGAGATACTACTATATATTTGAATAGTAGTGGCGCCCTTAGCATCTAAGAACTCGTGTTTTCTAAAGGGTAAAAAGGGAGGAGAAAAATAGCCTAAAACCACTCAAAGGATTGACCTATAATAGTGTGCAACCATCATGGGATCTATGTGAAGCTTTCCTAAAAAGGAGAACTCAGTATTAAAAGTAATGAAATCTGAAGCTATAGTCAAATAAACCTTACTTACTACTTTATGTTATAGGATAGTACTTATTAACTTATTAGATTAGGTAGGTGCTTTTTTTACATAATTAAATTACCCCCCCCAAAAATTTTACCCCCGGGGTAAATTAGTTTGGGGGGGGTAATTACCCCCCCCCCCAACAGATTTGGGGGGGAGTATTTACCCCCCCCCCCCAACAGACTTTAGGGGGGGTAATTACCCCCCCCCAATCAAATTTTACCTCCGGGGTAAAAATTTTGGGGGGGGTAAAAAAAATTTTCGGCGCGCCTCGCGCCCCATTTTACCCCCCCTAAACACGAATTGCCCCCCCCCCCTAAAATTTTTTACCCACCCCAAAAAAAAAGCTTGGACGCCCCTGATCGGATGATTAGATCATATAAAAATTTGTTGTTAAAAAAGTAAAAAAATCAACATGTTTAAAATGGACGTACGGAAATTTTTGTAATGATTATAGAGTTGCTACGCTTTCTAAATCGTACCTAACTTCTACAGGAATCACCATGCAAAGTTTGAAATCGATAGGACAATTCTAACATGCCTAAATTAACGGAAAAAGCTATCCGTTACGGGCTGACGGACGTAAGGATGGACCGACCCTAATTATTGAAAAGCTTCGCCTTTAAAAATTGTTAATTCAACAGTTTTTCTCAGGAAGGCAGGGTTCATTGGACTGTAAATTACACTAGTACCCAAAGTTTTGATGGTTCATTTAAGACTTTATTTAAATCTTGATTGGTTGGTTCAAACTAAATCAATTACTTAAATTAAAGAGGGTGTAATTTTGTTTATCATCATTGGGAATGTAAAACAAATTATTGTCCATTGTCTTATCCCTTAATATCCATGAGTTTTCGTACACCTGGACAAAAAAGTATAAAAAAACAGAAGGGAAATTAAAAAAGAAAAAGGTGGACTGGATATTGAAAATGGATATTATGTGGATATATTGACAGGGGAAAATTTGTCTTCAATTTAGCTTGCTAATATGGACCTCATTTACTGACCAGTTCTTACTTCTTGTAGGAGGGGAAAAAGGGGTGTGTTGAAGGTATCGTTGTTTCAGCCAGCTGAAAAATCCAAATGCAACGTCCAATTAATAATACATCGATTATATTGAAAAGGGAAAAATAGATAAATTAGTCAAAACCGAAAAAAATGTCAATTTTAGGATGTAAATAGTAAAGTTCACGGTAAAATATTCCTGGTAACGAATATCTCTATGAACTCTTTGAAAAATCTATGAATTTTATAGAGTGCTAGCAGTCAAACGGCTGAAGAGCATGCCCGCACATCGTGTTAAGCGGCATAAGAAAGCACCTAAATAATCTGAAATAGCCAAGAGACAATAATGCACAGGGAAAGCTTCACTGAAAAAAAAACGCGTAAAATAAGTCTTTTTTCGCGCATTTTTGTGCACTGCAAGATAACTGTATATTATTTAGCAATGACTATTTTAGATTAATTATAGTTTTTTTTTCAGTCAAAATTTTGTGCGATCATCCTATAATATAAAGTACTAAGCTTTTTTTGTTTGTAGCGAAGGATCTCGCTCACCACTGACCCGATATGGTTCTTCTTTAGAGGGAAGCTTTTTATAGGCCCTGAGATGGTTTTAGGCTATTTTTTTTTTAAAAATAAGCCTGGGTATTTAAGCTATATTTCTGCTCTTCCATATTTTTTCGAATATAGAGTCCCTAGATGCTAGGGGCACAGACGCTAGTAATCTATATGTTACATTGTTTGACCGTTAGCAGCTTAAAAGTTCATAGATTTTTGGAGATAATCGTTACCAGGGACATTTTATCGTGAACGCACTAGATCCCAATTTTGTATTTCAAGTAAACTAATCTTTGTTATTTATTACAATACAATTAGAGGAAAAAATTAAAGAATAGTTATTTCTCGCATCGTATTATAAACAGCTTTCCGCGGCACCTCGGGGCTAAAAAAACTGGTTTTAATCTTATAATTGTACATTTTTATATTCGTAGAAAGCTGGATATAATACGATGCTAGACATAGTTTTTTTTCGTATGGATGAGAACCGGTTCCTATCCACCGGATTCGAATGAATTCGAGAAAATGATTTTTAAATTTTAAAAACCAGAAATTAAAAAATTTAAAAAAATCTCAAACAATATAAATGTTTGAATTCTAATAATAATAAATTACAAGAATTCATTCAGGGATCTAAAGGGTTAAGACAATGGCCGATGAATTGATTTATATTCCCAATGATAATACACAAGATTACCCCTTCAGTAGATTAAAATTTGTTTTTAAAACGTTGGAACACTCAACTCAATGTTCCAACCAATCAAAAATTCCCTAAAATCCCCAAAGTTTTTAATCCAACTAATAAGAAAACTTTAGGGACTGGTGTAATAAACAGCCCATTGTCCCCACTCTCTGACAAGAGTTAGTGATCTGAAATTAGAGTTATAAAATTCCTGTGTAGTGCATCTGGCCAATAAGAATGCGTATTGACGCAATGTGCTCCCTCCCTCTGTATGTATGGGGGGAGGGGGGGGGGCAGGTGGCACCCACCCCTTGTGTTCATCCCCAAGTGTGGGGGGGGGGGGGCAGGTGGCACCCACCCCTTGTGTTCACCCTTATGAATTCTTAGCACCTGGTTCTACAAGGGTACCATTTGCTCTATATAAATGTTGATCCGGGGAAACGGAAATTTTTTAATGAAAAAAATATTAATCTTTTTTAAAATTTATAAGTGGGGCTTATTATACGTATTTTAATAAATTATTATAGAGTTTATTTTTTAAAAATTAATTCGAAATTGCTTCGAAACCGATTAATATGGATTAGAAGCAGTTCTTAGACATACTTTAAAATAATCGTATTACAGACAATTTTCAACGAATAATAAAATGAAAATCATAATATTAATACTTAGACCCCTCAAGCCTAATAAAACTTTAATTAATCTTATATTTCTTCATTTTAATAATTGCGGAAAGCTGTCTGTAATGCGATGCGATAAATGACTAGCTGATAAAAGTTAAAATATGTGGACTTTTAAAATTTGGTGAAAAATCTGGAATAAAAGTCTCTGTTTAAGAAGTATTTAATATATACAAATTTAGTTTTTATATGTTTCAATACTTCGTGTGACACGGTACAACGATACCACCTGGAAACAGACAGACATACAGACTGACGAACAGACTGACGAATAGATATATAGATATATTGATAGACAGACATACAGACTGACGTATAGATAAATTGATAGATAGATTAATAGATGCATAGACGAATAGATACTAAACGTAGATAGATAGATGGGTTAAATCCCTTCATAAAAAAAATAGTGTTTTTACAACGTTTTCTTGTTCGTTGGATTAACAACTTTTGGGAGTTTTGATTGGTTTGTTCATTAAAATGAGTGTCCAAATGTTTCAACCACTAAAATTTAATCTACAGGAGGAGTAATTTTGTACATCATTATTGGGGATTGGCCATTGTCTTATCCATTTAGATCCTGTATTATATTGATAGACAGATAGAGAAATAGTTGAAATAAGTAGATAGATTGTCATTTTATTAGATTGGCTAAAAAATCAGTAAATAGACAAACAGATTTTCAATTCATGTTTTAATTTATATGAAAATAGATTGATAGATAGACCGATAAATAGTTAATTAGCTGAATCGATGGATAAATAGATAGATAGACAGATGAATATATAGAACATTAGATAGTTGATTTAATGGAGAGATAGATGGATGAATGGATAGATAGATGGATGAATAAATTAATAGATAGATAGACGTATAAATTGACCGATAGATAGTTGAAGGGATGGATAAATATATATGTAGATGATAGATAGATGGATGGATAAACTGATAGATAGTTGAATAGATGGATAGATATATGAAATCGTTGAAGAAAGACCCTTATTCTAAATGCAGGTGGTCGCTAAAAGTCCATTCATACGGTGTGTGCGTAAGTATGTGTGTGTGCTTGAGTATGTGTGTGTATGTGTGTGTGTATGTGTGTGTGTGTGTGTGTGAGTCGTCACCCTTCACGCTCCCGTGCTAATTGATTTCATAATTTAAGATAATTTAAAGAAATTTTGACCTGTTTAAAAATTTTGGAAGCGTACTAATCTAAAGGGATAAGACAATGGATGATAAATTGATGCACAATATTACTGGTTGAAAAGTTTGTACAGAATCATACAAGTAAGATTTAATAAAAGTACCCAAAGTTTTTTCAGACAACAAATAAAATAAAGTGGGATTACCTAGGATTACCTCGTACGGGCGGGATAACAGTCCAGGACCTTTTCGACTTGGTGTACTGTCTAGGTCCTGGTCCAGCAGTCCAGGAGAACTAAGGATGACTGATATGCACCCTTTTCTGTCCAAACACCCAAGGATATTAGGCTAAGTAACATCCGTCAGACAACCAACTCTCTGTGATGCACGACCTTTGTCTGAGAAGTCCCAACTGTGCATGGTAACGAGTTACGCCTGTTTTGGGCCAAGGCATTCCCCCTACTCTAACTATTTATGTCGCGCATCTGACATAGCAGCAGTAGGAACCATTTTTAACGTCTTAGTTATGACGCGGTGTCGGCCCGAGATTCGAACCTATCACCTTCCCGACGACGAGCGGATGCGCTACGTGTTGAGCCACGGTCGCGGGTAAATAAATAAAGTGGGATAGGACATTGAAATGTTTATTACACTAGTCTCCAAAGTTTTATGAGAACGTTTTCTTAATCGTAAGCTTAAAAACTTTTGGGACTCTTTATTGAATTTTGAAAGTTTGGTTCAGCGAGTTAAGTGTCAAAACGTTTCAACCAATAATTGTAATCTTCAGAAAGGGTAATTTTGTGTATTATCATTGGGGATGTACATCAACTTATCGGCCATTGTATTATCCCTTTAAAAAATCCCAGCTAATATACCCATGGTCACTTCTAATAAGTCAGCATAAACTTACAGACGTACAGACAACAAACACTATTTGTATAATATCAGCGCTACTCTATAAAGCTGGTAAATTAAACGGATATATTGTTTCCGGTTCATCCAGGGAGGGAAGGGACAATGGAATATATATTATGTTCTTATTTTAATAATGTTCTCTCCTTTCGTTGGATTAAAACTTTAAGGACTTTTACAGTATGGCTTCGAAGCCGATTAATATCCGCTAAATTAGAACTGGATCTCAGCCATATACTGAAAATTATGTATAGCATCGTATTACAGACAATTTTTCACGAATATTATTATAAAAATCATAAAATTATTACCAGGTTTTATAGGTCGGTCCTAGGTCCCTTGAAACAAAATGTAGCTTTAATCTTTTCATTTTGATATTTTGGGAAAGCTGTCTATAATACAATGGGATCAATAACTAAAATTAATATATTAATTAAGGATGTACATTATTTAATCTTCCATTGTCTTATCCCTCTAGATCCCTGTGTCTCGCTCACTGATGTACATATGACCGGAAAAAAGGTGTTAAGCAGCAGCAGTTGGTAATGAGTGTTACTACGTTACAGTAGATTTACCAAGTAAAAATTTGGATCAACTGCAGTTCACGGTAAAATATTCCTGGTAACAAATATTTCCAAAAATCTATCAATTTTGAAGGCTGCTAGCTGCCAAACGGCTGAACGTACAGATCATACCCGCACACCATTTTAAGCGGCATAAGAAGAAAAACGCGTAAAATAGGTCTTTTTCGCACTGCAAGATAATTATGCATTATTGATTTATGGCTATTCCAGATTATTTGTAGGCCTTTTTATGCAACTTTAAATAGTGTGCGGACATGATCTGTACGTTCAGCCGTTTGGCAGCTAGCAGTCTTAAAAATTCATAGATTTTTGGAAATATTCGTTACCAGGAATATTTTACCGTGAACTGCAGTTGATCCAAAAATTTTGTCTTCTCATTAAGTAAACATTAGCATATGACCTCTAGAGGGCTTGATGTCACTTCGGGTTCTTGAAATACACCCCGCGTCTTTTAATTGCGGCGAAAAGCGTCCATTAGCCCGATTTTGATTGCATGACCTTTGTCTGGAAGTCCTTACATTAGAGTAAAACATTAGGGGAGAAAGGGTTAAATAACTTTCTCCCTATTGCAACAGTCTTGTGCAACCTTTCAATTGGGTCATTGAAAATCAACCAACGGTGTCGCTTATATTTACACAGCCAAGTAGCAGAAAATAATTTAGAAGCAGACGAAAGAGGTCTTTGAGAAAGGAAGGGAGGTAGTTGTCTGTATATACATCTATACTATAGATCTGTTGTCCTTACTGTGCATGGTAGCAAGTTTTTTTTTATGAGCCAAGGCATTCCCCTTACTCTTACTATTGCTGTCACGCGCCTGATAAAGCAGCCGTAGTAGTCTCGGACCCGATACGCGGGTTGAAATAAAGTATACAGTAACAAGGATGACAACATCCATGAAAGCGAAGCTCTGAAACGGTATGATAAACGACTAATATTATTAGAGTTGCTACGCTTTCTAAATCGTACCTAACTACTAAAGAAATCATCATGCAAAGTTTGAAATCGATACGACAATTCTAACATGCTTAAATAACGAAAAAATCTATCCGTTACGGACGGCCTACTTATAGAAAAGCTTCGCTTTTAATAATGTTATGAGAATAACGTTTTAATTTATTTTAAGCATAAAGTCGACATGTAAAATGTCATTAAAAATCAATCATAATTTTTAGCTGTATTGCGGGGATATCTTTTTAAGATCCGGTCCGGTGTTAGGAAGTGGTATGGGAATAAAGGTTCTTCAATTAAATACCCCTGACTCAAGGAGTATATATTTATACTAGCAGCTACGCCCCTAGAGGCCCTAGGGGCACTTGAAGAGGGGAGAGTCGAATTTGATAACCCAATTTATTATTTATGCCCCGCTCATTTTTAATTTTAGTTTAAAAAATTTTTTTTTTGGGGGGGGATTTTTTCTAGGGGCGATTTCTCTTGGGAGGGTGGTGGTACCCTCCCCAAAAATAGTTATAAACCTTCCCGGGACCTATGAGAAGCTACCCTGTTAAGGAAAACCCGATCGGTTCAGCGGTTAGCGAGATCCTTCGGTACAAACACACAGACACACAAACACACAGACAAACAAACATCCTGTTACTTTAGTATAAGGATAGATATGGTATGGTATTGTCGTAAATATAGGTTGCTAACATGGACATTATTTATTGTTCAGTTCGTTCATCCAGTAGGAGGAGAGGCTACAGGGAAAGGGGTTGATGGGGGAACGTTATTTTAGCCAGCTACACGTCTTACTTTATTAGAGTACATGATATTCTGGTATAAGATCCAAGTAATAATAAATCCTTTGGATTAAAGATTATTCAATTAAATTCCCCTCACTAATATCTTTCTTTCTATCCTACTCCCTCTTTCCCCCCCCCCTCATTTCCCCCCCTGAAATAACCCTGAGCATGCACCTCTGCTTTCAAAAGTAAATACCAGTATTTTTTTAATGTCTAATTTTATAAATTTTCCCTCCATTTTTTTTGTCAGCTGTTTGCCAGCTGCCATATTTGTAGGAACAGCTGTAACAATTTTATCTTTTTAAAGTTCACTAATTTTATTAAAAGCGAGGCTTTTCAATAATTAAGGTCCGTCCGTCCGCAAAGGTTAGCTCTTAAAGTTAATTTAGAATTGTCCTATCGATTTCAAACTTTGCAGGATGATTCCTATTACATTTTAGGTACGATTTATGAAGCGTATCAACTCTATTATCATTACAAAAAAGGCCATTTAAAACCTGCTGTTTTTAACAATTTTTTGTGTGCTATAATTATATAATTCATCTGACTTTTGGAACAATGATTCCCAGGACTACAAAGTATGATATTATAAGCAAGGCATCTCTAAAATGAAATACTAAAAATGAAAGCGAGGTTCAATAATAATATGCTAATGTCGTATGGGTGAGTTGCACTGGGACTTAACAGTCAACTTGTCAACTCAATGCCACCTCATACCCGTGGTACAGTACATTACGGACAACCAATCCTTTGATTCAAATGCATTCAATGAAGCAGCTTGTAGTGCCTATAAAAATGACGCAATACAATACAAATGACCAATGACAGGCTATTATATATTTTACCATTGGTCAATTAAAATGTGTACTGGCCTATCATTGGCAATTTTTATTGTATGACGTCATTTTTCATAGGCACTATAAGCTGCTTCGCATTCAATATTTTAAAAAGGTATACCCATACATACATTTTAAGTCTTGTTATTGGATGTAGATAATACGTGGATATTATGACAGGGAAAAATGTCCTCAATTTAGGTTGCTATTTCAAATGTCATCTATTGGTCACTTCATTTACCTGGGAGGGGAAAGAAGTGGGTAAATATGGGATGGAGGGATTGGTTTTTTAGCCCGCTACAAGTTTCACTTTTTAGAGTATTTATGTGATAATCTGGTGTAAGATCCAGGTAATAATAAATTCATTATTGAGAAGTTATGGGAACTTTACGGAAATTAAAAGAAAAGGGAATCTAATCTAATAATGCACATGGTGAATTTTTCCGCGAATTTTTCAAGGAATTATATGGATAAATAGATTAATAAATATATAGATAGATAGATAGAATAATGGATTTATTAATACTTGGATATTACACCAGAGTTTATGTTCTCTAATAAAGTTAAACGGGCTAAAATAAGTATTCCCCCCATTACCCTATTTCCTCCTTTCCTCCTACTGGATGAACGAACTGACCAAGTACCATGTTAGCAAGCTGAATTGACGAAAATTTTTCGCCTGTCATAATATCCATGTATATTCTACATCCATTGCTAGAATGTGCCCCCATAACGAATATCATCCGGTGTTTCAAGGGATTAGTTTTATCAGTCCCATTAGAGTTAGACAAGATGAAATACTCTTGGCAATTGAAATATATGTGGGTATATTTATAGGGGAAAACTTGCGAATATGGACCTCATTTATGGTCAGTTCATTCATCCAGTAGGAGGGGGTTAGTGTAAAGGGGAGTGAATAGAGGGTATCGTTATCTTAGCCAGATACGGCATTTGAAACTATTTTTGGATCGGTTTATATAGAATTACTCTATAAGTTTATTCCAAATACTAGAAAAATATTATATTAATACAGTTAGAAAGCACTAGTTTCTAATATCCGCAAGATTAGAACCGGTTCTCAGACTTATTGTAAAATCTTGTATAACATCGTATTTTACAGACAATGTCCACAAATATTAAAATTATTAACAGTTTTGTTAGATCGGGACTTCGGCCCCTTTAGGCTAACAAAACTGGTTTTATTTAATCTTTCAATGAATGCATTCAATGAAGCAGCTTGTAGTGCCTATAAAAAATGATGCAATACAATACAATTGGCCAATGACAGGCTATTATACATGCCTATAAATTTTATTACAATTTTTCAATTTCAAGCTGTCTATAATACGATAGGATAAATCACTAATATAATCAGTAATTTTAATAAATTTCTATTATGTTACCCAGCAAGATATTTCGCCATAGAGTCGCCTTCGAGCTCGTGCAATATATGAACCGATTCCTATGGTACCTCGAATCCCATTCGCCATAAATTAACACCTAATTTTTTGGCGATAAACGTTGGAAAATCGGCCTTTCCAGCAAAAGGTAGCATGCGAGTTCGCCATCGATACCGTAGCAGAGTATGGGGCGTGGTGTCGAACAATAGTAGCATAAATTAAAAGAGAGTGAGAGAGAGAGGATAAAAATAGAAGAAGTGAGAAAAAAGAGCTGAGAGGCTTTTATACTTTAGAACAAAAGAACAAAATAGAGAGCAGCATTACTTTATGCTACTCTGCTACGATATCGATGGCGAACTCGCATGCTACCTTTTCTTGAAAGGCCGATTTTCCAACGTTTATCGCCAACGATATCGAACAACGTAGCATTTTATTTAAAGTTTGGCTGGGTTATATTTGTTTTGTTTTAAAATTGAATTGAAAAGAAATTATAACCAAATACATAGGCTATAGACCACATACAGATTAATTAATAAACATAAATTTTCATTCATAAGCAGAGAATAGTGAATATGAAAGTTTTTTTTTGTGTGCTTGTTTTAAGAGTAGATTCAATATTTGAAGCCAAAATAAATGACTGATTTGGATTTGTTTTGCCGTTTTGTATGAATACCACAAGATATGATGAATAATAAGATGTAATATTTGAATTATTACAATTTTACGATGAACTCAAATTTAGTTTCCGAAAGTGTACCTAGCGTCCGCGTCCTATCTCGAAATTTGCTATTCGATAAAAAAGCTTCAAACTTCCAAAAAAAAATTAAAATTTTAAACATTAAAATTTTGAATGTATAATGTATAAATCGCTTTGTTTTCACAAATTTCCGGAGTAGCTAAAAATAGGGTCTGCAATAATTGGGTTATCTGCTGTACACTTTAGGAAACTAGGGCTAGAATAGGAAATCCATTTGGAGCTGATCAATTTTACCTATTGTGGGACACAGTGGTAATTTCAAATAGATTTAGCAGGCTGTAATTTAATTAATAAATAAATCTAACATTTTAATTATTAGGATTTTTATAAAATTTGAGATACTATAGGAATTTTAGATGAATCAAGGATTCTTAATTGTACAGTAGTTTTATTGGTAAAATTCCATAATACTGACTTATAAGAAAAATATCCATTAATGAAAATATTATTCCATTGTGGAAGCCTAATTCATCTACTTACACACATCCTGTATGCATTTTTTGGATAATGTGAACACATCTTACAACTATTTATAGCATATTGTCATTTTATAACAACTTTTGATTCAGGTGTTTTATATGTACACCCCATATGACTAGAACACATGAATCTAAATTGATAAGATAATGGCCAATAAATTGATGCACATCCCCAATGTTGATACACAAAATATTATGTTGAAACGTTTTAACACTCAACTTAATAAACCAACCAATATAAAGTTCCCAAAGTTAGTAAGTCAACGAATAAGAAAATGTTATTATAGACATTGGGGACTAGTGTAATAAACAGCTCATTGTCCTCTCTCTCTCTATGCTATAACGCCTGTTATCTGAGTTGTATATTGAAGGTGTTTTGAAAGGACACCCATCTTTTTAGGTTAGCTATAATCAGGTGTTTTGTGCGCACATCCCTTTTAGTTTATTTTTTTTTATATGTTTTATACGCATACCCTTCTTAAGTTAGCTATTTTTTAGATGTTTTATGGGCACACCCATCTTCTTAGGTTAGCTATTTTTCAGATGTTTTATGCACACACCCATCTTAGGTTAGCTATTTTTCAGGTGTGCTTTTACGCCTACATCCTACTTATACACCTTTCCCTACACAGTGGACAATTCTGGGAGGGAGAGGACAATGCAAGTTTCATTAATTTTAAATCCTTTATTTCTCCAAACGCAAAACTTCTCAACAATATAAATTACTAGCGAATACACTCTTGGGAGGGTATTGATTTCGACCACCCTTCCCTAATTTCTAATTTTAGTTTTAAAAATTCTAAATTCTAGGGGCGATTTCTTAATTATAATTATAATTATAAACCCTCCAAGGATCTATGAAAAGCTACATTGTAAAGGAGAATCATATCGGTTCAGAGGTTAATTCTTCGGTACAGAAAGAAACAGATACACACAGACTTTTACATAAGAATTATTGATTAATCCAGGGTTTCGGATCCGGATCCGGATCCGGATCCGCAAGGATCCGCATATTTTGAGTCCAAGGATCCGGATCCGGATCCGCAAAAAAAATGCGGATCCGGATCCGGATCCTTAGACTCCAAAAAATGCGGAAAAAATGGAAAAATCTACCTAAATTTATATAAAATCTCAGACATTCTCTTGATGAGAGCCAATCTTTAAGGTTTAGGTTCAGACTTGAAAATTAAAAGTATTTTTGACTTCGAATTGAAGAATAAATTTTTTTGAAAAATTTGGTGATTTTATTTTTATTGTCAAAGATCCGGATTCGGATCCAGTAGGATCCGGATCCGGATCCGCACTGACCAAATTTTGAGGATCCGGATCCGGATCCGCATAAAATCAATGCGGATCCGAAACCCTGGATTAATCTATGCTTTTAAAATTCATTACTGTGTCACTAAACAACAAAAGGAAAAATTATAATTATGAATTAGCTTTCAATAAATATTGATGAAATTCCAATAAAGTTTCAGAGTGTTTCATCCATCTTTTAACTTCTCACATATGTGAAATCTTTACATTATATTAGGGTCGGGTCAATGGATATATTATTACTTAAATGTTACACCTGATTTCATTTCCTTTAATAAAGTGATACTCACAGCTGGCCAAAATAACGATAACTCCAATTAACCATGCCCCTAGAGTCAATAGTCAATTGTCCAACTAGTTCTCGAAGGTTGACTTGGTTTTATTTAGTCTTTGATTGTGCTGTTACAGAACAGTAACTACTTGTCTGTAGGATTAATACTGTTCCATTATAAGGAGTTAGGTTTCAGGATGTTACAGTACAGTAACTACTTGTCTATAGGATTAATACTGTTCCATTATAAGGAGTTAGGTTTCAGGATGTTACAGTACAGTAACTACTTGTCTATAGGATTAATACTGTTCCATTATAAGGAGTTAGGTTTCAGGATGTTACAGTACAGTAACTACTTGTCTATAGGATTAATACTGTTTCATTATAAGGAGTTAGGTTTCAGGATGTTACAGTATAGTAACTACTTGTCTATAGGATTAATACTGTTCCATTATAAGGAGCTAGGTTTCAGGATGTTACAGTACAGTAACTACTTGTCTATAGGATTAATACTGTTTCATTATAAGGAGTTAGGTTTCAGGATGTTACAGTACAGTAACTACTTGTCTATAGGATTAATACTGTTCCATTATAAGGAGTTAGGCTTCAGGATGTTACAGTACAGTAACTACTTGTCTATAGGATTAATACTGTTTCATTATAAGGAGTTAGGTTTCAGGATGTTACAGTATAGTAACTATTTGTCTATAGGATTAATACTGTTCCATTATAAGGAGTTAGGTTTCAGGATGTTACAGTACAGTAACTACTTGTCTATAGGATTAATACTGTTTCATTATAAGGAGTTAGGTTTCAGGATGTTACAGTATAGTAACTACTTGTCTATAGGATTAATACTGTTCCATTATAAGGAGTTAGGTTTCAGGATGTTACAGTACAGTAACTACTTGTCTATAGGATTAATACTGTTCCATTATAAGGAGTTAGGTTTCAGGATGTTACAGTACAGTAACTACTTGTCTATAGGATTAATACTGTTCCATTATAAGGAGTTAGGTTTCAGGATGTTACAGTACAGTAACTACATGTCTATAGGATTAATACTGTTTCATTATAAGGAGTTAGGTTTCAGGATGTTACAGTATAGTAACTACTTGTCTATAGGATTAATACTGTTCCATTATAAGGAGCTAGGTTTCAGGATGTTACAGTACAGTAACTACTTGTCTATAGGATTAATACTGTTTCATTATAAGGAGTTAGGTTTCAGGATGTTACAGTACAGTAACTACTTGTCTATAGGATTAATACTGTTCCATTATAAGGAGTTAGGCTTCAGGATGTTACAGTACAGTAACTACTTGTCTATAGGATTAATACTGTTTCATTATAAGGAGTTAGGTTTCAGGATGTTACAGTATAGTAACTATTTGTCTATAGGATTAATACTGTTCCATTATAAGGAGTTAGGTTTCAGGATGTTACAGTACAGTAACTACTTGTCTATAGGATTAATACTGTTTCATTATAAGGAGTTAGGTTTCAGGATGTTACAGTATAGTAACTACTTGTCTATAGGATTAATACTGTTCCATTATAAGGAGTTAGGTTTCAGGATGTTACAGTACAGTAACTACTTGTCTATAGGATTAATACTGTTTCATTATAAGGAGTTAGGTTTCAGGATGTTACAGTACAGTAACTACTTGTCTATAGGATTAATACTGTTCCATTATAAGGAGTTAGGTTTCAGGATGTTACAGTACAGTAACTACTTGTCTATAGGATTAATACTGTTTCATTATAAGGAGTTAGGTTTCAGGATGTTACAGTATAGTAACTACTTGTCTATAGGATTAATACTGTTCCATTATAAGGAGTTAGGTTTCAGGATGTTACAGTACAGTAACTACTTGTCTATAGGATTAATACTGTTCCATTATAAGAAGTTAGGTTTCAGGATGTTACAGTACAGTAACTACTTGTCTATAGGATTAATACTGTTCCATTATAAGGAGTTAGGTTTCAGGATGTTACAGTACAGTAACTACTTGTCTATAGGATTAATACTGTTCCATTATAAGGAGTTAGGTTTCAGGATGTTACAGTACAGTAACTACTTGTCTATAGGATTAATACTGTTCCATTATAAGGAGTTAGGTTTCAGGATGTTACAGTACAGTAACTACATGTCTATAGGATTAATACTGTTTCATTATAAGGAGTTAGGTTTCAGGATGTTATAGTACAGTAACTACATGTCTATAGGATTAGGACTTATCCATTATTAAGGAGTTAGGTTCCAGGATGTTACAGTACAGTAACTACTTGTCTATAGGATTAGGACTGTTCCATTATTAAGGAGTTAGGTTCCAGGATGTTACAGTACAGTAACTACTTGTCTATAGGATTAATACTATTTCATTATAAGGAGTTAGGTTTCGGGATGTTACAGTGCAGTAACTACTTGTCTATAGGATTAATACTGTTCCATTATAAGGAGTTAGGTTTTAGGATGTTACAGTACAGTAACTACTTGTATATAGGATTAATACTGTTCCATTATTAAGAAGTTAGGTTTCAGGATGTTACAGTACAGTAACTACTTGTCTATAGGATTAATACTGTTCCATTATAAGGAGTTAGGTTTCAGGATGTTACAGTACAGTAACTACTTGTCTATAGGATTAGGACTTATCCATTATTAAGGAGTTAGGTTTCAGGATGTTACAGTACAGGAACTACTTGTCTATAGGATTAATACTGTTCCATTATAAGGAGTTAGATTTTAGGATGTTACAGTACAGTAACTACTTGTCTATAGGATTAATACTGTTCCATTATTAAGGAGTTAGGTTTCAGGATGTTACAGTACAGTAACTACTTACTACTTGTCTATAGGATTAGGACTTATCCATTATTAAGGAGTTAGGTTTAGGATGTTCACAATCGGGGAATGGACAATGGATGATTAATTAATCTCTTGTCCCTTTAAATATGTGTGATAATCTGCCTTCGGTAGCTCGTAAATTTGTTGTGGGGGTGGGGGATTTTCAAGGATTAAGTCTGTGTGGTGGAAATTAATAGGTATATATGAATATATTTCAATATTTTGTAAATTATTGTCGAATTTACATCCATACAGACATTTTTTATCAACAAACATTTACTGTATTTTTGCCAGTTTTAGAAACGGCAACGTCCCAAATGAATCAAATCACCTTGTCATTTGGGTATATTCTTCAGTTTCCTAACTTTCCAACAAATCTAAATCTTCAGAAAGGGGTAATTATTAGGGTTGGGCCAGATAACTGGCCGATGTTCGATATCCGGCAAATTACCGGATATCCGGCGTCAAAAATCAGCCGGATATTCTGTAACCGGATAGTTTTAATATCCGGTATCTGGCCGGATATCAGGCCGGATAATCGGCCAAACCGGATATCCGGCCCAACCCTAGAAATTATGTTTATCATTATTGGGGCTGTAAATTTTTCTCGTGCATTGTCTTATCCCTTAAGATCCCTTGTGATAATTCCTCCGTGAAACTTTTGTAACAAGGATGACAACATCCATAAAAGCGAAGCACTGAAACGGTAGGACAAACGGACATTAACACTTGTATAGTGTCAGAACTGAAGCAAAATTGTAAGTAAATTTGTTGAAAAACTGCTTTATACAGGATAATGTTTATGGACATACTTACATTTTTAGGACTTGATTATAGAGTTGCTTCGCTTATAACATTATACTTTGTTGTCCCAGGAATCAATATACCAAAAATCAGATCAATCGGATGATTAAATCACATAAAAATTTGTTGTTAAAAAAGTAAAAAAATCAACATGTTTAAAATGGACGTACGGACATTCTGGTAATGATTGTAGAGTTGCTTTCTAAATCGTACCTAACTACTACAGGAATCACCATGCAAAGTTTGAAATCAATAGGACAATTCTAACATGCCTAAATTAGCGAAAAAAGCTATCCGTTACGGACGTACGGACGGACTGACCTTAATTATAGAAAAGCTTCGCTTTTAAAACTGTTCATGTGAATAAAATAATACAGATCAATAAAATGATAGTTAATACATACATTATTAAAACTATAACAGGGAAATTTACATTGGATTAGCCTTTCTTATTTAGACATATCAGCATTATTTTTAGAATTTCCCCCCACATTGAAAGAAAGGTACATACAGGGTGTCTGAAAGAAAGGTAACCGCAAAACAACGTATTTTCAGTAAGACAAGATTTTTACAATTTTTAGCTAACTGACTTGATTATACAGTTTTTAGAATTTAAAAAAAATATTATGGTTGTTTTTGATGGGAAAGCTTATTGCATCTAAAAAAAATAAGGGAAAATTTTGGGATGGTATACCACCCCCCCACTCCAATTTTGATACACCCTGTATCACTTAAATATCCTAATAGTACAACATATATTGCTATATTTTCCACAGACTAATTTTTTCCTTAATTATTTACTATTCACATAATAATTAAAAATAACTTTTAGGGCACCATATATTTCTAAATTTACCGCAGATTTTTTTCCTTGGTCATTCTGATTTACATATGTATATTTTAAAGGAAATAGATTTTCAATTATTATTTCTAAAATTCACCTTTTTGAATATTTTCTTCGTTTTCGAAGTATTTCCCTATTTTACACTTCCTTACAAAATGGAAAATAAATGTAAATTTTCCCTGAATCAGGTATTCAGTTTTTAAGAAACCCTGTACATACATGTGTAAAATACATAATTCTTGGACACCCTGTGCCCCCATATTCCCCCCTAGACTAAATTTTTCACTTCCTTGGAGTATACATGGAATATAATAATGAGAATGGTACACGTTCCAGGGAAATGTAAACAGGGACGAAAACCTGAAAATAAAGTACAGCCAAAAAGGGTTTTTACATAAATAAGTACACCTAAATATAGAAACATTGTATCATAACACAGTATAAATGTTTATTACGAAAAATATAATCTAATAAAATTTAGTAAAAACTGACATAAAAAGTAAATTATAAATTGCCCTTACATGTCTATTTTTTGTAAAACCAGTTAGTTAACGCGACCATTACTAGCATGTCGAAATTATGTCAGACACTAACACCATATAGTAGACTTAATAAGTAGGCAGAATGTCGACAGTTATGACAGGGATGGACGTACTTACCATAAGAAGAATTATAGAGTAGTTTCCCTTAGTTTTAAATAAGGGGAATAAAGTAAGGGCGTGGGAACACCCCCCTTCCTAACTTTTACATACAATGCAAGTGTTCTAATATTATTCACTTCGTTCATAATTATATTATTAGTAGCAAAGCTAATTTATAATTAGAAATGTCCTTCCATCCTTCTGTTTGTCCGTTGGCAAGTCATTCATTACAGCCACTATAAGCCTCAGCCACGAAATTTCCATTCAGCCACTCTAAGCCTCAGCCCCTCTGATTCTTATTCAGCCGCAGCCGCATTAAGCCGCAGCCACACTCAGCTGCATCAAGCCTCAGCCACCCTCAGCCTCAGCCACTTCCATCACAATAAAGCTCAGCCACGTCAGCCGCAGCCGCAAACTAGGACTCAGCCGCAGCCGCGCGGCTGATAGCGCGGCTGCCGAACCCTGATTTACACTATTAGTAGAAAACCGTTGCCAGTAGTTGTTAACCCTTCTATATTTTAAATAGATGATTATTAATATTAATTAACAAGGTTAAAATTAACAAGAATGACAACATTCATAAAAGCGAAGCTAGGAAACGATAGGACAGACGAACATTAACTCTTTTAGAGTGTCGGAACTGAATATACAAAATATAAATATAAAAGTTTTGACAAAATTATAAGTAAATTTGCCAAATTGCCAAAAAATATAAACTGAAACAAATTATAAAAGATCATATTAACGATAAATCACATGTAGTTGATAACAGGGTCAGATGTCCCTGTTGATTAAGATCTGATAAACAGTTGGTTACTGTTAGGTACTTAGAATTATGAATAAATTAATGATGAACAATTTATCTAAGATTTCTGATTTCCATATCTTGTATTAAAAGTATGTTATCTATCTACTTTTTTTTTTTATCTCGAAATCTACCTAGCTATTAACTATTTATAGATTATTTATTCATTGACAATTTAAATAAAATTTCTAAATTATTTATTTTATATCAATCTAATTTATTTACTATCTATCTAATAATCTTTCTATTATCGGGGGTGTGGTGGTACACTCTCCCAAATTAGTTATAAACCTTCCCTGGACCTATGAGAAATTACACTGTAAAGAGGAACCATATTGGTTCAGTGGGTAGAAAGATCCTGCAGTACAGACAAACACACCTCCTGTTACTTTATTATAAAGATTTCTAAATTCATGTTTTATATTTATCTATCTAATTTATTTACTATAATTTATCTAATAATCTATTTATCTATCTCTCTGTCTAACTTTCTATCTATCTATCTTATCATGGATGATTTATTAAAAGCGAAGCTTTTCTATAATTAGGGTCGGTCCGTCCGTCCGTCCGTACGTCCGTACGTCCGTAACGGATAGCTTTTTCCGTTAATTTAGGCATGTTAGAATTGTCCTATCGATTTCAAATTTTGCATGGTGATTCCTTTAGTAGTTAGGTACGATTTAGAAAGCGTAGCAACTCTTTAATCATTACCAAAATGTCCGTACGTCCATTTTAAATATGTTGATTTTTTTTTCTTTTTAACAACAAATTTTTATGTGATCAAATCATCGGATTGATCTAATTTTTGGTATATTGATTCCTGGGACAACAAAGTATAATTTAATAAGCGAAGCAACTATATAATCAAGTCCTAAAAATGTAAGTATGTCCATAAAAATTATCCTGTATCAAGCAGTTTTACAACAAATTTACTTACAATTTTGCTTTGACTCTTATGAATTTATATTATGATAATTAAGTTCTAACACTATACATGTGCTAATGTCCGTTTGTCCTACCATTTCAGTGCTTCGCTTTTATGGATGTTGTCATCCTTGTTCATTAATAATTTATCTAAGATTTCTAAATTATTTATTTTATATTTATCTATCTATTATTTAGTTCATAAATCTAGTAAACTATCTCTCAATCTTTTTTTTTCATCTAACTATCTATCTTTCTTTCTAACTTTCTATCTATCTATCTAATTATGGATGATTTATTCATTAATAATTTATCTAAGATTTCTAATTTCCATATTTTGTATATGAAATAATACAACAGATGTTTGTCCTAAAAGAGATGAATATATGTTTTTATTAAACAGCTAAAAAGAATATTAATCATATTAGCGCAGCTACTCTATATTAATGGTGCATACGTCCGTTAGACAGACAGTCATCAAAAGGTTGAATAGTTATTTATTGCATCGTATTTTAGACAGCTTTCCGCGTATATTAACATTAAAAATTAAAAAATGTAAATCATTTGTGTTAGCCCTGAGGGACCGAAGGCCTACTAGGCTAACAAAACTGATATTAATTAATTATTAATATTGTAATATTCGTGGAAAATTTTCTGTAATACATTGCTATACTTGATTGTTCACGCCACTGCTTATAATATTCTTATTTATCTGCACTTGAATATTAAGAATATTGACAAAAGTCGTGCACAATTAGGAATTTTTCAACATTGCAAAATCTCTTCTTTCAAGATCTATTAAATTAGATCAGTCACTACAAGTTGCGTGCATAGTGTTTTTTTCTGGGGTGTATATTTCTTGATAGGGTGAAAAAAGGGTAGGCAGCAAGTTCCAATTTTCCCTCCAGAACACTTATGGTATGAAACATAAATCTATAATATCAAAGCTAAAGTATATTTTTGTCACACCGAAAGAGCACCCTGGCAAAAAAAAAAGAGAAAGGAAGAGAGATGTCTTAAAATTTTTAAGATGGATGCTAATATCATAGTTAGATAGATAGATAGATAAATAGATAGATAGATAGATAGATAGATAGGTAGATAGATAGATAGATAGATAGACGGATAGATAGAAAAATAGATAGATATGTAGATATATATATATATATATAGAGAGAGAGAGATGGATAGACAGATATATAGATAGATAGAAAGATAGAAAAATAGACGAATTGATAGATATTTAGATAGATAGATGAATAGATAGATAAATAAATAGATAGATTTATCGACATATGGATAAATAGATGGATAGATAGATATGAAGATAGATCGATATATAAATATAGATAGATAGAAAAGTAGACAATTGATAGATATTTAGATAGATAGATAAATAGATAGGCAAGTAAATAGATAGATAGATCGACATATGGATAAATAGATAGAAATAAATAAACATTAGCAATAGCAAGCTAGCTAGGTATAGGGGAGTGAGAGAGAAAGAGAGAGGAGAGAGAGAGAGAGGAGAGAGAGAGGAAGAGAGAGAGAGAGAGAGAGAGAGAGAGAGAGAGAGATAGAGAGAGATAGAGAGAGAGAGAGAGAGAGAGAGAGAGAGAGAGATAGAGAGAGAGAGAGAGAGAGAGAGAGAGAGAGAGAGAGAGATAGAGAGAGAGAGAGAGAGAGAGAGAGAGAGAGAGAGAGAGAGAGAGAGAGAGAGAGAGAGAGAGAGAGAGAGAGAGAGAGAGAGAGAGAGAGAGAGAGAGAAATGAGAGAGAGATTCTTAATTTGGTGAAATTTTGACATTTGTGTTTTATTCAAAATAATATATTTGGTGTTCACACCTTTAAACCAATTGCTTTTAACCTTTGCGGAGACATTAAAAAAGACTATAACTGCTCAGAGAGAAAGAGGAAAATAGGCTGTTTATTACACTAGTCATCAAATTTTTATAATGATTTTTTCATATTCGTTGGCTATACAACTTTGGGGACTTTAGTGAATTGTGATATGTTGCTTTATTGAGTTGAGTGTTCAAATGTTTCAACCGCTAATCTTAATACACAGAAGGGGTAATTTGGATTTACATCAATTTATCGGGCATTGTCTTATCCCTTTAGATACCTGATAACTGCTACTGTGTAAGGCATGAAATGTTGAAAAATTAACATTATAAATTTAAACGATTAAACAAGTGTTTGTCTAGAAAGAGGGAGGGGACATTGGACTTAAATTATACTGGTAACTAAAGTTTTCTTAAAAAACCGTTCTCGTATTTGTTGACTTAAAAATTAGGCGATTTTTATTATATCCTATATAATCTAGAGTTATCTAAATTTTTCCACCAAGATGAGATAATTTTGTTTATCATTATTGAGTATATACATAAATTTATCATCCATTGTTTAATCACTTAAGATCCTTACTGTGTTGTTCAAATAAGGAAAAATTTGCTGTTTTGTAAAAGGTTTTGTAAGTTAGCTTGAAGAAAGAAACACCTTTAATCTAGCTAAACATAGACATTAATAATTTATGTATACATCAGGAATCTACAGGGATAAGACAATAGCTAATAAATTGAAGAACATCCCAAATGGTTATACACAATATTACCCCTTCTTTAAATTACAATTAGTCCCCAGAGTTGTTAAACCAACGAATAAGAAATCATTATTATTAAATGTATATCTATATGTTAATCAAGAAGTAAGGATAAATAAATAGTTAAAAATACATTTGGATTCTTACAATCAAGTTGTAAAAGACAACAGCATCAGCAAAAAAAGTAACAGAATTAGTGCTTACTTGCTGATGACCCAGTTTATCAATAATAGATTGGAGCAAACAGAATATGTTCATTACGATCAAGTTGTAAACTATATTAGCAGACAACAATGCTTGAAGGACCAGCAACATAAATTGCCCACAGTAAAACAGTTGAGATAACCGGCAACCTGCCAGGGAATAATTTGCCATCTTTAGATGAGGAGACACCTGAGGCGCATAATTTTTTAACATCCGATCTGGGCAATCCATCTGATGAAAGAATGGACTTAACTAGCAGCAATGGTTTGACGGTTTATGAAGCCACCAAAAAACAGGTGGAAGATATAGTAAGTGGAAGTAAAGAATCTGGGTCAATGTTTGTCACGGTCAAAGTCCAAAACTAAAAGAAAACTAGTCATGGAGTCATCAGAAATATCTAAGCCGGTTACTTGAAGGAGGCCATTGGGGGAACTTAAATAGACCGAGAAGGTGAGGCGTGAATTATTGAGAACATTAAAATTGGAAGCTGAGGTAGAGATATTTCTGGAATTGAAGCTACTCTACAAATCATTTTGTCCGCTCAGAATCACCATCATGGTTGAGCAAAATCCTGGGCTGCTGTAAATTCTGATGTCGCAAACATTATGATATGCAGGCCCTTCATAGCTCAGAAAGTGAGAATCTTGTTGAGCAGGTCCTCCAGATTGAAGAGTCTTGAAGATAAAAAACCGCTCTCACCACATATCGTCATTTCCCGCTAAATTGTATATTTTAAGATTTTAATTTTTTCTTTGGGTTATATCATATCATGAAATAACAAATTATCCACAAAATGGCCAAAAACCGCCAATGTAATTGCTTAAAGATTCTCTGTAAATTAGTTATTCCAGTGGTTGCTGTGATTTTGTTAGACATATATACATACAGACAAAAACTCTCATACAGCTACTTTATTTCTTACTCGACCTTTTCTGTGAGCTTTCCTTGGTTGCTGGCCAGCTGAACCTTGAGTAGTATAATATGTAATATTTATTAGTATATGACTAATCAAGATATATGTTGGAGAAGAACTTTTATGTATATTCTTTTTGGCAGTTTAATAAAGAGAGGTTCATTTGTAAATCTAGTCCATAAATTTTAATCTTTGTGATTTAGCATAATATATTAGAAAATTCTCAACACACATCAGTACCTGTTTTAATTATATTTAATTATGTCTATATTATTTATCAATCTATCATGCTGTTTTGAATAATATAAATCAGAAAAAAATAGTGACCATCCAGCTTGGCATTGAGTTGTTTTTCAACCACTTCCCTGAGAACCAGGCAAACACCTGCTACCTGGCTAAACTCATCTGTGAATCTTTATATTTATCTGTGATGTTGATCCAGGACTTTACAGAGGAGGAGAGGATGTCCAAGCTTACACAAGATCAACAATGTTGCAAAGCAATCTACCTCGTGATTATATATCATTTGTATTTGTAAGATAATCTATTTGTGCATTTTAATATGTTTAATGTTTGTCCAATTCCAGACAAGTCCTGGGGTTTTAATATTATTGCTGTGGCAGGTGTTCCACATGAATATATGTGTTGTTTTACAGAACCTAGGAAGATGGGGGTCGAGTACTGAGTTGTGTGTGGCTGCCTGTATTAGTCTAGGTATTGACTTTATTCTACTTTCTCAAGACCATGGCTAATCTACAGAAGCTGCGGGCCAAGGCATTTGTGCTGGCCACCAAAATGGGCCTGGCTGCTGAGGCGTATTGGGCAACCGTCAAGCCAGCTGTATATTATGCTTTCTATCAATGTAGCTCAATAATATAGGGAATTACAGCTTCTGAAATGTTTTTATTAGACTATTGTTACATTGTATCACGCACTGTCACAGAAACCTCCTCCAACTACATGCTGAAAGATGAAAGTGGTAGTTGTGGCCACAAAGAGGGTTAGAGAGGAACTACAAAAGATTTTAAATCAGTTCAGGTAACATGACTGTTTCTTAAAATCCACCTGTAATTGAAATCTTAAAATTCAGAATTATTATACTAACAAATATTTTTTTGAAACCAACGTATTTTCAAAAAATCATGACAAACGTACATCTCAGAGTCAGACACACTTCATCGCCATGTTATGGCACAGTAAGAAAATAAAGGAAAAGTATGTTCAACGTAAGGGTTGGTTGTTTGGTGATTCTTACAAAATACCCTCTAATTTTTAAAAGAAATATTCTTAAAAGAGTTTTAGTAAAATTTGGCGCCCCTTGTGTTAAACCCCTAATATAAGGTCTATTTGAAAGATAAATCTATAATTAATGTCATTAATATAAAATCTAATCATAATTTTAAAATATATACTCTATGATTTTTTAAAGAAAATATTTCTCCATTATATCTATTAATATTTAATATTAAACCCATTAGAAAAACATCTGTTTTTGAGTAGCAAAGCTACTATAAAATTCAATTGATCCATCTGTCTGTCCGTTACGCTATAGAGAAAATCGGATTTTTCCTTAGCTAACAAGCCTAAAACCTGCCCAATAGTAATGTGAAGCTTTCCTAAATAATATAGCTATAAGCATAAATCAACTAATCTTAATAATATGGGATTAGATTAAAAATATCTGTTGTTAGTGGCGAACCTACTTTATAAATCACTTTGTCTGTCCGTCCGTTCGTCTGTCTGTCTGAAACGCTATGGGAGAAATAGAATTTACTCAGCTTCTATTACTGCAATACCTGTGATTTTTTTTGTCAATATTCCCATCATTATGGAGCATATTTCATAATAAAACATACATGGCGGTCGGACTGCTTTTAAGCAGCTTTTTAGCTGCTTTTATGTTTCATTACTTTATTAATATCATTATGGCGTCATAATCTGTGGAGGGACTTTTATCATCTTCATGTCACCCATAACCACTGTTATTTATTGCCAATTTTAACAATGAGCACCTCAGCTAACTAGCCTAAAACCTGCCCAAAAGTAATACAAAGTAGGGATAAGACAAAGCTGATAAACTGATGTACATCCTCAATGATGATACATAAAATTAACCATTCTGTAAGTTTACAATTAATGGTTGAAACGTTTGTACACTCCACTTAATGATCCAACCAATCAGAATTCATTAAAGTCCCCAAAGTTGTTAAGCCAACAAATGAGAAAACGCTTTTATAAAACTTTGGAGACTAGTGTAATAAACAGCCCATTGTCCCATCTCTCTCTGAATACAAAGCCTTCCTGAAAATTCTAAACATTAGGACAGATCAACTTACTTTACTAAATTGGATTTAATATTAGATTAAAACCATTAGAAAAACATCTGTTTCTTAATATGGATACGTATGTGTCCAGTCAAACCAGGAATCTTAGGGGATAAGACAATGGACGATTAATTAATATACATCCCTAAATATGATAAACAAAATTATCCCTTCTTTAGAAAAAAAAATTTTGATGGTCACTCCTAGTTTGTAACAATCAATCAATATTTAATAAGTACCCAAAGTTTTTAAGACAACGACAAAGAAAACTTTGGGGACCAGTAAAATAATTTCCCTCTCTTCCAGGATTTTTTTTTATTGGGGGGGGGGGGGGGGGGTTGTGTCTTTGTGTGTGTGTGTGAGTGTATAAGTTTATATTCTCATAAATATTTGAGTATGTGTAAATTGATCAACATTTGTTTATTGTGTGTGTGTGTGTGTGTGTGTGTGTGTGTGAGGGGATTTTGGACTGTAAATTACATTGGTACCCAAAGTTTTATAACAACATCATCTTATTCGATGAGTAAAAAAATTTGGGAATTTTTATTGAAATTAGATTGGTTTTATATCTATTAATCGTCCATTGTCTTATCCCTTTAGATTCCTTGATGAAATAGAAAATTAATCTACTTCCTAATTAGCATTAATGAACGGACGAACAAACCTAAAGTTTATAACCTTTTATTGGTACTAGCGGCTTCGCCCCTAGCCTTTTTTTTTTGGGGGGGGGGCATTTGGGTGTCTTACCCCCCAAGAAAATAGTTATAAACCCTCCAGGGACCTATGAGAAGCTACCCTGTAAAAAAGAATCCGATCGGTTCAGCGGTTAGCGAGATCCTTTGGTACAAACAGTTAGACAGACAGACATCGTTCTACTTTGTTTTATTGATTTTTTGTCTGTAGCAAAGGATCTCACTTACAGGTGAACCGATATGGTTCTCTTTTACAGCAAAGCTTCTTTTATGTCCAGGGTTTGGGTATCACCAATTTTCCAAGAGAAATCAACAAAATGATTCCCTCCCTCAAAATTTCTTTTTCTTTTGAAAACTTTAATTGAAAATTGTGGGGGAGAGGGGTGGATTTCCCTCCCTATCTTAAGTTGCATAGAGCCTTCTAGGAGCGGAGCCGCTAGTTACCAAATGAATTAACTAGCGGCTTCGCCCCTAGCCTCTAGGGGCTTTGCCTCCAGAGGTTTTATCAAACTAATTTTTCGTGTTTTAGATTTGAAAGAAAATCTTTTTAAAATAATTTTGGGGAGGGGTATTTTTCATTTTTTTTGGGGGGGGGGTTAGGGGTGTCCCAACCCCCAAGAAAATAGTTATAAACCTTCCCGGGAACTATGAGAGGCTACCCTGTAAAGGAGAACCCGATTGGTTCAGCGGTTAGCGAGATCTTTCGCTACAAACAAACAGACAGACAAAAAAACATCGTTCTACTTTGTATTATAGATAGCCTATTATATAAATAAGCAAGGTATTTTTCCACTGAACCGATTGAGTTATTCCTTTTAGGGAATTTTCAAAATGGATAGTTTTAGGCTATTGAAGTTCTAAATTAATATTTGTGGATGGTTTTTGGCCATTTTCTATACTTTCCCTCTTTCTTTCAGATATTAAAGTAGATGTTTGTATTTGTCCATTAAGATCCCTGAAACTACGGGAAAGCTTTGTATTGGTCTTGGTCAGGAGTCAGGATTTCAGCTATTTTACTTGGGATGGCAGGGGGAAGGACAGCCACCCTCCAAAATAAAAAAATGCAACGAGAAGTACAGCTATCTATCTATAATCGTTCTAATAAATCTATTTTTGCAGGGATCTAAAGGGATAAGACAATTACCGATAGATTGATTAACATCCCCAATGATGATAAATAAAAGTATCCGTTGATTACAAGATTACAATTAGTGTTTAATAGACACTCAACTTAATGATCCAACCAATCAAAATTTAATAAAAGTCTCCAAATTTGTTAGGCCAACGAATAAGAAAACGTTAATATAAAACTTTGGGGACTAGTGTAATAAACAGTCCAATGGCCCCTCCGTCCTTATTTTATAATATTGATCTATTTATTCATTTTCTTTCCTTTCTAAACTTTTTAAGTAAATATATTTTCTGTGTATGTGTGTGTGTGTGTGAGTGTGTGTGTGTGTATGTGTGTGAGTTTAAAGAGCACATGGCAAGGCCCTAGGGAATATAGTTGTCTATCTATCTATCTATCCTTCTGTATATCTTTCTACATATCTATATATATTTCTGATTATATCTATTTAGCTTTCTATCAATCCATCTATCTATCTGCTTATTTATCTATCTACTACGCCCCCTAGAAGCCTCTAGGGGAACCTAGGGTAGGAGGGGGAAATGTTGACCTCATCCCATTTTAAATTTGTGTTTAAAATATTTTTTGGGGGGGAGGGGGGTGAAGACGCCCTCCCCAAAAATAGTTCAAAACCTTCCCAGGACCTATAAGAAGCTTTACTGTAAAGGAGAACAATATAGGTTCAGCGGTTAGCGAGATCCTTTGGGACAGACAAAAAACGCTTACTACTTTATATAATAGGATTTATCCATGCATCTATCTATCTATATTTCCATCTACCCTATGTCTATCTATTTATTTATCTATTCTATTGTAGGACCCAAAAAGTTGTATTTTAAGGCTGTGTGACACCTGCAATTAAAGTTTAAGCACATGTTTTATAACAATGTATCTATCCATCTATTTATCTATCTATCCATCCATCTGTCTATCTATTAATATATCAATCTATCTATCTATGTATCTATGTATTCATCTATCCATATATCTATCTATTGTAGGACCAAAGGGTGGCTTCCCAAGGGAATATTCTATGACACCTGCCATTAAAGTTTAAGCACATGTAAATAACAATGTATCCATCTATTTATTTATCTATCTATCAATCCACATTTATCTATCTATGTATTCATATATATATCTATCTATCTATTGTAAGACCAAAGGGTGGCTTCCCAAGGGAATATTTGATGACACCTGTCATTAAAGTTTAAGCACATGTAATATTACAATGTATCCATCTATTCATTTATCTATCTCTCTATGTATTCATATATCTGTCTATCTATCTATTGTAAGACCAAAGCTTCCAAGGGAATATTCTATGAAACCTGCTATTAAAGTTTAAGCCTATGTAATATTACAATCTATCCCTATATTTATTTATCTATCTATCTATGTATTCATCTATCTATCTATCTATTGTAGAACCAAGGGGTAGCTTCTGAGTGAGTATTCTATGACACCTGCCAATAAAGTTTAAGCACATGTAAATAACAATGTATCCATCTATTTATTTATTTATCTATCTACATATGTATTCATATATATATCTATCTATCTATTGTAGGACCAAAGGGTGGCTTCCCAAGGGAATATTTGAGAACACCTGTCATTAAAGTTTAAGCACATGTATTATTATCTATCTATCTATGTATTTATATATCTATCTATCTATTGTAAGACCAATGGGTAGCTCCCAAGGGAATATGTGATGACACCTGTCATTAAAGTTTAAGCATATGTATTTAGAAAGCCATAAAAAAAGAAAAAATATATTTTAAAACACAAAATGTAAATAAATCACAGAATATGGTAACTGTTGCTTTAAAGTTGAACCAACAAATCAAGATTTCATAGGAGCCCCCAAAGTTTTTAAGCTATAGAATGAGAGATATTGTCGGAAGATATTGGGAAGATACACTCAACTCAATAAAGGACGTAAGGACTTTTGATAGTTATAGAGTAGCTATGCTTGTAATATATAGACATGTGGTATATTTATGTAGGTACGGACATACAGAGAGGAACATATACATATGACATTTATAGAGTAGCAGCTGTAGTGTATTGATATGTACGTACAATGGATGTAGAATATACGTGGATGTACCGACAGTGGAAATATTTTAGGTTGCTAATACGGGCCTCATTTATTTGTCAGTTCGTTCATCCAGTAGGAGGGGAGGGGGGGGGGCTGAGGGTAAAGGGTAAAGGAAGTTGATAGGTATCGTTATTTTGGGCCAGCTGCGAGCATCATTTTATCAGAGTACATAAAGATCTGGTGCAACATCTATGTAATAGTATATCCATTATACGTACGTTTAAAATGCAGATGCTAAAAAGGGCACATGACAAATAATAAATACATTACTCAGGGACTTTAAGGGATAAGACAATGGACGATGAATTTATATACACCACAAAATTACCCCTTCAGTAGATGAAAATTATTAATGAAAAATTTTTGGTCCTCAAAGTTTATAAGCCAACGAATGAGGACATTGGTTCCAGTGAAATTTACAGTACAATGTTCCCTTCATCCCTGATAATTTTTTAATGTCAGCTGATGAATTCATACCAGTTGAAAGGGATTAATCCTTATAGTAACAGGAGAAGGATCTCGCTAACCGCTGAACCGATTGGAGTCTCCTTAACAGGGTAGCTTCTCATAGGTCCCGGGAAGGTTTATAACTATTTTGGAGGAGGGTACCACCAACCTCCCAAGAAAAATCGCCCCTAGAAAAAAATTCCCTCCCTCCCAAAAGGGAGAGGTCATTTTCTAGTAAATCCCGTAAAGGTGTGTGTTATAAGGCCTAAAAATAGTAGTAGAACGATAAGGTGCTCTAGATATATGTATTCCCTATTGAATAGAACAATAGGGAAATTTTTTTTTTTTTTTTGATAACCGTACCTGGATTATCTAAAAAAAATACGAAATTTCTATCAAACGCTTTGTTTGGCTCAAACTGACAAAAATTTTAAAAAAATATAATTATAATAATAATGTTTTCTATAGGTACAAGGTAAAGGTTAAGAACAATCTATACCATTAAACAAAGGAAGAAGTCATTCTTTACAGGTTGATTTATTATAATTATATTTTTTTTTATTTGTGTCAGTTTGAGCCAAACAAAGCGTTTGATAGAAATTTCAGATATTCCAGGTACGGTTATCAAAAAAAAAAAAAAAGTTTCTTCCCTATTGTTCTATTCAATAGGAAATACAAATATATAGAGCACCTTATCGTTCTACTACTATTTTTAGGCCTTATAACACACACCTTTACGGGATTTACTAGAAAATGACCTCTCCCTTTTTTTAAGAAATTTTTTAACTAAAAAAATGAGGGGGCACACCTTCCCCCCAAATAAAAATTCCTCCCCCAAAAATTTTTTTTTACTTTTTCTTGTAAAATCTAAAATAATAAAATGGGTTTTAAAATTCGCCTCTCCTCTCCTCAAGTGCCCCTAGAGGCCTCTAGGGGGCGTAGCCGCTAGTGCTTATATAAAGTAACAGGATGTTCATGTGTGTAGCGAATGATTTCGCGAACCAATTTGGTTCCCCTTTATAATGTAACTAACCATAGGTCATGTAAAGGTTTATAACTATTTTGAAGGTAGGGTACCACCATCCTCCGAAGAGAAATCTTCCCCGGAGAAAATTACTTATTATCATTTTAAACTAAACTGGAAATTCATTACCTCAAGTGCCCCTAGAGACGTATCAACGAGTCCTATAATCAAGTAGTAAGATGTATATGTGTATTTGTGTGTCTCTGTGCTACTGTACCTTTTGACAGAATATGGATAATTTTGTTTATTATAATTAGGGAAGAGAACATTAATTTATCGTCCATTGTCTAATACTTTAAAACCTTGGAAATGGCAATCGATATATTATTACCTGGATGTTGCACCAGATTTTCATGTTCTCTAATAGAGTGAAATTTACAGTAGGCTAAAATAACGATTCGCCCCATCCACCCGCTTTATTCTACCCACTCTCTACTAAAGGATGAACATACTGACCAATAAATGAGATCCATATTAGCAAGCTAAATTGACGACAAATTTTCCCCTGTCAATACATCCACTTGTATCCTATATCCATTGTAATGACTCATATAGATGCTAGGTTTATAGTTATAGAGTAGCTCGCTACTTAAAAAAAACTTTTATTAAATTATTTTGTGCTATGTAGTTTATGGTTTTTTTCTATAAGGTAAATAAACGAAGATACTTACAGTAAGAGTCCTCTAATTTATAATAAAAATCCCTTCTGTAAATCAAAATTAGGAAGCTCTTTATTGTGCCTTTAAAAAAATGACGTCAATACAAATTAAATGACCAAATACAGGCCGATATAGGGACTAAATTACCAATCGCAGGCCAGTTTACTTTTAATTGACCAATAGTAGGCGAGTATGACGTAATTTTTTTGCAGGCACTGTAAAAGCTTCCAAAATTAGTGGTGGAAAAGTTTAAACACTGATAATTTGTACAAACAATCATTTTTAAAAAAGTATTACAGTTTTCTAAACGACAAAAGAATGAACGTGTTAATAAAGCTATGGAGACCAGTTTAATTTAAAATGTCATATTCAGTGATTTATTTTATCAAGTATTCCTTGATAAAGCAGCAGTAGCTATTATCCCTCTTATCGTTAGTGGACCCAACACCTGCATACTCAAATATATCATATATGTATACAGGGGGGGGGGTAAGTATGGTTTACTAACAGATGTAGGGATATTACCTCTCAAGGCACATGTATACTCAAATATATCATATATGTATCCAGGGGGGGGGGGGTAAGTAAGGTCCACTAACAGTTGTATGGATATTACCTCTCACAGCACATGTATACTCAAATATATCATTTATGTATCCAGAGGGGAGGGGGGTAAGTATGGTCCACTAACAGTTGTAGGGACATTACCTCTCACAGCACATGTATACTCAAATATATCATATATGTATCCAGAGGGGGGGGGGGGAGTAAGGTCCACTAACAGTTGTAGGGATATTACCTCTCACAGCACATGTATACTCAAATATATCATATATGTATCCAGGGGGGGGGGGGTAAGTAAGGTCCACTAACAGTTGTAGGGATATTACCTCTCACAGCACATGTATACACTAATATATCATATACGTATCCAGGGGGGGGGAGTAAGGTCCACTAACAGTTGTAGGGATATTACCTCTCACAGCACATGTATACTCAAATATATCATATATGTATCCAGAAGGGGAGGGGGGTAAGTAAGGTCCACTAACAGTTGTAGGGATATTACCTCTCACAGCACATGCCTTTACAAATATATCAGATTTGAACACATATGCCTTTCTTTAACATGTGTACAATTATACACACACACACACATACACACACACACAAAACCCACACCCACACACACGCACACACACACACACGCATACACATACACAAAACCCACACCCACACACACATAAACACAATCGATATTAATCTAATAAAAGTATCTTCTAGTATAACAAGGATGACAACTTCAAATGTTAACAAACTTTAATTCTTTGAACCTAGTTTTTTAAATCTAGAAAACTTTGATGACGGGGTAAATTTGTACACCGTAATTGGGGATGTACATCAATTTATCGTTGTAACATATGCCTTAACATCTCTGGTGTAGATAGAGGTTTGTAGTAGTAAGTTAAGATGTTGACTACCCTAGTAGTTTTTAAATCTGACAAGTAGTGACAAAACCTTGTCTAATCTGAGTTTTGACAGGTTTTCCTCAGGTTTTAATCTGCCCGCCCCTCATCAATCAACTCTGACATTTGATTACATTTCGTCAGATTGTAATCTGACGAAACCTGTGTTTTTGCGCAAAAAGGTACTAAAACTCAGATTACTCAGGATTTGCCGCCAAAATTTTAATCTGTCAGGGGGGATTTCAGATTATAATCTGACAAATCTGACTCAATGTGAGCAAAGTTCAGGTGATTAAGATCGTAATCTGTGATTAAATTGACCCTCAAAATTTGCCCAGTTAATCCCTTATCTGACATTTGATGACAAACAGTCATACTCTAACCTGACATTTGATGACAAACAGTCATACTCTAATCTGACAATTGATGACAAACAGTCATACTCTAATCTGACATTTGATGACAAACAGTCATACTGTAATCTGACATTTGATGACAAACAGTCATACTGTAATCTGACATTTGATGACAAACAGTCATACTGTAATCTGACATTTGATGACAAACAGTCATACTCTAATCTGACTTTTGATGACAAACAATCATATTCTAATCTGGCATTTGATGACAAATGGTCATATTCCTAACTGACTTTTAGTGACAAACAGTCATACTCTAATCTGACATATGATGACAAACAGTCATACTCTAATCTGACATTTGATGACAAACAGTCATACTCTAATCTGACATTTGATGACAAACAGTCATACTCTAATCTGACATTTGATGACAAACAGTCATACTCTGATCTGACATTTAATGACAAATGGTCATACTGCTAACTGACTTTTAGTGACAAACAGTCATACTCTAATCTGACATTTGATGACAAACAGTCATACTCTAATCTGAAATTTGATGACAAACAGTCATACTCTAATCTGACATTTGATGACAAACAGTCATACTCTAATCTGACATTTGAAGACAAACAGTCATACTCTAATCTGACATTTGATGACAAACAGTCATACTCTAATCTGACATTTGATGACAAACAGTCATACTCTAATCTGACATTTGATGACAAACAGTCATACTCTAATCTGACATTTGATGACAAACAGTCATACTCTAACCTGACTTTTGATGAAAAACAGTCATACTCTAATCTGACATTTGATCACAAACAGTCATACTCTAATCTGACATTTGCAGACAAACAGTCATACTCTAAACTGACTTTTATTGACAAACAGTCATACTCAAGTCTGACTTTTAGTGACAAACAGTCATACTCTAATCTGATATTTGATGACAAACAGTCATACTCTAATCTGAATTCAAGTGAAAAGTAGTCATACTCTAATCTGACTCTTAATGACAAATAGTCATACTCTTTATTTAAACAAATAATAATTCTGATATTTTGATTTTAATAGCAATAAATTTTACGAAATTGAATAATTTTTACACAAAAAATATAAAACTATAAAATTAAGTGATGGTATTCTTCAAAAGATTCTGGTTGTTCTAGTTGTGAAAATGGGTCAACAGAAGTAACTATCATAAAAGATTTTATACTTATGTAACAATCTTTTAATTAAGTTATTCTATTGAAAGTTGTCTCTTTCTTGGTTTCTCATTTCTTTGTTTTTGTGGTAAATGCATCAAAAAATGTTCATCAACAATTTAAAAATAAGTTATGATGTAGTTTTAAGATTTTCAAAACCTCTTCAACACCAGACTAAAAAAAATTAACAACCTGACATTGAAGTGATTCTAAAATTTTGTGTTAAATTAATTATTGACAATAGGTAAACTAATAATCAACAAATAATATCTAAAGGGATAGTTACATAAAGTGCATTTAAAAAGTTTGATGGCCAACATAAGTTACAAAAATACCATCTAACATATATAATTTTGTATTAAAATGAAAAACAATCAATAGGCACCACTGGACTAGTCATTTTTAAAACTACCTGGTAGAAAATTGAAATTATTTCAAATGTATGTCCTCTAGATAAACTATTGAACATAAAAAATATGAAGTTTACTAAATTCAAGTTTAAATGCATTTTTTGCAACTACACCTTTGATGCAAAAATAAGGAAAAATTTAATACTATTAATTAGATATCTATGAATATTTGATTTAAACATTCAATTAAACAAATTAAACAATCTATTAAACTAAATAACAATATTATATCAGAAAAAAAGAAAACTAAAAAACACAGAATATGCAACAATATTTTTGTTTTTGTTAATGTTGCTAAGATCAAGATTCATATTGTGATATATTTTGAAGTAGTTTCTTTATTTTTTTAATACTCCCCCCCCCCCATAAAGTTTTTTTTGCCTCTTATTTTGAATGTTAGATTTACAAAATTTCTTTTTAAATTACACAAATATGCAATCTTTATTGTATTTTTTTTTACTCCTAGATGCCACCAATTTTTTTGCACGAAACACAAAGTAACATTGATTACAATCCTACTAAAACCTTTTTTTAAATGCCTCGGTACTAAAGTGTTCTTCTAACTTTAATTTTACCTAATTTTAAATGAAAATTTTTAAAACTTTCAGTCTGTATGTTTTGCATGTAACATGCAATTAATATTTCAAAATAATATTCAAAGATTTTAAGCCAACAAATTAGAGATTATAGAACCAGTATAATTTCCAGTCCAATGTCCACTCCCTCTGTGGTTTATGCAAATATCTTGATTGTTATATAACACAAAAATTTAACCACAAAAACGATTATCTAGAAAAAATAACTAACCGGAAAGGATATCTAAAAAGATACAACACAAAATATTTTCTCCAACTATATAAATTTTTAGTTTTCCTTTTAAAACTTAAACTTCACTATCTATCTATTGAAATTAACAATTCATATATTTGTTTCTCCTTATATAAAAGTAACAGGATGTCTATATGAGAGTGTCAGTTTGTCTCTTAAGACAATTGGATCTCTCTACCTGCTGAACTAATATGGTTCTAATTAACAATGTAGCTTCTCATAGGTCTGGAGAAGATGTTTTTTACCTTTTCTTTATAAAACTAAAATTGAAAATTAAGGGGAGTTGATTTACCCCCCCCCCCCATTAGAGGCTTTTAGGGGTGTAGCTTCTAGTTAGAATCAAAATACAGGGAGGGAAAAACCATGGGCATTTTAATACATTATTTCCCAAAGTTTTATAATAACCTTTCCTTGTTCTTTGGCTCGCCAGCTCTGGGTATATTTATTGTATTTTTATTGATTGGTTCATAAAGTTGAGTATTCAAACGTTTCAACCACTTATTTCAATCTACAGATGGGTTAATTTTGTGTATTATCATTGGGGATATACAACACTTTTTTTATTGGCCCTTGCCTTATTCCTTTAGATCCCTGAACAAAATAGCAATATCTAATGATACTCAGGGATCCAAAGGGATAAGACAATGGCAGATAAATGGATGTATATATCTATGGCACATAAAATTACACCTTCTGAAGATAAAAATTAGTGGTTGAAACATTTGAACACTCATTTTAATAAATCTACCAATCATAATTTATTAAAAGTTGTTAAACCAACGAATAAGAAAACATTATCATAAAACTTTGGGTACCAGTGTTATAAACAGCCCAATGTCAAAGTATTGAATAAGTAAGTACCCAAAGTTTAATCACCACAAAGTCCAGAGAGAGAGGGAACAATGAGCTATTTATTACACTGGTCCCCTAAGTTTTTTAATAACGTTTGCTCATTTGCTGATTTAACAACTTTGGGGACTTTTACTAAATAAAAATTGTGTAAACAAAAAAGTGGAAAATCTACCCGCCTTAACATACATCTCCAATGGTGATGCACAAATTTACCCCTTCTGTAAATTATAATTAGTAATTAAAACGTTTGGAGACTCAAAATGAGTAAAAAAGTCCCTAAAGATGTTGTGCTAATGAATGAAAAAACGTTAAAGATTTAACAGGAATTCAAGGGATAAATCAATGGACAAAACATTTATTCATATCCCAAATGATGATAAACAAGATAATCCTACTGTAGAATAAAATTATTGGTTGAAAAATTTGCACTCTTCTAATGTAGAAAAAAAACATAAAAAATTTAATAAGAAAAACCTGTAAGTGTTGTCAACCGAAGATAACTTTGGGTGCCAGCGTAATTTAAAGCCCAATGTCCCCTTCATCCCTGGTCAAAAAGAGAGGGAGGAGACATTGAACTGTATATTACAATAATACCAAAGTTTTAATTCATTCGCTCTACACTTTGGGTACTTTTATTAAATTTGATTAGTCAATTAATATACCAGCAGTGTCCAAACGTTTTAACCAATAATTATAGAATTCAGAAGGGGTATTTTGATTTATCATCCATTGTTTTATCCCTTTTATCACTGACAATGTTATACGTCTCTGAAAAGCAGGTGGATTCTAAGCTTTGAAGGATTAATTGTAGTATCAATTAAAGACAGTTGACCAAGGATTTTGGTCATCTTTTTGCTAGGCTATTTCAAGTAAATGCATTATCTAAAAATCAGTCTACTAAAATGAATATCAGGAAATATCTCTCAATTTTATAAATGAACCTCAGACCCCCTCCCCCCTTATATTCAACTTTCCTAAATTTCACCTAAACATATCAAAGGACACTTGAACTAATTGATAAAAATAAAATGTTTTAAATGAATGTGTGGACTTTCTGATAACATTTATAGAATAATTATGAAAAGTTTGAAATGGATAGAACATTCTAACATGCATAAATTAATAAAATATAACCATTATGTATGGACAAACAGACCCTAACTATATAAAAAGCTTCTCTTTTGACGAGGAAACATACAAAAGCGAAGCTCCAAAGTAGTAAAACCAGGGAAAAGGGATTGGATTCTGACAAACAATTCTAAGTGAAAATTACCCCACAATCTCCTTTTCCTTTTTCTGGTGTTCTTACCCACCCCTTCATATACATCAAGAAACAAGTTATACGCCAACTCTACGACAACAAAAAATTTATCCAAAAAAAAATGAATATTTGTTGATTATCAATAGGATAATTCTAGCTAACCGGACTGACCCCAATTATAAGCTGCTTTAAAAAACCAGGGATCTAACGGGATAAGACAATGGCTGATAAATTGATGTACTTCCCCAATGATTATACACAAAATCACCGTTTCTGTAGATTAAAGTTATTGGTTGAAACGTTTGAACTTTCAACTTAATAAAACAACAAATCAAAATTAACTAAAGAGCCCAAAGTTGAAAAGCCAACGAATAAGAAAACATTTTTATAATAATTTGAGGACTAGTGTAATAAACAGCCCATTGTCCCCTCTTTCTCTGAAAAAAAAAAAACAGTATAGTAGTTGGGGAGGGAGGGGACATTGGGCTGTTTATTAATTTAGTCCCCAAAGTCTTATGATAATGTTTACTTATTCGTTGCAAACTTTGTTAAAAGCTTTGGGGACTATTTATTGAATTTTGATTGGTTGGTTCAGCAAGTTGAGTGTTCAAACGTTTCAACCAATAATTGTAATCTACACAATGGGTAATTCTGTGTACCATCATTAAGGATGTACATCAAATCATCGGCCATTGTCTTATCCCTTTCGATCCCTGAAAAGAAGTTAGCTATGCATAAGCAACAATTGTTAAAAGTCTAAGCTTTCCTATAATTCTGGTTGGTCTTTCCGTATGTCCGTTCAAAAAGCATAGCTCTTTTAAATAATTTAGATATTTCATAATTGTACTATCAAATTCAAACTTTTCATGATGATTCAAACAGTAAGGTACGATCTAAGAAGCGTAGTATTCAATGCGTTTTTACTTTATAAAGATGCATGCTTGTCATTCTTGTTCAAGGGCATGCAAGCATATTTAAATAGGGAGGGGGGGGGGAATAACCAGTTTGTAAATACTAGACTTTGCAACATTAATAACAAGGATGACAAAATCCACAAGAAACAAAGCAAAAACTTATTATTAGAGAGGATGGTCATCTGATATAGATAAGAAAAAAAAAACATTTAAGGGGTCAATATTAAATATTAGCATCGCCCACTTAGAGTTACTGACGGACTGATGGACAAAGATAATCATAGAGTAGCTTTGCTACAAAATAGAAGTGGAAAAAAGTTCAAATTAATATAGTCGTCGACTATATAATTATATATAGTTATTAAAATGATACCCTTGGCAGACATATTATCGTCAATCTATTTTTTCAGGGATATTACTTAGAGAATCAATTTTCTCGTATTCATTCGAATCCGGTGGATAGGAACCGGTTCTCATCCATACGAAAAACTATGTCTAGCATCGTATTATATCCAGCTTTCTACGAATATAGAAATGTACAATCATAAGATTAAAACTAGTTTTTTTAGCCGGTGACTTCGTCACCTCGGGGCTAAAAAAACTAGTTTTAATCTCATAATTGTACATTCTATATCCGCGGAAAGCCGTTTATAATACGATGCGAGAAATAACTATTAATATCTTCTGGGAGGAGGGTAAAGTACCCAAAGTTTTAAAATCACGTTTATTTATTCGTTGGATTAAAAAATATACTTTTTTAAAACTTTACTTATAAAGGGATGACTAACCCCCCCCCCCTATAAAAAAAAAAGCTTGGACGTCCTTGATACCACAAGTTTTTAGGATGTAATTAGGATAGGTCTGTACATCCGTAAATAATAAATTTTGTCCCATTGCAATGCATTGGTTCCAATAGTTGGCTGGTTTTGCTGTGCTACTTATTGTTGAAATTGTACTTGGTTAGAATAAGTATAGCTAGTTTTAAGTGCACTTTTATTTCTAGCTGTATATTATTAAAACAAGAAACATATATTGCTTCGCTATTTAAAGACGTATTTCTTCTATTTGAAATAATTACAGAATACTATTGTTATGTTAGTATGA
>NC_137263.1:53712046-53914546 GCF_053477335.1 Acartia tonsa | reverse complement strand
TAGTTTTTTGTTCATATAAACATGAAATAGCAAGGTTTTTTTGTTTGTCTGTTTAGATCCTGCTAACCACTGAATCGAATAAGCTCTCAATTTAAGAAAATGTGTACATTATATACCTACCCGCATGGTTTAATGCTATTTTTCTGGCTTAAGTAATCGAGGAATTTTTCCTGAAAAAAATCAAAATATTTATTCTATTTTTTCTCTAATATATTATATTCAATGTGTGTGTTATTTTGAATAAATGATACTATAGGACTTCAAATGGATTAACAATAAAACAAAATTTAAATGCAACTTCCGTTTGGGGATTTAAATTCTTTCATTCAACTGTTGATCCGCTCTTGAGCCAACAACAGACAACCAACTCATTCATAATATGTCATTTCAGCGTTTTTGCTCAATAGGCATAAGGACCGCAAACGAACTTTTATATTTTGCCTATTTTACGTTAGGTTTTAATAATTAGAAGAGCAACGTAAGGAATATGAACCGCAGGGGATAAAAATGTTTTTTTCTTCTGTTTGAAATTGAAAAAAGTTAGGTTTCTAAAGGTCCATGAATGTATTGTACATTGTGATATGTTGGACCTTTTTATGGGCCAAGGCATATATCTTATTTCTAAGACTATTAGACAGCGTTGGAAAATTGTATCATTTATAAAAATACGTCTTGAAATGAAAGTGCTTTTCTGTATTACAGGAAACTTTATGACAACAAATTTTATTCATTTTTTAAAATGATATTCTGATTTTTTCATAATACAAGTGCAGTCAATTCTATTTTTTAATTAATTTCCTTTTTTATCGTAAGATTTGTAATGATTTTCTATTGTGGAGAACTTCATCCTTGTTAAGACATCTTTTTCTATATTTGTGTCTTAATTATATTAATATAGATTATAGATTTAGTATTAATTAACTTTTTAAGTCCATAGATTTATAAATCATTAAAAATAAGTTTGATGGGGAGAGGAATAACTCCACCCCTTTCTAATTTTATATATTAAATTATAACTTACTCCACTCTTTATATATATGTAAATCCATTTTTATTGACTACTAATGAAAAGAAGAACAATAGAGGGCTTTAATAACTTGTATAATACATCAATCGATTGAAAAAAAAGCTTCTTATTTGATTTTTAGTGTACAAGCAGCATCGCTCCTATACTCAAGTGGCTGTAAGCGGCTGTAAATGGTCTAAAACCATCCAATAGTATATAAATACAAATAAAACCTAAAAAGCAAAATTAAATCATCATAAAACAAGGATGACAACATCCATAAAAGCGAAGCTCTGAAACAATATGACAGACGATATGACAGACGAACTTTAACTTTTGTTGAGTGTCAGAACTGAATATACAAAACATGAAAATAAAAGGTTTGACAAAATTATACGTAAATTTGTTGCAAAACTTCTGAAATACAGAATTCTGTTTAAGGACATACTGACATTTTTAATACTTGATTATAGAGATGCTTCGCTCATAATATTATACCTTATTGTAATAGGAATCAGTAATCAAAAAATCAGATCGATCGGATGATTTTATCACATAAAAAATTGTTATTAAAAAAGTACAAAAATCAAATGGACTTACGGACATTCTGATAACGATTATAGAGTTGCTACGCTTTCTAAGTCGTACCTAACTACTACAGAAATCATCATGCTAAGTTTGAAATCGATAGGACAATTTTTACATGCCTAAATTTACGAATAAAAGCTAACTATCTCGGACGGACGGACGTACGGACCGACCCTAATTATAGAAAAGCTTCGCTTCTAAAAATAAACTGATCAAAAATATATTGCCAATCGTTGTTGTTTAATTATTATGTTAATTAAAACTTTACTATGTCTTGTCAATGGTTATAAAGATTATTAAGATTTACAATAATATGCTAATTTTGTAAATTGAGAGGTAAAAAACTAATTATGAATATGTCATTTTTTAAAATCTACAACTTCGGGGGTTTGAATAAATTTTGATGACATGCGAATTAATGATCCGATTTTGTACAGTTTTATAAGTATTTCTTAAAGGTTTTTACTAAAATGTACAGAACCAAGATATTTATTCATCCAAATATTGATTCAACTGTGTCTTCTATTATTACTTGTTTGCGTTTGTACTATTACATCATGCGAACATTCTGGGTCTATTTGGTATCTGTCATATAAATTTTGGGTAAAAGAATATAAGATAGGGAAAAAAGATAGGGAACATTTTGGAGGAAGGGGTTAATAAAAAAGAGTAAAGAATAAAAAAGAATGAAAAAAAAGAGAAAGCGAAAAAAACCTAAAACTTGCCAGGAGAAAAAAGGAATATAAGAAAAAAACATTTCTCTGGATAGGGCAGAAAAAGAAGGTTAAAACTAATGAGTGCCCAAGGCGTGCGCAGATTTTTTTGTAGTGGGGGGGGGGGGGTTAAAAACTAACTAATAAGCACGGGGGCGTGTACAGATTTAGGGTAAATATACTTAATAACAGGGTAGGGATAATACAATAATATTCGAATATCACCTGTCCAAGGGTCTCACATACAAAAAAAACGGACGTTCCTATAAAACTTAATTTTTTTAAAATTCATTAGTAAGGTTGTTTTGTTATCACCTAAATATTTAAGTTATCAATTTAAGCAAAAATTCAGATAGGTCCCGGGATGGTTTTTGGCTATTTTCTCCCCTTGTTTTGGAATACAGAGCCTATGTCAGGAGCGTGTTCCTATATGTACATACATATTTGTATTAGTTTTTTAAATTGTGTTGTTATTGTAATCAACAAAGAAAATGAAAATATCTTAAATATTTAACTCGTCTGAAAGGTAAAATAGATTTTATTTAGATGAATTATCTTTCTCTGCTAAATGCTAAGATTGCTAACATTTACTTTTTTGTAAACACACCTGGAGTCAAAAACATTAGGTCAATCGAGGGGTGGGGGGAGATTTTACTAAATAATGACTTAATGGGGGGGGGGGGGGACTTAAGTCGAGTGTGCCCAAACGACGCATCAAGAAGAATTGTGCCCCCTTAATTATAGGGCTACGCAAATTCTACAAAATTGGCAATAATCCATAATTATACGTCTAGTGGTTCATCAATTAAATTTTCATAAAAGCCAAATCCTTCTTAACTGATTCATGGGGGCGGAGAGAAATGTGAACGGGGAGGCGAAATATGCGACAAAGGGGCGGAAAACGCGCCCAAAAGAGGCGCAGTATTTGAGCTTTAAGGGCGTTACTAAAACTAAAACATTAAGTTTAGAAGCATGCCGTAATAAGACAATTAAGGCAATTATTTACATCCCCAGTGATGATAAACAAAGTTACCCCCTCTATAGATTCAATAATAAGTTGGGAAGTATGGGCACTGCTAGTTTGATCCATTTAATAAAGATTTAAGAAACATAACTATTGATTTTAGAGCCAACGAATGATAGAACGTGTTTATAAAACTTTGGGTATTAGTGCAATTTACAGTCCAATGTCCACTCCCTCCCTGGATAACTTTAAATGTCAATTATATGTTACCCATGACCACAAACATTACTTGCTAATATGGACCTCATTTATTGGTCAGTTCGCTCATCCAGTAGGAGGAAAGGGGATTAGGTAAAGCGGTTGGATGGGTGCGAGCTGCGAGCATCACTTTATCAGAGCACATGAAAATCTGGTGCAACATCTAAGTAATACTGGATGTTAACATAAGGCATCTTAGTTTAACTGGGGATATGTAATTGAAAGAAAACATAATACAGATTATGTCAACAAGGACGCAAAAACATACACAATAGCGTAATTGCGTGCAGCTCAGTGGAATTGTAATCTAAGTAGGCATAATAGTTATTTTGTAAACAGATGCATAATAGCCTGGTTCAGTTTTCAAAAAAAAGATACAATTTATAATCATTTAAAAGTAGTTTTTTTCTAGCTAAAATATTTTTTGTAGCGATCCTTAAACCTTTAATAAACTTAGATATCAAATATTATGTAAATGTCTTTTAATGTCATAAATTTGATTAATAGCCAAAAAAAACTCTACAATAGTAAATAAAAGATATGTATGTTCTTTAAAAATGTAAAGTTTTCCTAGAGGCTAGTATACTTATTAGAACATCTAGTTCAAAAGCATTCTATTTTCATTTAAAGTTTTGAGAATTTCTTTATTTCATACCAGGCTAACGCAACCAAGTGTCTTAAAAAGAGACGCCACACTGGGCCTTTCAAGATTAAATAGACGCAACATATGGATGGGCATATGCGTCTGAAATGGAGGGGGGGGGGGGCGTAATCAGCGTATTATTTACAAAGGGGGCGTATGTATAGATGCGTATTTCTTTAGATAATTGATCAGGGGGGGGGGGGGTAATGCTAAGAAATGCAAGCAAAGCATTTTTGTTTTGTTTGGGGGAATATTCAAGATTTTAAAATAAAGTAGGCAAGATAGTTTATTTGTATCAAGATTTAATAAAAAGACCCCAACGATTCAAAGCCATCGAATAAGACATTATAATCAAACTTTGGGCACCAGTATAATTTCAAGTCCTTTACCTATTAAGGCTGCATTTAGGAGTCCTATTTACAGACGGTACTGAAACCCTATGGCCGGGGCTTACAAAATACTAATACCTAACCTCAACGAATTATTGTATCCAAAACCATTCATTTTCTTATTGGCATGTTAGAATTACCTTAACGATTTAAAACTTTAAATTATGATTGCTGTGGGAGTTAGGTTTGATTTACAAAGCGTAGCAACTTTATAATCATCACTAGAAAGTCCACAGGGCCATTTAAAACTAGTTAATGTTCAAGACTTCGTTTATCTATACTTACAAATTATTATTCTGCTTATCTGATTAAACTATTATAAACGGTGGTCATTTATAAATATACTAGAAAATCAATCGACAATATAACGCTATTCTCATAACATTACTACTGTTATATTTTCAAATTCATAAGAAATTAATGGCAAACCTGATTTAAAAACCTTGAGAAAGCGTCCGTATTGTACAATAGTATGTAATGCAATGATGCACCTTATATTAATCTTTTAAGAAGGTCCATACACGCATAACAAAATGACAAACCATTCCCTGTTGAAATTTTGTGTTTTGTGTACTATATTTGCATTATGTCGATAATGTGTCATTTTTAGCACTTTTTAATTAACAATTTAAATGCAAGATAAATTGACTATAATTGGAAAAGCTAGTTAATACTACCAAATTGAGATGTATTAAAATGTTCCACAAGTTTTTGAAATAACACAAAATAATTATAAACACTTTCATTAGTCGACACAATATTTTATATCTGACAGGGGTGACTACGGGTAAAAAGCCCCTCCCCCAAATTTAATCGCATAAATCTCTATATACGCTTCTTTGTATAACAAGTTGATAACATTTAAAAAAAAGATTTTCTACTTATCAGCAATTTTGGTATTAGGACGCTTTTGTTTAAGATTCTTTTACAAGATTGGAATATCTCTCTATTGCGTTTACTGTTTTACGACTTTAAGTTACATACAAAACATAAATAAGTTTTCTCTTCGTGTTGGCTTAAATACTGTGAGTCTTTTCAGAACATCTTATATAATTTTCAGAAATATCTTTTCCAATATGATTTTGAAACCGTTAATTATCCGATGTACGTACAACCGGTTCTCAGTTATACTGTAACATAATATTTACAATTTTCTACGTGTAATAAACTAAAAATCATAATATTTATACCAGTTTTGTATTTTTCATTTTAATATCAGAGGAAAGCTGTCTATAATACGATAAATATTATATTAAACTTCTGTTACCCTATAACGCGATTCTAAATTTAAATTTTCTATACTATTCAAATCAACGACGAATAATAAACAAAAGCGTATTACAATAAATAAAATCTTTATTATTAAGACAATTATACACAAATATATAATTAAAATAGATCAGAATATTTACAATTCATGCAAAATTAAATTTGTACTTTGCAGGGCTCAGGGAAGACTTCTGGATTGTGTTGTCCTTGTTTAGCTGACACAACAGCCAGGGTAGGTACTTCAGGATACAGTATTTTTATCAGGCAACCTTTGATGCAAGGTTCTAAAATCACAGCTTATCGATGGATCACAGATGAATGTTTTATATAATACTGAAGAATGAAACATATTCTTTATAGCTGGATTCTTTTCTTGCAGTGTGCACATACTGGCTGCGGCGGGATGACCAGCATGATGCTGCCGCGCGCCAGTCCCTCGCGGATCTTGCGCTCCAGCCGCTCGTTCGCCGAGTTGTCAATCTCCTCCTGGCTCGGGGACCGCTCCAGCTTCTGGTAGCCACCGCTGTTGATGCTCTTGCGGGACATCTTGGTCTTGATGATCTGCTTCTTGATGGCAACAGTGATTTTGTTGAATTTGAACGCCATTTTAATAATTATGGTGTTGTGTTGTGTGCGTGTTGACGCGATGAAAGGTAGTTGGGTAGTGATGGGTCAACCTGATTTGTTTCCCTATTTATAACATTTATGCACTATGAAGGGGGAGATAAAAAGGGAAGTGGGTACACAATAACAAGGGGTGGAGATAACGTATTATATTTCTCTTACCCCTTTCTTAAGGTATTTCTACCTCCCTCCTCCCCTAACAAATAAGACTACTACTTGAACCTATTTGTTGAGCCTATAATTCTATGTTTTCACAAACCAACCCATTCTTGTTAAATGCTCAGAGATTAAGAGATCCTAAGTAACAAAATATAGGTCTGTATCTATATGAAGCTACACTAGAATGCAATTAAGCCGTTTTAAAGATCTTATAAGGAGAAAAGCAAAGTCTATAAAGTTATCCATCTATTGTAAAAAGTTGTAAGGTTTTTTTTCTTGTCCTTTGGATCTTACTTATCACTGAACCGATCGAGTTCTACATATAAAGAGCTTCTAATGGGTCCCAGGATGGTTTTAGACTATAATATTTCTAAATTTAAGTATTGAATGGATCTAGGCTATTTTTCTGTTGGTCTGTCTCTCCTTCCCTTCTTGGAATAAAAAGCCCCTAGACTCTAGGGGCGAACCACTCATTACTATTAAAAAGTTAGAAAAAAATAAGATGCAAAGCTAAAACTTATTAAATTCCTACTCTGAGAAGGAAATCAATAAATCTATGACTGTTTATAAAATTTTAAGAAACATTTTATTTTTCAAAGAAAAAAATTGCGAAATTGTAGAAACGCTCACGTCTTCTAGCCCCTGACCTGAACGAACGCTTACGGGTTAAATTTCAAAATAAAAGGGTGGGGGGGGGGGGGGGCACGCACAGGTAATATTCATCAACCCCCCTCTCCCTCACTTGCCCCACCTTATTTTTAACTTAACCCTTCAATGCTTAACAACAAGTACTTGTATAAACAAAGGTAAATTTCCATGAGGGCGCAGCCTATAGAATTAATCATAAATATTTTGGTGGAGTTTTTACATTAACAAATCTGAAAAAAACCTTATGCTAACAGCTTTAGTGTCAAGATAAGCGTACAGACGTAAGTGTTTTTTTTAGAAAAGATACGCTTTTAAAAATCTGTTAGTAAAATGATACTTTATAAACCCTTAATAATCAGCCCCTCCCCCTTCCCTCTTAAACAACTAAATAATCATCATCACCTCCCCAACCCCCCTACTCACCCTCCTTCAACATTATTAGTTTAATAGGGTTAAGTTTCAGTCCCCTCCCCCAAAATATTGCTAAAAAGAAAAAAAAGGATGAAAACAAAGTGTGCCTCCCTCCCCCATTCATATAGGGTTAAGATCAACAACTCTCCCCCCACTATACCCCCACCCACCCCCCAAAAAAGCAGCTAGCTAGGGTTAACAAGGAAGAAGTTAATCTCTACAAATCTTTTTGGAATTATCAACAAGGACAATTATGTTCATAAGCAGCAACGCAGCAAAATGGCTGTTATTATGTCCCTTAAGCAACTTTCGCTCATGAAATCTTAAAGGATTAGACAATATAGACGATATATTCATGTACATCAACAATGCTGATAAACAAAATTATTCTGTAGATAGAAAATATTGGTTAAAAAGTTTCATCTAAAAAAAAGTAAGATTCAAAAAGTTTTTATAAGCCAACGAATGGATTACGTGTTGTTATAAAACTTAATTAATAGTCAATGTACTCTCTCTGCCTGATTAAAACCAACTTAATATGTAAAGTTACAGACGGACGGACAAGACATGCCCTATTTATAGAGTAGCTGCGCTGCTATAAATGATAAGTTGTAAATATTAATTAACCAAAAGGAAAAAATTCTCATCAGATCTTTATCAGTAAGTCCTTAATCCCCCCTCTCTCAATTTTTTAGTAGCGAAGCTATCTTAAAATATAGTATGTATGTCTATTCGTAAGTAAAACTGCATCTACTATCTAACTCACTTTGTCTGACCGTCCGTTATATCCCTGACGAAATATTAGTCCGTCAGTCCGTTTAAAATTCAACTATAGCTGCTGTATGCTTCTGATTTTTGTATGTGAAGATTTTCTTACAATTCTATCTCGCATGTTGTCTGCCTGCCTGTTTTGCTGTTCTGTTTAATTTATTGAATTGTTTTATAAGCTACTAGCGGCTATGCCCCTAGAGGCCTCTAGTGGCACTTTAAATGTTATTTTTTTATTTAAAATATCTAATTACAGAAATAGTTGGTTTATGTTTCGTTGGAGTCTCTTTTTCGGGAGGGGTAATTTTTTTTCTAGGGGCGATTTCTCCTGATAGGGTGGTGGTACCCTCCCCCAAAATAGTTATAAACCTTCCCGGGACTTATGAGAAGCTACCCTGTTAAGGAGAACCCGATCGGTTCAGCGGTAAGCGAGATCCTTCGCTACAAACAAACAGACAAACAGACAGACAAACAGACAGACAAACAGACAGACAAACAGACAGACAAACAGACAGACAAACAGACAGACAAACAGACAGACAAACAGACAGACAGACAAACAGACAGACAAACAGACAGACAAACAGACAGACAAACAGACAGACAAACAGACAGACAAACAGACAGACAAACAGACAGACAAACAGACAGACAAACAGACAGACAAACAGACAGACAGACATCGTTCTACTTTGTATTATAGATTGATCAAACTCAAGGCTTCTTTATCAATTAACATATAGGGCCAAATAAGCATGTATCTTTGTATGTATATCAAAAACTAAGGTTTTCATTCTCAATCGTCCTATAAACTTTTGTGACATTTTTAACATATTTACACTTGCATTACATATCTATTAGTGATGGTTATGTTTTATCTTTAGTTCTCTTATTATTTGCCGCATTTATTCATAACCAGCAGGTCTCAAAGGTTTAAAACCGATGACTAATAGAATAATATAGGTAAGTGAAGTCGACAAAACGGATCTATAACTTAGGGAAATAGAATGCTCTGCAGGCTAAGGCAGACTGGTCAAGCTTGGATTGGAAGGCCTGATCTAGAGAAAGCTGAAGTGCCAATAAACTAAAATAAATAAATTCTATTTATTGTAACGTTAGAACTCTAACAAATTTGTATTCGTAGCTAAAAGTATCTATGAGAGAAAATCTATCGAAATTAGACAATAAAATAATGTTCTTTTTTAAATATTACAATTGTAAAAAAATTGAAGTCTTTTAATAAGTTGAAACACTTTTAAATCTTTATGTGAATTAAATAAAGTTTTAAATATGTAGGATAACTCTTTCATGTCTACTTACTATCTATTGCGTTTTTAACAAAATATCTTCAGGAGATTTTTGTTTAAATTTTAAAATTAAAATATTTTAAGATATTAAAATAACATATATGAAAATAACATATATGCTTAAAATACATTAATTAATAACATATTAAATTATAGTTCTAATTATATGTATTTACATTAATCTAATCCATATTTCAGAACAAAAAACTAATTAAAATATTGTTTTGTTTAAAATTATAAATAAAAACATTAATAATCTATATAGTGAGGAATATGAGTGGAGTCTTGTTTATTAAAGAGGGTTATCTAGTTTGTATATTATTGGTTTGGGATATTGGTTTGTAAATTATAATAGTACTTAAATTTTTATTATCATGTTCTCTTATTCGTTGGCTTAAAAACTATTTCAAATCTGTATTGTTTAATTCAAAACTAGCAGTTTCCATACTTATCAACGCATAATTGTAATCAATAAAGAAGTCATTTTGTTTATAATCATTGGATGTACATCAATTTATCGTCCATTGTCTTATCTCCTAAGATCCTAATTTAAAGTCTTCTGATAATATAATTACAACACAAAAATTTAAAAGGCGCTTAAGTACGCTAGAGTCATTTTAAAAACCCACTGAAATCCCAATAAATCATAACTCTTATTAATACTTCATCCCTTAATAAGTTTCCAGTATAAAGAGATATGGAATCATAACAAAATTGGTTTGTGAAAAAAAAACTACTATTTGGCCTCAAACTTTTAAGCAATTAAAATGATATTGGAATAGGTTCTACTGTAGTTTGATGTAGCTTTAATCAGTACATCAATTATTAAAATACTTGTCAGAGCATTTTCTCTTTAGAGTATATAATGTTTCTTTATGTTTCGTTAAAATCTAAAATTCTGCTTGCTTTTATTCTTATTATTTTTTTTAAAGAACATATAATAAAACAAATTTGTAATTTTCCAAAATAAGCGTAGTTATATACATTTAATGAATATTAAAGTATAAAAAGCGACCAAAACAGTTGAACGTTCATTGTGGGTTTTAGCTTAAATATAGCTAGTGATTATTGAGAATCCATGTAAGAAAAACCAGATGCCTATCTTTTAAAACAACTGAGAAAACTACAATTTAGTTACCAAACTTGAAAAATACCCTAAATATGTATGTAGCTTTGAAATCATAGACTTATATTATATAATAATTATGTTCTAGATAGGTATACAAAATATATACATTAGGCATCCCTTTAACTCCTGATAATGCTTTACTCATTTTGAATTAATTAAATCTGTTTTTCATAAGCTGTATATAAGCCTTTAAACTCATTTATGTATCTATTACTTGGATAAATGGACAGGTAAGCTTGCTAATTTAATCATCACTATAGTGTCTTCACCCCAAGTAGGGGGGTGGGGATTCCTCCATATTTTATAATTCAAAAAGAATCTATGCATACTGTTTTCTTAAAGGTTGTAGGGGTCGCATCCAGTCCCCAGAAAAATAGCCTAAAACCATGGTATGACTACTATGTATGTATATTCCTTGAAAGCATAGCCTTACCTTTCATTGTTTATTGAGATTTTAGGCTTCATCCTGACGGACAGACGGACAAACATCTTTTCTATTTTAGATAGGAATTTATGTATGTTCTTTAAGATCTCGCCAACCAAGTAACTTATTTACTTATTCATGCATCCCATATATATTGTTTTGTGAGGTGTAAACAACCAACAAAAGAAGATGATTTTTTTTATGGGGGGGGGGGGGAGATTAAAAAACATAATATATATTAGCAAGCAAGCAAATCATTAGAATAGGAAGGGGAGGGATTCCCCCCTAAAGCTTTGTTATTTTTTTATTTATATTTAAGGGGGCGGGGGGGTAAGTGTTTAATTTAATCCCTGCCACGTGCATCAATGTTTATATTAAACATTGTTTTCAATAATCCAAATTTGGGGGGGGGGTTAATCTTTAACACCCCCTCCCCCTAATATTAGGGTTTATTTGTTCTTTTTAAATCAATGCTTGAAGTTTTTTTATTTCGATATAAGCATATACAAATAGAATAGGCAAAACCATTACTTAGATTTAACTTATATTTAATTAGGGTTGGTCCGTATATCCTTTGGTAACAGCATTTATCTTTAATTTAGGCATGTTGGAATAAGATTCTTAGGACCAATAGGTATAATGTCATAAGCAAAACATCTCTGTAATTAGGTCTTAAAATATAATTGTATCCATCATAATGTATTAAAGTACTCTTGGAAAAGATTTTTAAAGACTTTTTGTTTAAACTTCTAAACTTCTAAGGAATTCTTAACCCATTTTTTAAAATGTCTGTTTGACTGTCTTGTCTTACTTGTTTCTTAGTTTTTGCTTTTATGGATATTGTCATCCTTGTTTGATATAAAAAACCATATGACAGAAAAAAACTAAATTTAAGGCTCTGAAGTGCTGTAAAAGACTAATTACAATGATTTTAGATTAATAATTAATAGCAAATAAACCAAAATTGGATGAGTCCCTAGGGGCTTTTAGTTTATTTTTTTCTCGGGGGGGGGGGGGGGATGGAAGGTTTTAATTTGATTTTATTACTTTAGGATATAGAGATTTTAAAGGGATAAGACAATGGACGATAAAATTGATAAAATTTACCCCTTCTAAGGAAGAGAATCATTTGTTAAAATTAGGCTTTGCTTGTTTAAACCAACCAATCAAGATGTAAAAGAAGTATAAAACGTTTTCAAGCCAACGAATGAGAAAACGTTTATATGAAATTGTGAGTTTAAACCCACAATTAAAATCATTGAAAATCTATCCCTTTCCTTAAAGCATGGGTTGACCGAAAAGCTAATATTTGGCAATTATAAGGTTTACTAAGGTTTGGGTAAAATTTAGCTTAGTGTTTCTTTGATTAAGCTAGAATAAAGTATAGGTTTTAGCGTAACATGTAACACACCTAAGAGATGTACTGAAGGTGCCTTATTTAGGTTTGTTAAACTAGAGACGTTGAAATTGTACCTTTTTTACTTGTTTTTATTGAAAGGAAAGGAAAGGGGAATGCCTTGGTGATAAAACAGATCCAACTTTTTACCATTATACTTCATTTACCCATTTGGTTAGTTGTTAGTTGGGTGTTATTAAACCCAGAATAAACTTTTTTAAAATATTGATATAAATTGAAATAAATATCCCTTAAGTGATAATGATTTCTATCATTTATATTGAAATATATAATAAAACATTAAAAATATTTTTTTGCTGTTTTGTATGCAGTGCTTTTTGTTCAAATGTTTACCATAATTAGATAAACAGTAAAATATATAATTAAAGTATTATAACATTTAGCTTTTTTATGTTTTTATCATTTAGCATTTAAAAAGTTCTTTTATTGCATAAATATAGCTTTAATATATAAAAAACAGTTTATGAAATGAAAGGTTGTCGACTTTATGTCCTAAAACCAGATTAATAACTCTGTGGACAGTTAATAACAACATATTGCCAGAAATTTTATATAACAAACCCTTTAATTGCACGACCGTTTTCTGGAAATTCTAACAGGGCATGTTAATAAGTTGCGCATATTTAGAACCAAGGCATTCCCCCTATTCTTAGTTAAATATCACTCACCTGACATAACAGCTTACGCCTAGATTCTAACCCATCACCTCCCTAACAACGAGCGGATGCACTACATGTTTCGCTACAGTAGTTCTTTTCTTACTCAAAAGTGGCCTTGACTGACATACAATCGACCTTCCATTATTCTAATAAAGTGTCAAAAATAACATCAACGTCATTTCAGAAATTTGGCTAATATTCATGTTCATTTTTTGCTAAAATGCGGGACAACCCTATAATTTTGATATTACATCAGTTTGTCTAAATTGTATGTTTTGTGCAAGAAATATTACACCTATCCGTTTACAATTACATCCACTGAGCTTATAATTATGTGTCGTCCGGCTACAATTATTTACTTATTTTCTGTATATTTAAACAGTTGACTCTGGTGGAGGGTTGCAATTATAAATTGATACAGTTAACAGCTTTAATTTTTTTTATGCGTAGCAGCTCTATAAGTATATATTTTACATCTCTTTATTATCAGGCATAGTCAAAGATGTTGCAAAAACCATTAGCAAACGGAAAATCAAAAGGTATCCTTACCTTTGTATGTAAGGATATTTTTAAAATTGTACTCAAAAAGGGTAAAGAGTAAATTATTACTATTGCAAATTCTTGAAAATAAACCTTCTTTAATATTCATCATTTCAAATGTTTAAAATTTTATCTTGATTTGTCCTATCATCTTAAAGTTAGATTTCTATTCTTTCTAAGGAGTTCTCATATTTACTGGAAGGCTGAGATCTTAATGGATAAGACACTGCAGGATTGAACCAACCAGTAGATTTTTAAAAGTAGTCAAAATATTCAAGCCAATGAATGAGATCAATAGACTTGCCTTCAAAAATACTTTTTTTTTAATTGTCATTGATAAAATATTTTTTTTATCTTTTAGGACATACAGACATACTCTTGTTTTAGAGAAACTTCAATATAATGTCAGAAATAACTTCTAATGAACCTAAACTATTTTTAAATTAAATTAAGGCAAAAATGAATTAAACTTATGACAATGATTAATGTACTAGAAATTAACTTGCAAACTGTTTATTTCTGATTTTGATAAATTAAGTATGTAGTCCAACCCCTTTCTTGAAACATGAGTGTTCAAACAAAATCTATAAAACATATATTTTAGCCCAAACTGAATAGAAAGATGGCTGGCTGATTCGGACTGGTTTGTTTGTTACTTAAGAGCTCATATATGGCAAAAAAGCGATAATAATTCAATTGTTTATGTCGACTACTGCATCAAATAATAGTTATTTATCCCATTGTATTATCTTCAGCTTTTCGTGGATATTAAAATAAAAATTTATGAAGACTAGAGTTAACAAAACTGGCATTAATCTTATGATTTTTATTTGAATTTTCGTGGAAAATTTTTATAATACGATGCTATACATGATCTTTTAGTATGGCTGAGAACTGGTTCTAATCCAGCGGATAATAATCGGTTTCGAAGCTGACATATTAGAGAATCAGGCAGTATTCTAATGACATAATGTCTACTGACATGTTATCGACAAGGTTATGTATATATTGATATGATATTGGTTGAACTTTATAAACACCCATTAAAAATTATATTTGAGGGGGGGGGGGGGGGTGGCATGCGCCACCCGATGCCCCTTGATTTTGATGAATTGAGTATGTAGACCTACCTCCTACATTCTTAAAACCACTGTCCAATGCTGGGGGGGGGGGGGGTGGAGGGTTAATTTTTTTTAAGGAAGGGGGGGTGAGGTCAAGTTACCATCCGGCCCTCATTGATCATTACCTTGACATTTAATCAGAATAATTCCTTAATCAGACACTGACTCCGCCCCCTCCCCCTAAGAATGTACCACACCCATCTTGTAAAAAGTCAACCATACATAATTCCACCCCCCCTTAAATATATTTATGCATAATGGAAAGCCACGACCATAGCGACAACTTGTGTCTTGTTCTTGTTTTCATGCAAGGTGGTCTTTTTTACACTTATCCAAACTTCTCGTTCTAAGATTTAAAAAATAAGGTTTAATCATACTTTTCTGCCAAATCACTATAAAGCAAGAGGTTAATCCTTTTATATAAAGTAGTAAAGGAAATTTTGTCTGAAGCCTAAGATCTCAATAACAACTGAACCAATTGTGTTATCTAATTTAGGTAAGCTTCACATTATTCCTGTAATGGTTTGAAGCAATTTGATTTCCGATTTAAGTATTTACATGGTTTTATACCATTTTTCCGTCCTTCCCTATCCTTATGAATATAAAACCCCTACATGCTAGGGTCGCAGTCCCTAATATGTATAAAAGTGAGGCACATGCACATTAAGATAAACTATTGTGCCTTTAAATTGATAAAGGTAATTCTCCCTAAATTTTTAATTCAACAAATAAATAGCGTAAAACAATTACACGATATGTATGAAGCTTTCCTAAATAGATAACTCAATCAGTGCAGTGTAATGGTTAGTGAGATCATAACGTACAAACAAAAAATCCTTACCTCTTATACAATAGAATTAATAAATTTTACTCAATATTGAAAAAAATTAGATATTTCTTTTTCATTTTTTTGCGTTTAGGACAATATTTATTTTTAATAAAAAAATTTAGAATATTTGATTTAAAAGATTAATAATGCATACATTTAATTTTTAATCTACATTTTAATGTACCTAGGCATTCTTGTAAAAATTATTATGATTAAGTTAATGATAGGTAAAAGTCAAAATTCCATACAAACATAATTCTTAAGTAGATATATAGTTAGTAGGTATGTAAAGTACCCCAAAATATTCACCCCCCCCCTAAACACTCCCCTCCCACATATATGTCATACATGATGTGTGGGCGGGGGGGTTTCCTGTACATGACCCTCCCACAAATTATTTAGGGGTTGGGGGGTTATATATAATCCCGCCCCATATGGTATTATATCTAAAGGCCCGATTAAAATGCTATAGAACACAGGAACCAAATAATTTACGTATGGTCTGGAGTTATGTATACAAGGATTAGTTTACCAAAAGGTCTATAAAACATTTATTGACAATACCTGTTGTACAATTGCTTGTACAATTAGGTTTTTCTTTAGGAAAATAAATATATTTATGGTTCAAGTGTGGTTTTCAGCAGATGTTTATTACACAAGTCCCCAACGTTTTATAAATATAACATTTTCTTATTTGTCGGCTTAACAATTTTGGGGTATTTTATTGATTTTTGATTGGTTGGTTATTAAGTTGAGTGTTTAAACGTTTTAACCACTAATTGTGATCTTCGAAAGAAGTAATTTTGTGTATACTCTTCTTAGGATGTACATCAATTTCAGAGCCATTGTCTTCTCCCTTAGGTCCCTGGGTTTCAGATTTTTTATTTATTATAAAGTTTTGTGTTTTAGTTTTTTTCTTTTAAATCGAAGCTTTTCTATAATTGTTTCCAAACTTTAAACATATACTCCTTGGCTCTTATATGGTATGCTAATCGTCCAAAAAGCTCCTCCCCCCCCCCTCTTAACCCCCATACCACCTAATAGACATACGTGTCCACCCCACATAGAATTTTTTTCCACCTGTTCGTAATGGAATGCCCCAAAAAATTCCAAGCCAAATAGGTTGCTTGCTTTTTATTTGAAGCGTAGCTTTTCTATAAAGCTTCGTCCGAATGTCCCTTAATACGATAATCTAGGTATGATAAAATTGTCCTATCGATTAAAAACTTATTATTGGAAGCGTAGCTTTTCTACGACTAGGTGCTTTAATTAACGTATATACGTCCCACTATTAATTTACTAATGGTTATTTATTTAAGGTCATGATATAACTGCCCCATTAAATTAAGTATGTTTTAACTAGGAATATAGTGCTAGGCAAATGAAAGATAAATTAACCCTTGCAATATACAATTTTAATGATTTAAGTCAACTTTTTGGCATTAGTTATTGGTTTTCAATGGTCATGACTGAAATTTAACGACATTCAACTGGCATGATCAGTGTGGACTCTATGATAAATAATTAAAATCTATATGTTAATAAAATGGCAGCACAAAAGCTTTCAGGGGAAACTTTTTTTGGCGACAATAATTGCTTTTTTTGGTTATTTTCATTCTTGTTTAATACACACACACACACACCAAATTTGCTACCATAAGCACGCAACGCAATCAAAATGTATTTAGAGAAGTATTTAAAGCTTGGTTAAGTGGGCTTTTTCCTATTATAAAACAAAAAGCTTCTTCTTTGAAAGGAAACTATGAGTTTTATTTTATATGAAATTGATCTCGGCTTTGTAAGCCTGGGCCTTCGGCCCCTCGGGGCTTACAAAACATGATAAGTATGTCAAAATGAATATTACTTTTCAATTCCTAACATTTATCGCTTTTCCAATAATGACATTATGATAATAATGTTGACAAAATAACATAAAGAAAAAATAGAGGCAAAATTTTTTCAAGAAGAAGATCAGTAAAGTTTATGCAGTAAAAATTAAAACAAAATAGCATATTGATAAAATAAATATTTTAAACAACTTTTCATAAAAAGTTAAAAAGTAAAGAGTCTACTTTTAATAAGAAACTTCCCCCCTAAAAAATTATATAATGATGTTTTATTATTTTTCTGTAAAAATAATATGAAAATATTTTAATGGTAATTTTAGGTTTAATTGGAAAACTTAATCATTTAAATCTAAAAGTTTCATTTGTAAGTCTTTCCATTTTTTTTAAATTGACAAAATATTAGATAATAAAATTATACATACTAAAACAGTTAATTATACGAGTTTTTATAAAAGTTTTGAGCGTAAGGACAACAATTTCAATGGAAGCTTTTTATTGATTTTTATAGGCTATTTTAGAAAATACAGTTTCCCATTTTAAGTCAAAGGGTGTAAAACTTATTCCCCTTTCAAGAATAAAGCCCTAAAGACTGGAGAAGAAGCCACAAGTAAAATAATTCATTCATATATTAATAAAAATAGATTTATTTATTAAAGGGACTGTGAACGTAAATTTTTCTCATCTTAATATCAAATCTTAACATTATCTCATTCATAATATCTCACAGATAGAGCAAAACGCGCTTTTGTTTGCTTAAAAAACGGCTTTTTCCGACGATTTTTATAAGGTACGGGGAAAGGAAGAAATTTTACGTATTATATAAAATGTGCATTAAATTGCTTTTTTCTCCCATTATAGCTAAAATTAAACTTTTTCACATAGTTCTAGATTTTTCCTAACAGTTAAGCTGACTTTTAACATAATCCTTGCTTTAATCCAATGTATATTTACTTAGAAATTGATAAAATAAGCAATATTTTTTTATTGAAAACCAAATACAATAACAAAGCCAGAAACAGGTTTTTTATTAGTATCCAATTAACTTTAAATGGCCCATCTCTCGCCCACCTTTAATTACAAATTTGTAAATAATAAAGACGCAATATTTCTTTATAAACAGTCTGATAAAAGTGTAAACTAATTCTCCAAAGTGGGTTATTTATTGTTCAACACAATAAAAAAGGATATTATTATTTTATATAACCTATGAGATTCAACCCTTTGTAGACAGTAAGGTATTTTTTTGTCAATAATACGAATTTAAAATATGTCTTTATTACCTAATTACTACGTTATAAAAAAACGAATTGGCAATTTTATAGCATAAAATAAATCCTTAACAGTAAGTAAATTGTTTCAACTATATATGACAAGTTAAATATCCCTACAAACATTATAAGAAACAAAAACGTTCAGATTTTCCCTGTTTTTTCCTTTTTCCCTCTCAAAATACCATAAAATCAAGGCATTATTTCTGGATATTTTTGTGAATAGGACATTTTTGGTTGATCAGTGTAGTGAAATGTGCTTAGTAAATGTTAAGATTTGATAATCAGATGAGAAATTTTTACGTTCACACTCCCTTTAAAAGTGAATTTTAAAAAAAAAGCAGACCTTCCCTTTATCTTAATTTATCTTTTAAGATGTATCAGGAATAAAAGGACAAACAATTTCTACATAAAAATACATATATAGAAGCAATTTTTTTCTAAATATTTAAATTGAGGGGAAGGGGGCAGAGAAAGATGCTGTGAGTATTGGTGCAAAAAATATGACGTAACAAAAAAAATTAGCCAATGAGAGTCCACTATAAATTTTACCATTGGTCAATAACGGCCTCTCATTGGCTAAATTTTTTTGTTACGTCATATTTTTTGCACCAATACTCACAGAATCCAGAGAAATGGTCTGAATCCACCCTAAGACTTTAATTCAGCAGCAATAAAGTTTTTAAAAATCTGGAGACCTTTGTGAAGCTTTCCTAAAATTGAGAGCTCAATTGGTTTAGTAGTTAGAGAGATCTACAAAGATAGACAAAAGGACCTTACTACTTTTTATAGGGCAAAAAGAACATTTATTTTTTAGATAAACATTAATAAGTAATTCAGTAATGCCATATAAAATAAGTTATTAGAACCTAAAATTGATCAAAATCGAATGCTAGTTCATTTGATTGCCTCTTCCTTTATCCCTAAGTGTGGAATTAAATTAATTAATGGACATTAAACACAGGAAATTGGAATTCTTGGTAATTTAGTATTGAATTAATACAATTATATTACTAGCATAGCAACTATATAACTAGTGTTGTCTGTTTGTCTGTCTACATAATATATTTAGTATTGAATTAATACAATTATATTACTAGCATAGCAACTATATAACTAGGGTTGTCTGTTTGTCTGTCTACATAATAAATTTAGTACTGAATTAATACAATTATATTACAAGCATAGCAACTATATAACTAGTGTTGTCTGTTTGTCTGTCTACATAATAAATTTAGTATTGAATTAATACAATTATATTACTAGCATAGCAACTTTATAACTAAGGTTGTCTGTTTGTCTGTCTACATAATAAATTTAGTATTGAATTAATACAATTATATTACAAGCATAGCAACTATATAACTAGTGTTGTCTGTTTGTCTGTCTACATAATATATTTAGTATTGAATTAATACAATTATATTACAAGCATAGCAACTGTATAACTAGGGTTGTCTGTTTGTCTGTCTACATAATAAATTTAGTATTGAATTAATACAATTATATTACAAGCATAGCAACTATATAACTAGGGTTGTCTGTTTGTCTGTCTACATAATAAATTTAGTATTGAATTAATACAATTATATTACAAGCATAGCAACTATATAACTAGGGTTGTCTGTTTGTCTGTCTACATAATAAATTTAATATAGAATTAATACAATTATATTACAAGCATAGCAACTATATAACTAGGGAACTAGGGTTGTCTGTTTGTCTGTCTACATAATAAATTTAGTATTGATTTAATACAATTATATTACTAGCATAGCAACTGTATAACTAGGGTTGTCTGTTTGTCTGTCTACATAATATATTTAGTATTGTATCAATACAATTATATTATATGCAGTGGCATGTTGATGGGGAGTGTATTTACCCCCCTTGAAACTAGCCTAAAACCAATCCAAGACTTGTATTTGAATATAATAAATATTACATTATGAAAATTCCCTTTAATGGAGAAAGAAATCGGTTCAGTAGTTATCGAAATCTTCAGCCTTAGACAAAAAAAACCTTACTACTTTATGTCATAGAAAAATTAAAAGTTAAGAATATCTTTCTTAAAAGATTTATACAATATAAATGAAAACAAAAGGGATTATAAGCCCTACAGAACATAGTGTGCATGTTATAAATTTTAATGATAACAAAAAAGACCCAATTAACATTCTAATTATTAAAAAAAAAGAAAGAGGGAGGTCATTTTCTAGTAAATCCCATAAAGGTGTGTGTTATAAGGCCTAAAAATAGTAGTAGAACGATAAGGTGCTCTATATATTTGTATTCCCTATTGAATAGAACAATAGGGAAATTTTTTTTTTTTTTTTTATAACCGTACCTGGAATATCTTTTAAAAATACAAAATTTCTATCAAGCGCTTTGTTTGGCTCAAACTAACAAAAATAAAAAAAAAATATAATTATAATAATAATGTTTTCTATAGGTACAATGTAAAGGTTAAGAACAATCTATACCATTAAACAAAGGAAGAAGCCATTCTTTACAGGTTGATTTATTATAATTATATTTTTTTTAAATTTTTGTCAGTTTGAGCCAAACAAAGCGTTTGATAGAAATTTCTTATTTTTTTAAGATATTCCAGGTACGGTTATCAAAAAAAAAAAAAAAATTTCTTCCCTATTGTTCTATTTAATAGTGAATACAAATATATAGAGCACCTTATCGTTCTACTACTATTTTTAGGCCTTATAACACACACCTTTACGGGATTTACTAGAAAATGACCTCCCTCTTTGTACCAAATTAAAATAAAAAAAAATGATTAAATTTTAAGGAGGTAAACAAAATTCGTTTTTAAAAAATCAACTAAAAACGCATTTGGGGATTTTTTACCCTGCGCTGTACTAGCTTCTTAGGACTAACCTAACCATAGATTATAACATAAAATGAGCATTAAAAATATTTATATTTTCTTTAAAAGTTTAATTTTAGTCAAATTCTAGATTTATTTTAACTAAAGACTGATTTGTTTATGTTATCAATTTTAGGGAAGATTCACATATGATTGTTTCACGTTTTTATTTTAATGCAAGTCTTGAGATGGTTCTAGACTTTTTTCTGCCACGTCATTAATTTTACTAGAGGCACAGCAGATAATTTTGATGTTGATTCTATGAAGACAAAATAATCTTTAGATACTCCATCCCTGCCCCTACTGCTAATTCAAAGAAGATTAAGTGCCTTTTGTAAACGTCTTAAAAATCGTCATAAGACTTTCAGACAAAGTTCTTATCTATCTATTATCTCCTTTTCGCTCTTTCCTACCCATCCCCCTCTCCTTTACCCCCATTTTAGTAGCACATCTTCTCTATAAATTTGGACCAGTCTGTACGTTATTCCATTTGATGATAGGATCCTTTAATTTCATTATATGTATAGTATCAATGACAGTGTTGGATGTATATTCATGGTAGTTTTTTTAAATGACTGTGTTTTTAAATATTTTTTAGAATCTATTTACAATAACCCACTTAAGGATCTTATGGGAAGAGATAATGAACGATAAATTGATGTACATTTCCAATGATGATACACAAAATTACCCATTTCGTAGGTTAAACTTATGTTGGAAAAATTTGGATACTTCAAGTTTTTACCAATCAATGAAGATTTGATAAAAGTAACTAAATTTTTAATCCAACAAAACTTTGGATGCCAGTATGATTTCCATTCCAAAGTTCCCTCCCTCCCTGCAACAACAATATAAAATTTAAAATTATTCTATTAGTAGTATTGTTATTGAATGATTTACTTTTTCACTAACGTATTTTATTTACTATTAACATCTTAAAACATAATACCTATCATACAAAGAATAAATTTTGTTAAAAATTGTTATTTCTGCGCTAAATATGGATATAATTGTCCTTGTTTTTTTTATCTATTTAAAGATAGGAGTCATCCTTACTTATTTATCCTTTCATACAAAGTCAAGATTAAGATCTCGCGAACCTCCCCCCCCCCCCCTAACCTCAGCAATGCGCACGGGTAGGGACAAAAAAGGATGACACCATCCATATTAGCGAAGCTCTGTATCAGACGGTAGGACAAACGAACATTAATGAAGATTGCATTTTTATTTGTTAATAAATTAGCTAAATACATACAGATAATTTTAAATCGACATACTTGATCTCAATTTTAAAAAAACATCAGAAAATGACCACTACATCCTGTAAAAAAATGTCGGTCACAAAAACTGCAAAAAGTTCTACATACTTAAAATGGACATACGGACTTTTCAACAATAGTTATAGAGTTGCTACGCTTTCCCAATTAGGCTTAACTGATTTAAGAACCATATGTTTAACGGACGGACCTACAAACTGATGTACATTCAGACCTGAGCAAATTGTAGAAAGCTTCGCTTCTAAAAAGTACAGAAAGTCACAGATAGACATCTAATACCCTGTGTCATGCTAATTCTGGTCCTTGTAATACCCACCGATATCTGATGTCGCAATCATTATCAACAAGGAATGAAAGCAGGGATCTAAAGGGATAAGTCAATGGCCGATAAATAGATGTTCAACCCCCATGGTGATACACAAAATTATCCCTTCTGTAGATTACTATAATGAAGTTGAAACATTTGGACACTCAACTTCAAAATAGACCAGTCTAGCATCTAGCTCTGCATTCAAAGATTGAAATAATAGCATAAAACATGCCTATGACTTAATACTAAAATGGAATAGTCTATAATAATCTGGGGACCTATCAATAAGAAATTCAATTCAGAGCTTTCAAGTATTCTGACTATTCTAAAATTATTTTTCTGAATTTTTTTCTATAATATAATAATTACCCCCTTTTTAATGACAGAAGTGCCATTTGCTCATCGGAGATCTACATCAAATAGAGTCAGAGATATTATTAGTGTCTTTACAATGCACAAATATGTTTCTTTTTTTACAGCTAAAATTATTGAAACAGCTAAATTTTTTTTATCTTTCAAATTAAAAAAGACTTTTGTGCTTTTAAAATAAATTTTAACATAATGTAATGTCGATTTTATGTCAGACATGACCATTTTTATTTCAGGTCTTATAGTTGACATAAATATTGCAATTGTAAAATAATTTTGTTATGTATTTAATCTATATTAAAGGATCAAAAAAAATTCTCTATGTCATTTTATCTTTTTAGCTTTATGACAATAACATTTATAAGGTGCAGTTAGAAATAAATTTGAATACGATTGGTTTTTATAAATTAATATTTTAAAATTAATAAAGTTTGTTTTCAGTATTAACCAATTGATATATATATATTAGCATCGTATTACAGACAATTTCCCACGAATATTAAAAAAATGATAAAATTAATACTAGTTAAATTATTAGCCCAGCCCCTCGGCCCCTTGGGGCTAGCAAATACTTTCTGATTATCTTTTTTAAAAATCTACTTTAATGTAGAAACACTATTCCTATGGGGGAAACTGTAATCATCAATTTTGACCATTATCTAATTATAAATCTACATTCAAAAGTTAAATTTAAAATGATAATTCTTTTAAAGATTGTATCTATATAAGAAATTCTTATCAGATGCGCTAGCTTCTTTAAGTCATTACAAATGCTAGTTATAACCAGGGAGGGAGGGGATATTGGATTGTAATAATACTGGTACCCAAAGTTTTATAAACATTTAATCTTTTTCGTTGATTTAAAACTTTGGGTACTTAAATTTTAATTGGTTGGTTTAAACTAGCAGTTAATCTACAAAAGGTATTATTTTGTTTATCTTTATTGGAGTCGTACATCCAATTATTGTCCATTGTCTTATCGGAATAGGAATTATTGAGACGATTCGCTAATAACAATGAATGCTAATGAAAGTCTCATAAACGGCTGGACTGATTTAGATGTAATTATTGTCTATTTCTGGTAGGGTTTTAGTCTATTTTCTGAGATTCCCCACGGGGGTTTAAAATCAAGATGAGGTGAAAAAAAGGTTAAGGTAGCCCTTCCTAACTTCAATTCAAGTGGGGTGTCGATACCCCCCTACCGCACGCTACTGCAAGAGGTGGTAAAAAAATGTAATTTAATCAGATAGCCTAAAACCATCAAGGGACCTATAAAAAAACTTCCATAAAATGGAGAACTTAATTGGTTCAGTAGTTATCGAAATCTTAAGCTGAATACAAAAAAACTTACTACTTTATAATATATAATTAAGATATCCCTTACTCCTGTGCATAAAAAAATTATTATTAAGATTATAAGGAATTAAGTAATTAACTCTTTTATGAATTAAAATCTTGATAAAAATTAAAAAATTCTTTTATGGTAATCAAGCTTCTTTTTAATTTGAGGGATAAGACAATGGACGATGAATTGACTTATACTTCTCATTAAATAAACAAAACTATACTTCATGTACATTAAAATTATATGTAAAAAGGATTGAACATTGGTAGATTCGACAAGGTTTTAAAGTCAGCGAATAAATGCACGTGTTTATGAAAACTTTGGGGACAAGTATAATTTACAGCTGAATCCCTTTCCTCTATTATCCCTTTCTGACTATTAAGTAAGCCATTGCTAAGGTTTGAAACAAATAGAACAATTTTAACAAGCCACAGTATTTCAGGCATTTTGGACATAAGGACTTACGGCTACACTTGAGGTAGCACGTACTTATTCTTTAGGGATAGTTCAATGATATATAAAAAATATTTTCCCCAATTGTTGTTTGCCTATGGGGGAAAGAATTTTTGTAGATTAATAAAACTTCCATTGTCCTCTCCTCTTCCCGGAAATTATAGGACCACCTTAGATTATCTAAAGTAATTTTCAACAATAATGTATTAACAAGTACATAAGTGTTCATGTGATGTAATGCAGTTATAAAAACGGCTAATGTTAAAAAATGCATTACTAGAAAGGCCTAGCTAGCAGTCATTAATTTTTCTTTATTTCTTATTATAGGATTTTGAAGGTTAAATATTCATTATGAAATAATATAATTAAGGTAAAAAAAGCAGCTATTCAATGACTTGTTTCTGTCGCGAAAACGAGAGTTTTTTTTATCTATTCTCTATTAAAGGCTCTATGCAGTTTCTATACATCTAATAGTTATTGGTTAAGCTAATTATTAACATAGTTGTCCTTCTAAAAATTATTACCTTAGTGTTTTCTCCGCTACTTCTGAAGAATTGGTTGTTTTGTTATGACACTAACAAGTGTATTTACCTTTATCATATAATGTAGGATAAATACTTTTTCTCCCCTTCTTAGAGATCAGAAATGCAGGGGTAGTAAAAGGAAAAAAATTTATAGGATGTACAACTCACAGATCCCCAATAATGATACACATTACCCCTTCTGTAGATTATAATTTCTGGTTGAAACGTTTGGACACCCAACTTCATAATCAAACCTATCAAAAACAATAAAAGTCCCCAAAGTTGTTTAGCCAACTAATAAGAAAACGTTATTATAAAACTTTGGAGGCTAGGTAAATAAACAGCCCAACCCAATGTCCCCTCTCTCCAAAACTATTCAAATTTTGTATCGAAAGGTAGCTTATTTACCTATAACATTATCCCTTAGATCTCGTACATATCTTAAGAATACTTCTTATACTGGAGGAGGAGGGGGGGGGTGCATTAAATTCACCCTCCCTAATAGAATTCCTGTGGTGCAATGTGCCTGAAATATTTGATTACTTGCGGATTTATTCCACACCAATGGTAGGGGTCAGTTGCAGGTTATTTCAAAACAAACTAACGACTGTGCCCCTAGCATCTTGGGATGGGAGGCAGGTAAGATAGCCTAAAACTATCCCAAGACATAAATTTGAAAAGTATATAGCCAAAATTTGTGCAATGAACCTATGCGAAACTTCCTTAAAAAGAGAATCAATTTGGTTCAGTGGTTAACGAGATCTAAAATGACATGAAAAAACCTTACTACTTTATATAATAAAAATAATAGGTGGTCAGATTTAGGTTACTTTTAAGGAAAATTCGACCACCCTCCCCCCCCCCAAACTTCAATTTGGGCTTTGAAAGGAATTTATTTTTTTTGGGGGGGGGGGGGAGGAACACTTTTTAAGTGAGAGTGGAGGGAAAACTCCCCTAAAATAGCCAAGAGCCTTCACTGGACCAATAAGAAGCTTCATTGTAAAGGAGAACCATATCAGCGTTTAACGAGATCCTTCGCTACTAACAAAAAACTTATTCCTTTATATTATAGGTTAGTTGATTCGGAGTTCGGACAGATAAATCTATGTTTCTACTTTTTTTTATGGGAAAATTTAAAAAGTACCTGTTAGATATTATTCTATTGAAATAGGTGTTCAAACTTTACTGCAAATAATTTATTTGAATATTTATTTTCATTGTCAATCACTTTATTATAACTTGGAAGACAGAGAGAGAGAGTGGGGACATTGGGCTGTTTATTACACTAGTTTTTATTATGACGTTTTCTTAGGCTGAACCACCTTGGGGACGTTATTGAATTTTGATTGGTTGTTTCATTAAGTACAGTGGCCAAACGTTTCACTACTAATTGTATAATATTCACTTTTGTAGTCAATCAATATAAAATTTGAACTAAAAAGCGATTTGGGTGATTTTTCTGCCTTAGAATCTTGACTCACGGCTCTGCTGAACTAACAGTAGAAGTGATTTTTTGTTGGATTGTTTGAATACTATATAGTCGGTTCCTTTTACTTATAAGCCAGCAAAGCAAGTCCCTTTACAATGAGTATTAATCATACAAAGGATATCAAACTTATTCAATGTCAGGGTTATAAGGATAAGACAATGGACGATAATTTAATCTTGCTACGATTATTATATCACGATGGGTATATGATATACGTGGATATATTGGCAGGGGAATATTTGTCGTCAATTTTAATTGCTAATATGGACATCACATATTGGTCAGTTTGTTCCTGCAGTAGGAGGGGAAGGGATTCGGCAAAGGGGTTGTATGGGAATGATGTTATTTTGGGCAGATGCGAACATCAATTTTTAAGAGTACATGAAAATCTGGTGCAACATCCAAGTAATAATATATCGAGTGGTAAATTATGTAGAGGGAATTATTTTTATTTTCATTGGCTTACCCCTTAATCCCTGAATAAACACACATACAAACATATTACATACTCAATACATCAAGAAAGCATATAAATTTGGATAGTGTAGATGGTTACTAGTAGCTTTGCCTATAGCCTCTAAGTGCTTCATGACAAAATCCCCCTTCTGTAAAATTAAATTATTGTTTAAAATGTTTTAACACTTTTAGTTTGAACCAGCTATTGTATATTAAATAAAAGCAACCAACTTGTTTATAAAACTTTGGGTACCAGTATAATTTACAGTCAAATTTCCCCTTCCTCACTGCTAAGTTTTACCCTTTATTATCCGAAAATACCTAACCTAAATTCAACAATAAAATTATGTATAACATATATAGGAATTTAGTACGCGTATTTAATACGTTATCAGCATAACTTAACAACAGGTACATAAAAGAGATTAGTAGAGTTTAGTATGTGCGTTCCCACGTTTTTAAAAGCAAAGCTTTCCTATGATTAGGGTCGGTCCGTCCATCCTTTCGTCCATAACTCATTTTATCAATTTAGACATGTTAGAGTTCCCCTATCGATTTCAAACTTCGCATGAGAATTCTCGTGACAGATAATTTAAAAAGTATAGCAACTCTATAATCGTTAGAAAATGCTGTTTTTTTTTAACATTTTGACGACATTTTTTGTATGATATGATTACCCTATTCATCTGATTTTTGGAATAATGATTCTTAGGACAACAAGGTAAAGTATTATGAGCAAGGCATCTCTGTAATCAAATCCTAAAATTGAATGTATGCCATTTTACTGTAACCTATGTTTACCCAATTTTGCTACAAATTTATGTATGATTTCATTTCGACTTACAAATTAATGACCTGCTTATTAAGTTCTTACACTTTACACTTTTATCTGTTTAATATACATTTTCCTGTATTTCAAAATGATGAATATGTTCAAATTAGTATGTTAACACTTATAGCAAAAGACAGATAATTAAAAATAAGCAAGGATGAACAAATATTGAAATTTAATGATTTTAATTGTTTTGCTCAGAAAATGTTTATCACTCAATTTGCATCTAAAATACTTAACTACACTGGAATTAATATTAACTTAATTGATAAATTTATTGATTATATAATGCTCAGTAAAAATAATGTCCAGTTATTTCGCATTAGTTAGATATTATAAATTACAATATTGTATTATCATAACATGAAAATTATCATCATCATCATCATCATCGCCATCATAGGCGTCCAAGGGGGGGGGGTTAATGGGCCATTTGGCACCCCCAAAATTTTGTGAACAATACCCCCCCCAAAAAAAATTACCCCTACCTTGGGGGTGCCGTAGGCACCCCCAACGATTTCGGGGGGGGGTATTTACCCCCCCCCCAAAATAAATGTTCTTTAAAAAAAAATTTTTGGGGGGGGTATTTACCCCCCCCCAAATTGAATGTTCTTTAAAAAAAAATTTTACTGATAGTTTATTTTAGGATAGGTTATATTGGTTTAGGTGATTGCCCCACATGGTTAAGCAATTGGCCCCCCGCAGAGGCTAGAAATAGGAGAGAAGCTTGTGTGAAAAAAACGAAGAAACGCCCCTTAAAGAGCGTTGCCACAAAAGGGACTATACCCCAATATAGTCCAACCAGTTAAAACAGTTCTTAACCATGATAACAAAAAATTTAATAGTTTGATCATGTTTTATTTGCTTGGGCCTTTATAAGGGCTAAAACCATCCCGGGGATCTATGATGTAATTGTAAAGCACTGAAGATTCCATAAAATAGATACCTAACTAAATTAAATATTTCATTAAATAATGAAAAAAAATTTCTATAGGCGATTTCTTTTGGGAGGATGTCAGGGTGTCTCAAAACTAGTTATAAAACTTACCAGGACCTATAAGACGCTTCACTTTAAAGTATAATCATATTGGTTCATTGGTTAGTGAGTTAATTATTGTATTTTTATGTTCTAAAGAATGAGATACTACTATATATTTGAATAGTAGTGGCGCCCTTAGCATCTAAGAACTCGTGTTTTCTAAAGGGTAAAAAGGGAGGAGAAAAATAGCCTAAAACCACTCAAAGGATTGACCTATAATAGTGTGGAACCATCATGGGATCTATGTGAAGCTTTCCTAAAAAGGAGAACTCAGTATTAAAAGTAATGAAATCTGAAGCTATAGTCAAATAAACCTTACTTACTACTTTATGTTATAGGATAGTACTTATTAACTTAATAGATTAAGTAGGTGCTTTTTTTACATAATTAAATTACCCCCCCCAAAAATTTTACCCCCGGGGTAAATTAGTTTGGGGGGGGTAATTACCCCCCCCAACAGATTTGGGGGGAGTATTTACCCCCCCCCTCAACAGACTTTAGGGGGGGTAATTACTCCCCCCAATCAAATTTTACCCCTGGGGTAAAAATTTTGGGCGCGCCATTTTACCCCCCCCAAACACTAATTACCCCCCCCCCCCAAAAAAAAAGCTTGGACGCCCCTGATCGCCATTTATCTCTACTTTCCAGAGCATAGGCCACGCACAATGGTTCTCCATTTATCTTTGAATTGGGCCTTGTTTTTGGTCTGCCTGGTTTCCTTTTTCCTGTGAAGGGGTCCCAAGTCAAGGCTTGATTGGTTAAATCATCATGCCCTTTCCTTAGAGTGTGCCCCAGCCATCTCCATTTTCTCTGTTTTATTGTCAGTTTGATGTCTGACATATCACTGCGCTCTAAGAGCTCAGCATTTGTGATCTTGTTTGGCCAAAAGATCTTGTGGATTCTCCTAAGACATTTGTTGACATATGTCTGTAGCTTGGAGACCACTGCTGTGTTTAGGAACCAAGTTTCGGCCCCATACAGCAAAACAGAGAGAACATTTGACTTGAAAAGCCTTAACTTGGTCTTTATGGAGATGTTGTTAGAATTCCAAATTTTGTTCAAGCTGGCAAAGGCTGTTCTAGATTTGTTAATTCTAGCTTTAACGTCTGTCAAAGTGCCTCCAGCTTCATCAATTTTACTTCCAAGATACTCAAAGCAGTTAACATCCTGAAGAATTTGGTTTCCAATAGTTATTGGTTCTTGGGAGTTTGCATTTAATCTGAGTATTTTAGTTTTTGGAACATTTATTTCAAGTCCAACTTTCTTGGAAGTTTCAGCTATCATGTTAGTCCTTCTTTGCATTTGACTTCTATTGCTTGTTAACAAAGCAATATCATCAGCAAAGTCCAGATCTCCCAAATATTTGGGATTGCCAAATAACTGCCAGCGAATGCCATCATTGCTTTCACAGTTCTTCATGATCCAGTCAATGGCAAGGAGGAAAAGGAAGGGAGAGAGAAGGCATCCTTGTCTGACACCTGTTACAATCTCAAAAAAGGTTGATAGTTTACCTTTATACATATCATTTCCACCTCCTTTATGATAGATAGCTTTAATGATATTGATTATCTTATCTGGAATGCCATAGTGTCGGCAGATTTTCCAGAGAGATTTCCTGTCTAAAGAATCAAATGCTTTTTTGTAGTCAATAAAGTTTACAAAAAGCTCAGAGTTCCATTCCTTGGATTGCTCTATGATGATTCTTAGAGAGGTTATCTGATCAATAGTGGAACGGTTTGGTCTAAATCCAGCCTGATTAGGTCTTAGCTTTTCATTAACCTTATTCTTTATTCTATTAAGAAGAATCTTACTAAGGATACGGCCAGGTACTGAAAAAAGCATTTTCCCTCTGTAGTTTCCACATTGGGTCAAGTCTCCTTTTTTGGCCAGAATTGAGATATGTCCATTTTTCCAGTCCTCTGGGCATAACTCATCATTCCATATCTTAGTGATCAAAGGTAGGAATGCCTCAGCAGATGTGTCTAGGTCTGCTTTCATGACCTCAGCTGGGATGTTATCAGGTCCAGCGGCCTTGTTATTTTTCAAACTTTTAATGGCCTCTTTGATTTCCAATAGATTTGGCGCTCGACAGTCAATGTCAAGTGCATCTGAGGGTGGAATCTCAGTTTCTTCCTCTGGAACTGGAAGATTAAGCAGTTCAGTGAAATGCTCTGCCCATCTATTTAGAATATCCTCATCAGTTTTAAGGAGTGAACCATCCTTGTCCCTGATGTTTGATCCTGATTTGTGTACTTTACCTGTAATGCTCTTAGTAATCTCATAGACATCTTTCATTCTATTTTGATTAGCAGCATTTTCTGCTTGCAAGGCAAGGTTTTCCAAGTGTTCTTTTTTGTTAATTCTGACACTTCTTTGGATTTCCCTGCTGAGCCTCTTATACAGGTCTTTATCTTCTGGAGAGTTTCTAGAGAGTGTCTTTTGTCTTACCTCTCTTCTTTGATCCATGAGATCAATGGATCTTTGAGTGATCCACAGCTTTTGGTTAGCCTTTTTGAAACCTAATTTTTCTCCGCTAGTATCATTATAAACTTTTTTGATACCTTGCCAAATATCTTCCACTCCATCTTCCTCTTGAAGAGTCAGCAACTCAAATCTATTCTTTAGAGTGAGCTTAAACTCTTGTAACTTTTCAGAGTTTTGAAGGGTTGTTAAATTATATTTCTTCCTGGGGTTAGGCTTTGTGTCCTGCTTTTTAAATCTAAGCCGAACTTTAGAAGATAGAAGATAATGGTCTGAATTAACATCAGGTCCTCTTTCAACCTTGACATCAAGGAGAGAACCTTTAAAGCGTCTAGATATACATATGTGGTCTATCTGGTTAAAGGTTCTTTGATCTGGTGATTGTTTGTCCACCTTGATTCGGTGATAGCCAGGATGTCAACCTTGGCTTTTAGCATTTCTCGGCAAATGTTTTCTGTCTGGCCTGACTGAAACATTGTCCGAACATTCCAGGTGCAAATTTTTGCTGGCCTGCGGGAATTCAGAATCATCCGCCTGACTGGTCCGTTAGCGGTTTCCCAGCCAAACATCATATTGTTGTTTCAAACCTCTACTTCGTTCCCGAGCCCAAAGTTAAATTGGTCATTACTTTGTGCGGGTTGAACATAAGCAGGTTTTTACTAGGGAAGGATTGTTAGCCCCACCCAAACCCCCTAGACTGGGGGAAGTGACCAGAATTCAGTCTGGCATCTACCCTAGGACCTTTCCAGCACAGTAGGACTCTTCTGGTGTAGCTCCCAGGGTCATTGATGCACGGTGCAGGATGGACGGCGTGCACGTACCTGGTCTCCCATCCCAACATGATAATTATACCAAATATTAATTGTGTTTAATTTGTTTCATTGAAATAAATTTTAAAAACTAAAACACTTTACACTAGTTATTGTTCGTTTGTCCTTACTTCTGAGTTTAGATCTTCGCTTTTTTGGAAATAAAGATACTTTTTCTCATGTTGGATATAAACACTGGTACCGAAAATTAATAGCGTCGACATTAGTGTTTGAAACTTAGACAATAATGTATTTAACACCATTCTAATAATAATTACGGTACTTTGATATAATGAATATGCATGGATATTATGACATTGGAAAAATTGTCGTCAATTAACGTTGCTAACATTGACATCACTCATTGGTCAGATCTTCTATTTAGTAGGAGGAGAGGAGATGGGGGTAATGGGGGGTGGTTAAGGGGAAATCGTTTTTTTAGCCAGCTATTAGTTTTACTTTATTACAGAACCCGATAACCTTCTATAAGATCCAAGTAATAATAAAATGTTGATTTAATACCAGTAACAAAATGAACATGAAAACTAAAAAAGCAGGCGACTTTTAGATTGTTGTGTGTATAATTATGTTCTTTTTTTGTTGACATAAAAAATGTAGCTCAGTCATTTTGGAATTTCATAATTTTATAGTCTAACAAAAAATATGAAAAAGGGGGACCTTATCTACAATCCGTAGGCATTTTATAAAGGAAGTTATCTACATTTATTAAAAGGGAAGCTTTTCTACATTAAGAGTGTTTCCTTCGCTTAACTGGTGTGGTTGATTTTTAAGTTCATAAGATGTTAACAGAAAAATAGCGTAAAACCATATAAAGACTTAAAACTAGAAACAACATCGCCTAAAGTCCATTCTAGGACCTTTATAAAGTTACCCTTAAATAGTGAACGCAATTGTTTGCAAGATAAAAAAAAACATTAACATTTTATATAATAGGATAAATGATAACAAAAATTCACATCTTTCCTTTTATTTTTATCTCTATTTTATCTAAATATCTGTCTTTTTCTTTTTTTCTTCGCCTTCAATTTTCCTATCTACCTTTCTCTCTCTTTCAAAACAAAAAACCGAACTGCTTTATAAGGCTTAGCTTCTTTTTAAAAGCGAAGCTTTTCTATAATTAGGGTCGGTCCGTCCGTCCGTACGTCCGTCCGTAACGGATAGCTTTTTTCGTTAATTTAGACATGTTAGAATTGTCCTATCGATTTCAAATTTTGCATGGTGATTCCTTTAGTAGTTAGGTACAATTTAGAAAGCGTAGCAACTCTATAATCATTACCAAAATGTCCGTACGTCCATTTTAAACATGTTGATTTTTTACTTTTTTAAATAGCTTTTTTCGTTAATTTAGGCATGTTATAATTGTCCTATCGATTTCAAATTTTGCATGGTGATTCCTGTAATAGTTAGGTACGAGTTAGAAAGCGTAGCAACTCTATAATCATTACCAGAATGTCCGTACGTCCATTTTAAACATGTTGATTTTTTTACATTTTTAACAACAAATTTGTATGTGACCTAATTATCCGATTGGTCTGATTTTTGGTATACTGATCCCTAGGACAACAAAGTACAATATTAAAAGCGAAGCAACTCTATAATCAAGTCCTAAAAATGTAAGTATGTCCATAATCATTATCCTGTATCAAACAGTTTTTCAACAAATTTACTTACAATTTTGCTTTGACTCTTATACATTCGCATTCTGATTATTCAGTTCTGACATTATACAAGTCTTAATGTCCGTTTGTCCTTCCATTTCAGAGCTTCGCTTTTATGGATGTTGTCATCCTTGTTTAAGAAAGTATTAAGAACACAAATAACCTATATCTTTTGTTTAAAACAATAATATAAAGCTTAAAATCTTATGATTTAAATCTTAATAAACTTAAAATTAAATAAAGTAAACAATAGAAATCTTTTTAATAACAAAATTTAAGATGTTCTTTTGTATTTTTCTGAAATCTATTCATTTATCAATCTATTGAAAAAAATATAACAATTTGTTTAATTATTATTTATAAATATATCAGATTAAAAGGCTTATGTATTATCAGATTGATTTTACCAGATTTTGTAGGAGCAAAGCTATTCTGTAAAAATTGTCAGTCTGTATGTTGATTTATTGGTCTGTAATACATAATTCAATAATAAACAGGAAGGGAGGGGACATTGGACTGTAAATTATACTGGTCCCTAAAGTTATATAAGCACATTGTATCATTCTTTGGCCTATAATCTTTGGGGACTTTTATAAATTCTTAATTAGGTCGTAAAAGCAAGCAGTTTCATTTACATAATTTGTTTATAATAATTTTTGGACCCACCTTCATTTACCTTCCCTTAAGATCCTTGGCCATTACTTTTTGAAAGTATATAAGTGTTTTTTTATTATTTTTAATTGCTAATAAAAGTGTTAATGTATAAAAAGCTTTTTTACTGTATTACCGTTTACTGTTCTTTAAATTTATTGCTGTTCTACTTATGGATTGGCTTATTTGTTTAATATTTACTTTTTTTTTAGAAAAGAAATCTTCACCTAACAAATCCAAACAAATCTTAGTATTAAACATTAAAGCAGTAGTAATCACCCCCCCCCCACACTTTTTATTGGTTATTTTGTATTATTTGCTTTCAAGGGACGCTTTATGATTAGTTTTTATGTTGTTTTAATGGATTTATTATTACTTGGACGGTGGACCTTACACCTGATAATCCTGTATTCTGATAAAGTGAAACTTGTAGCTGGCTAAAATGCCCATCTTTCCATACCCTTTATTCTATTACCTCCCATCCTACTGGATTAAAAATCTGACCATTAAGTGAATTACATGTTAGCAAGCTAAATTAACGAAATACTTTGCCCTGTCATAATATCCAAGCACATTCTACATCCAATGTCTTTGCCTTGATTTAAAAAATATTGAAACCCGCCGATAATAATATATTATAGAGATGCTTCCCCCCAAAGTTATCATTCCTTGTTACTTGAGGTTTGAAATCATCATGACAATACTATTATACACAAAATACAGTGGCACCCAAAGTTTTATAACCCTGTTTATTTAATCAAAACTTTTGGGTACTTTTTTGAATATTTATTGATTGGTTATAATTTTTTTTTTAAATTTTAAATTCTAACTTTCAACTATATAAGTGTTAATTTTTTTTTACCATCATGTTTGTAAGTTAATGAGTGTACCATTAACTGGAGGGATTAGTTAATTTTGCATCTTGATTTAGGGAGATTGGTGTTTAGCTGTTTTATTTTGACAACACCTTGCTGTCACATGGAGCGAGGATACTCTAGAATTTACTTTTGAATCTCATATGCTTTATAATATACTTGCGGACACTCCCCTAGAATAGTCTTTAAAAAACCTTCCCTAGATCAAAAGAGGCTTTTTTTTGTAAAGGAGAACTATATTATTTCCTCGGTTAACGAGATTTTTTCCTACACAGAAACAGAAAGACATCCCTTTACTTTTATTCGATTTCAACGTTTTTAATAGGTTCTTTTAAACGGCTGTTTCATCGTTGAAAATTAAACTTAGATAACATATTGACGTCTAAATGCCTAAAAACTATGACTAATACAATATTACACAAAACCTATATCTACTGTAAGATGCTTTAGAAAAGCTAAATATCAATATTATTCGTATTCAATGTGTTTCAGATTTATTTATCTTATTAAAGATTGTTTGGTTACCTTTGTAGATAATATTCCTTGTTTTAAATCTGTAATTTAATGTAAACAAATAAGATTATAACCATTATAATCTTTACCATAAACAAGGATGATAACATGCATAATATACAGAAACAAACAAATTGTAAATATATAAAATATTCTATTAAAAGAAGTAAGATTTTTCTGTCTGAAGCTGGCGATTTCAATAACTACTGACCCGATCGAGTTCTCCATTTGAGGGAAGATTTACATAGGTTCTGGTATGGTTTTAGGTTATCTTATTTATAGAATTAAGTCTTCGGATGACCCCAGTTGCTGGGGATGCCTCCATCATACCATAATAAACATGTTGTTAATATAAAATCATGAAAAATCATTTTAAATATCAATTTACTTTAACAATTGTGTATAATGTATATTTATTAAATCAAGTGAATAACATTTATAACCAAAACATATCTATAATAAAAACAGTTTATAATCGGTAGATTTTCTGAATATAGGGTGTGGAGGTGGGGTGGGGGGTGGTGGGTAGTAAACAGCCCCCAAACCTTCTCACGTCAAGGTGTTTGATTACCATTTATTATGTGATTCTTATAAACACAATAAGATCAACAGTTTATCCAGGGAGGGGGGATATTCATTCAGATAATTAAATCCTTCCCTTAATTATTACAAAATAACCCTCTTTGTAGATTAAAATTATTAGCTGAAAAGTTTAAACACTACTAACAAATCAAAATTTAATAAAAGTGCCTGAAGCTTTTTATCCAATAAATAAAATAACTTGGTCATAAAAAATTCTAAAACCTTAACTGAAGAAAACATTTTTTGCTGGATTAAAACTAGTTCTGAGCCATACTGAAAATCATGTTTCGTATATTTTTTCATTATACTATCCGTAAATAACTGTTTTTTAATACGATGTGATAAATAACTTTTCGTTTTCCATAATACCTGACCCTGACCTAAGCCAGTTAGGGTCAATCAATGCTTTATATGTTTTCAATTTTCTACATAAATTTTTTCAAAATATTAAAATATAGATAGCTTTTAGTTTACTCGTCAACTGTATAAATTAGTTGGATTTGTATGTCTATAACTGTTCGAGAAGCTTTGTTTTGGTCCTAGGCATGTTTTAAGCAATTTTTCAGAGAAAGGAATATTCAAACGAGTTGTTAACCCTTAAAAAGGCCAGACATTGTAATGCTTTTCAGAGAAGTCTCTTCTCATAGATGGATTCTTTGTATGTTAAACATTAAACACTTTGGATTTTAAGAGCTTTCGAATTAATTATTCCTCTATTGCAGAAAACCAACCTTTGCATTGTCCAACCTTTGTCTGAATGTCCTAACTATGCATTTATATGAAGGTAGGCACTTCCCTTATATCCCTTATATCTTCTTAACGTCTTTAGTTATGACGTGGATTATAAATACATTCAAACAAAATATTGCCAACGTTATATTATGAAAGCTAGCTTTAATTTAGGATAACAAAAAATCAATTTAAATTTATGATTTGTTTACTAAGGTTTAATTTCAAATATATATACAAACACAATACATTTAAATATATATTATTTTACCCTGCTAGACTTAGAGGCATTGTGTTGATTTATAATAATATTTGTTTTTGTCGACTAGATGTCAATATAAAGTAATAAGGTTTATTTTGTCTGAAGCTAAGGATCTCGGAAATTGCCAGTTTGAATCGATTGTACTTTTCTAGGAAGCTTTAATGATGTCTCTGGGTAGTTTTAGTCTATTTTTCTGTCCTCCTTCGCCCTCCCCTAGAGGCTATGGGTAAAGTAACACTAGTAAATAATAAACATCAATCGTGAACCTTTTTACTATGTGATATGTTGATATAACGACAACACCGCAGTTTAACATGGTATATAAATAAAGCTAGGCAGGTGCTATAGTATCGTGAGTACAGCTAAATTAATGTATTCCCACACTTTACAAAGTCTCACCTCCGACAGCATGTCATGTTTCAGCTCCGGGAGCCTTTGCAGGGAAGTTGTATATCCACATTATCTTATTCGCTGTCTTAAAACTAAAGCTTGATTGGTTAGTTCAAAAATAGTAATGTCCGAACTTTTGGACACTTAAAATCTGCAAAATAGGAAAAAATATCAATTTATTGTCCATTGTCTTATCCCTCATAATCACTGTAAGAGCCCCCTTTTGAGCTCCTATTTTCTCTCCTTTTCGTTAAACGGCCCTGCCCCCTTTTTGAAGTAACATGACACACTTCTTAAAACTCATTTTTCTCTCTCTTTCTCTTTTCCTCTCTCTCTCTCTCTCTCTCATCGGAGTAATAGGACACGATTCAAAAATTTAAAGATTTCCTTCCATTTTCTCGTTATTCTTGCCCCCCCCCACTCTCTCTCCTCTCGGAGGTAAGAAAACACCTATTTCCCTTTTTCTTTTCTCTCTCTCTCTCCCCTTTTTTATGTATATCATTTGTTTTATGACTTCCTTCACTCATTTTCATTTCTAGATGGGTAGCATCTCTATAATTTATCTCTAAGATTCTATGTAAAGCGTCTTAAAAGTGTCTGAAACAAAAAAACTTTGGGAATGCCTTGACCAATAAAATTGCCATATGATTAGAACTTCTTAGCACTAAATATAACCAAAGTAAACGGTTGGGTTCTCCATTTTAGATAATTTTTGTAAAGGTCTTGTGATGGTTTTAGGCTATTTTCTGATACCTTAAATAGGCATAAAGAAATATATTTTTATTTGTACAAGTATCCAAATTAAGTATTAATGTCTACAAAGCTCCGCTATCATGGATATATGTATAATATTCTTGTTCTCTTAACAAACAAGCCCCCTCTTCCCATAAAGATAAGACAACAAGGCGGGTCAAAAGTTCAAATTAAGATTTCCTTTTTTTATACTGAAATATAAAGCTTTTTAAGCCTGTACAAATATTGAATGTTTCCGATCCCACGCTTCAGAAATAGAACGATATTTAGACGATGCATTGTTTAATTTTTAATTAATTTGCGGGTCTGTATGAAAAGGGTGAAGGAGGGAAGAGAAAATAGGCTTAAGCCATCCAAATACTTTTAATCAATACATAAAATAGCCTAAATCCATCATGAGACTTATGTGATGCTTTCCTTAAATGGAGAACTCAATTGATTCTATGGTTAGTGATATCATCCAAATATCCTTACTACTTTATACAATTGGCGATTGGTAATTAATATATTTACAATTCAAAGCTGCATTTTATATTTATTCGGTTGTTGTACAATCTTTAAGAGCCCTAACTTTTTCACCTATGATTTATATCTATTTACAAAATTAGTAATTTTGTTTAATTTATTGGATGGTGCAATAATTTATCGTTCATTGTCCTATCCCAGAAGATAAATATATGTCTCACAATCAAACCAATTATCGAAGACGACTTTTGAAATCAACCATTCAACTTAAACCATTGGTTGTATTATTACAATCTATACTAGGATTACTACGTAGGTAGCTGCGTAACTTCTTGGAACTAAATATGTAAGTAGGTGTAGACTTTTAATTAGACTTGGAGACCGACTTAAGACTTGAATAGTAGCTTTTAAGCTAACAGTTTTTCTAGCCGTCATTACAAATCCGTTGCCAACTATGTCATTTATGCTTAAACGGTCGCTGGATAGGTAAGTTTATTTTTGCAATATTCTGCACATTTTTGTGTTACATCTATAGTGGATTAGTGGTTGCCAGCCTCTAGACTAAACAGAACAAATTCTTATTTTAATCAACCCCTCATCCAAGCCATAAAAGGTAGGGGAGGGGGTTAGATAGGTATTTTGTTATTGTGTTTTAAGAAGGGTTGAAAACATGTAAAGCATAGAATAAACAAAATAATGAGGAGAGGGAGTGGATACTAGAATTTAAATCAATCTACAATCCTTAATTCACCTTAATTTACAAACTACAAAAGGCAAAATTTAAGGAATATTATTTCATCGTCCATTGTCAAGTCCCTGAAATAAAAATAGAAGGGAATTTTAGCTTGGGGTGAAGGTGTCGAACCGTATAAAATCCAAACATAATAGATGGATCTATTTTAAGCCTAAAATATTCAACAGGCGAGTTAAAAATAACATCAAACTTTCCCACAAAAAATAAATACAAAAATAATATTATTCTAGTTTTATTAAAAACATAAATAAGCAATGTATATAAAATATAAATAAAATACTTATAAATATCACAGAATTTTCATAATAAAATTAATGTTGGAAGACATTTGGATGGTGGTGTTTTTTTAAATTTTGTACATTTAGAAATTTTGTTGAATTTGTTTTTTTAAACAGCTGTACATAAACTAAAGGATGACATAGAATTGATCATGTCCAGGAAATGTTTAGTTCTGGTAAAGGATGGGGGCGATGGCAGGCTGAAGTCTTCGGCGGGCATAGATGGCGGCGGTGAGGGGAGGTCAAATTGATGGTAGCTAGGGTGTACCGGGCTTTCGGCGGGGGATGGTACTAGCGGCGATGCTACAGAACATTCACATAAAGAATCAGGGCTACATGAGCTGTTGAATGAATCATAGGCTGAATCTTGCTCCCATTCGTCCTGCTGGCTGCCAGGCAGCTTGGTGGAAGCGGTTACAAAAACTTCCTGAACCTCCAGATCACAGGTATAGGTATCCAGATCCAAATATTCCTCTGTACGCCGCTCGTTAAACTCCTCCATCTCGTTCCAGAAACGGTTAACGTTGATCCGTGTGGCGGCGGTTGCCTTGCGGCGGCTGATGTGCTTCAGCGGCCGGCTAAATGATCGCCGCTGCGGCAGCGGGTAAAATTCCAGGTTGTAACAGTGTTTACACATTTTTATTCACGTAAATTTGTTTTTTATAAACAAAAATTATTGTTTTAATGTTATTTGTTTGAGCTGTGTCGAAAGAATGAAGATTTTATAAAGTTTCCTTAGGTATTTACAGGTCCTATGACCCTTACCCACTTCCCTTTCATCATTAACCCTTCTTTTTATTTCCCTTTTTTTCAGGTATTGAGTTCTGCACCCCAATTTTCGCCCCCCCCCCCCTAATTTTGATGGCTGAGATTCTTTTGCTTGTAATTTGGTAAACTCCCTAGAGGTACCTCTACTGACCTTATACATTCATATCGGTTATACTTTTGGTCCATTTTATGTCATTTCATGTTACTTTTCAGCCTAATATTTAACTTTTAGGTATCTTTAACACACTTTATTTTGTAAATAACACCTGCGCCCCTAGCATCTAGAGGCACTGCATTCGTAAAGTAGGAAAGTTGCAGAAAAAAAAGCCTAAAAACCATCCCAAATATAAATTTATATAGTAAAAGAGCCTAAAAGCACCTCGGTAACAAAATGAGGCTAAGAGTGGAGAATTTAATCGGTTCAGTGGTTAGGTCTTAACGAACAAAGATTGATCTTTTAACTTTTTTGAGTAGGATTAGACATAATACTCTATTTTGCCCTTTAATACACTTTTTTATAGATTATTTTTGGTTTTTATACTTTACATTTAATGATAAACTTGCAAATAAACGAAAAAAAGAAAGATAGTGAATTTTGAAAAGTGATAAATAAAAAGAATAAAAAAATATTTAACAAAATCCAAGTCAGTAGGAGACAAGGAAGGTCGAAAAGGGTTATATAGAGAAAATAGGAGAAGAGAGAGAGAGATTTGAAAAGAATATAATAGCACTTTGAAAGAAAGAGATGGATGGATATATATTTCATTAGAATTGAGCTTAGGTTAGGTTAGATAGTTCGTGGGGGAGGGGGGGGTGTAATAATGCAGTTATAAGGGAAGTGGGGGGAGAGTAGAAAATTATTATCCTCCAATGACCCACCATGCATCCCTCCCCCCCCCAAACCCCTTGGAACGCACCCCCCACCTGTCTCATCTTCCCAAATGAAGGGGTGTGACCCCAAGTGAACGAGTATTTTTAAAGGGTGGGGTATTTTTAGTATTTTTATGCATATTTCTCGTAAGTTTTGAGGTATATCTTTCTTTGACTTTAATTTCATTGTATTTAAACCCACTTATAATACAAAATTGTTCTATTAATCATTATTTCGCCCGAAAATGTTTAATTTTGGCTATTTCTAGGCAATTTCTCTGCTGTTTTTGAAGGGACTCGAACTCAAAACCGTGAGAACGTAAACGCTGAACGCTCATTAATAAATAATAGTGAGGGAGGGAGGGTGCATGAGGGGTTGTTATTTTTTATGGGGGGGGGGGGGGGATTGGGTTAATTTTTGTATTGGCCACCGGGTAAACCTTCCCAGAGATTTTACTTTAATATTGCTTCATGCCAATACGTGTCAGGGAATCAGGGTTAGGGTAATGAAAAATAATTTAATCCTACCCCCAATTTTTAGAGTTATAATTTGATCTTTTAAATATTTTAGGGAAAGAAGTTTGTGGATTAATTTTTGCGTCATTGGCCTTTCCCTCCCAGTTTAATGCATATATTATCTAACTTCAGACATATTAGACCTATGGCACGAGCGAAAAATTCATAAATTTGCATTTTTAAGACTTTAAATCAACCAAAAATAAATCTTAAAGCTTTGTGTTGACTTACAATTGCTGATTGTTTGAATGTTTGTCAGGGCTATTTGGCTACAAAAGTTCTTTTAATTACTTTCTATCTACGCTACATATAAAGTTTTAAAACTAATCGCTCTTGTTATTTATTAACTTAGTTTAAGACGTAAAAAAAAGGCTAAAATAGAAATAAAAAATGATAATAAATATGATGTTAGTCTCATAATCAATACAACCTATTTGATTTTTTTATAAAGAAAGGAAGAGAGAGAGAGAAAGAAAGAAAGAATAAGAGATATGAATGTAGAAGAATAATGAGAGAGAGAGAGAGAGAGAGAGAGAGAGAGAGAGAGAGAGAGAGAGAGAGAGAGAGAGAGAGAGAGAGAGAGAGAGAGAGAGAGAGAGAGAGAGAGAGAGAGAGAGAGAAGAGAGAAAGAGAGAAAGAGATATATGAAGATAATCAGTATATGATAACTCTAATACTCAAAACAACCTGTTAGATTTTTCAATTAAGGTGAAAGAGTTATTGAGTATTAGGTATATAGACAGAGAGAGAGAGAGAAAGAGAGGGAGGGAGGGAGAGAGACAGAGAGAGAGGGAAAGAGAAAAAGAGTGGGAGAAATCGAAAAAGATATAGAGTAAGAGAAAGAAATAAACTTAATAGATAAAGATAGAACAAGGATGACAACATCCATAAAAGCAAAGCACTGAAACGGGAGGACAAACGGACATTAACACTTTTATAGTGTTAGAACTTAATTATCATAATATAAATTTATAAGAGTCAAAGCAAAATTGTAAGTAAATTTGTTGTAAAACTGCTTGATACAGGATAATTTTTATGGACATACTTACATTTTTAGGGCTTGATTATAGAGTTGCTTCGCTTATTACATTATACTTTGTTGTCCCAGGAATCCATATACCAAAAATCAGATCAATCCGATGATTTGATCACATAAAAATTTGTTGTTAAAAAGTAAAAAAATCAACATGTTTAAAATGGACGTACGGACATTTTGGTAATGATTATAGAGTTGCTACGCTTTCTAAATCGTACCTAACTACTAAAGGAATCACCATGCAAAATTTGAAATCTATAGGACAATTCTAACATGCCTAAATTAACGGAAAAAGCTATCCGTTACGGACGTACGGACGGACGGACGGACGGACGGACGTACGGACGTACGGACGTACGGACGGACCGACCCTAATTATAGAAAAGCTTCGCTTTTAACCGACCCTAATTATAGAAAAGCTTCGCTTTTAAAAATAGAAAAGCAGAGAATGAAAAAGAAACAAAAATATGAAAAAGAAAATGGAAGATGACAACGATTAATTAGGTAAAAGGGGAAAATAATGCATGTTTGTATGTGTGCGTATTTGGTGCGTGTGTGTTTGTATGTTTATGTGTGTGTATGTTTGTGTGTGTTTGTGTGTGAGTAATATGACATGAGATGACCTGTTGATAACTTGTGTCATCCTTGTTAATGACATACGCCCGCATGTACACACACACACATACACACATACACACACACACACACACACATGAATTGGACAATAACAAGAGATTTAATACAGGGAAATAAAGGCATAAGAAAATGGCCGATGAATTCATGTACATCCCCAATTATGATACATAGAATTACCCCCTCTGTAGATTACAATTAGTGGTTAAAACGTTGGGACTTAATAAACCAACAAATAAAAATTTAATGAAAGTCCCCAAAGCTGTTGTGCCAACGAATAAGAAAACGTGGGACTAGTGTAATAAATATACCAATGTTCCTACTTCCCTGGATGTTAGAACCATTCTACTTCTTTTTTTGTTCTTTTAATAGGCTAGCGGTTGCGCCTGTAGCTCTGTAATCGAAGGAGAAGAAAAGAGTAGAAAAATAGCTTAAAACCATTCCAAAATGTAATAACATCACACCGAGACTTATTAAAGGCTTCCCAAGAATGAAAAACTCAATAGTTTCAGTAGTTTGTGAGATCTTACACACACACAATCAATCGATCCTGTTTATAGGTAGCTAACATATGATTTGGACAATAACAAATAGGCAAACGTAGACATTTATTTAGGGAGGGTACAATGGACTATATAATATTACACTGGTACCCAAAGTTGTTTTATTCGTTGCATTGTTATTATTTCAAAAAACTTTTCAACCAATAATTTAAACTGAAGAAGGGGCAATTTTGTTTATCTGCATTGGAGATGTATATAAATTTATCGTCAAATAAGGATAATAGTTATTTTTCGCATCGTATTATAGACATCTTTCCGCGGATATTAAATAAAAATTTATAAGATTTAAGCAAGTTTTGCTATAATTTTTATTTTGATATTCATGTAAAATTGTCCGTTATACGATTCTATACATGATTTTTAAGTATGCCTAAGAACTGGTTCTAATTCACCAGATATTAACAAGTTTCAAAACTTTACTGGAAATGAATTACCCATTCTATAGAAGAGACTTATTGGTTGAAAAATTTGGACGTTACTCAGGGTTTTGGGTTTTTAAGGGTTTACTTCTAAAATAGCTAGACAACTGTTTACACTTTAGCAATAAACGAATAGACGTACATACTACAAACACAGTCAATGATAAACCAGCTACGCTGCTAATTATTCAAAAATATTTGACCGCAATGAGTTACATTAAAATATTTATATTTAATTATGTTTATGTTTATATCAAATAAAGCCGCCTGACCAATAGTTTTTTTTTATGTTTTTAAATGGTAAATAATTATGTTAATTGTTTATAGATTTTTTAACAACCAATGGCTTTGCCCCTAACTTTTAAGGGCTACATCGTAAGAGAACTGTATTTTTTTTATCGACAATATTATCTTTGAAAGCATTTATGGTTGAACTTCTAGTATTATAAATTATCTTGTTTTATTACAATTGTTTAAAAGCTTAAATTTATAATGAGGAGTTTATTGAAAAAAACATAAAAGTAGCTTTGTCTTCTAAATAGTAAAGATCAAAGAGACGCCAAATACATGTTTTGATAAAAAATGCGATAACTTATAGCTTAGTAATGGTTATGAACATGTTTTAAGCTATTTTCTGCGGTGAATGATAAACTCCTTAAAAGAGAATAGCTCTCAACAACCCTCGGTGACACAGCCCATATAGGCTAGTAGCAAAGCCTCCATTATTATTATTATTATTAAATTGACCTAAAGGTATATTACTCGTAAACAAACAATTAAAGGATTTTAAACATATAATTTCTGGGGTTAATTTTTAGCAACTTTGAGTTGGCCCTCTTTCAAACCCCTATTTATATTATTTACCGTCGGCCACGTCCCCAGGGCAAGTTTTTAGTTTTTAAAGAAAAAGAACATTTTTTTGGGAAGTTGTAGGAAGTAAAAATAATTTTCCTGACCATATAAATATCTTCACGAGAAGGAGAACCATATAGGTATAGTAGTTTGCTAAAGACGGAAACGTGGAGATGGGGGCTTCTTATGGACCATTTTAATCGAACAGGGCATTACTCAATTTAGTTTGAAGGGGTTTTAATGAATAAATAAGAAATAATTTTCTCATGATTTTGACCACGTATGATTTACTTTACTATTACATTCGAAAAATAAAGGAGACTAATTAATTATTGATAAAACTGGGTTAGAGAAGTTATAGAATTAAAAGAGAGAAACCAAATCCTTTTATTTATAGTTATGTGACTTCTAGATTTTTTATTAAAATCTTGCTAACCACTTCACTAGCTAAGTTTTATGCTTTTTTGTGGATGTTTTTATAATATTTTGTTTTTGAATATTAGGCATGGCATGGTTTTAGGCTATTTTTCCTATACAGAGCCCCTAGATGCAAAGAAGTAAAATCTGAAACGGAGTTGCTTCGCTTTAAAAATTCCTGCGAAGATTGCATAAAGATGTCAATTAATGTTTATTTATCCTTGCAACAAGGAATTTGCGGCCGCAGCCGCCAATAAGCTGCTGAGACTTCCGCATTTTAGATAACCGCAAGATAAAGGAGGGAAGGGACAATGGCGGTAAATTATACTTTTACCCAAAGTTTTATTCACACATTCTTTTATTCTTTTGGACTAGCTAGTAATGTTTAAACTTTTCCATCTATAGTTTTAATCATAAGGTAATGCTGTTTGTTATCATTCTTTGTGTATATCAATTTATTGTCCATTGTCTTATCACTTAAGATCTCTGGCTAAATCGCCAACCGCCATAGTCATCCATTGTTAAGCGGCTAGTAAGCCGCTAACCAATTGATGCGGCCGACAAACCCCGGCGTTTAGCGGCTTTTAATTGAAAGGAACGTGGGTGCATTTTAGTTAGATGTAATTAGGGGGCGGTCTTTTTAATTAATGTACATAAAAGGTTGATCTTAAAACTATCCGCCCGCCAGTTTATTCTAATTAATGAGAAAATAAAACAAGTGTCTTTTTTTCTCTTTTCATTGGCTTTGTTTGAATATTTAGGTTATCTTTAAAACTTGTATTTAAACAACAAACAAGGATATCATTATAGCCATAAAAGTGATTTTAAGCAAAACTATAAAAAATTATACATGTTATTATGAAAAAAGGATTTTGATTGTGTTAATATTAACCAAAAAAATGCAATGTACTTTGTTTTTTATCTCATTAAATCTTAAAATCAGTCTATTAAGAATTTTTTTTTGTTTACGCAGTTTTGGTTTGATGAATATATTTATGTATAGAGTAGCTGCGCTTATATTAAAAGGGATGAAACTTATCAATAGGAATATTCCTCAACAAAAACTTTTATATTAAAATTTTTACATAAACCATTAGGGCTATTATTTTCAAAGTTCATTTAGCGCTTTCATTCCAGAAAAAAACTTTAAATTTTTAAATTTGTCTCAACCTTTTTCATAATCTAATTAAAAATACAACTGCATGCTTTGATGATAATAAATCTTAGGATAAAAAATATTTTTCAATTTATTACATATGATACATATAATAGGTGGGAATTAAAAGAAATTAGTCTAAATTAAAAATTAAAATCAATTAAAAACGCATATGTGAAATAACAGATTAAAAAACATCAAAAACGTTACCGAAATTGTCGGCTTATCAATTTGTTAAAAAAAGTCATTTTGAAAAAAACAAGGATGACAACATCCATAAAAGCGAAGCTCTGAAACGGTAGGACAAACGGACATTAACACTTGTATAATGTCAGAACTGAATAATTAGAATGCGAATGTATAAGAGTCAAAGCAAAATTGTAAGTAAATTTGTTGAAAAACTGCTTGATACAGGATAATGTTTATGGACAAACTTACATTTTTAGGACTTGATTATAGAGTTGCTTCGCTGATTACATTATACTTTGTTGTCCCAGGAATCAATATACGAAAAATCAGATCAATCGGAAGATTAGATCACATAAAAATTTGTTGTTAAAAAAAGTTAAAAAATCAACATGTTTAAAATGGACGTACGGACATTTTGGTGATGATTATAGAGTTGCTACGCTTTCTAAATCGTACCTAGCTATTAAAGGAATCACCATACAAAATTTGAACTCGATAGGACAATTCTAACATGCCTAAATTAACGAAAAAAGCTATCCGTTACGGAAGTACGGACGGACGGACGGACGTACGGACGTACGGACGTACGGACGGACGGACCAACCCTAATTATAGAAAAGCTTCGCTTTTAAAAATCGGTGACTTTATAGCCAACTTTCGTCGCTTCATTTGACTTACAACAAAACGGTCCTTTTTATACATTACTAACTAATTAAAAAACTCCACCTTAATTTTATTAAAAAAGGAAGCATATTAAATTATAAAAATACCGACATCTAAAAAGCATGGGAAAGGTTATTTTTGTATATCTTTTTGACTAATTGCGGTCTCTTTTAATTATTAATTGTCTAAAGTTGGTGTATTTAGGTTCCGAAATGGTTCCATTATTTTCGGTTTAATTGTGAGTTAGCTATAATTATTGTTTGTACTCCGCCCCTAAACATACGCACACGCGAGTTTATTAACATCAGAGAGGGAGGGGAAATTGGGCTGGTTATTACACAAGTCCCCAAAGTTTTATAGTAAAGTTGTCTTATTCTTTAGCTTAACAAATTTTGGGACTTAATTTTGATTGGTTGGTTTATTAACTTTAGTTTTTAAACGTTTCAACCACTAATTGTATATACACTAGAGGTAATTATGTCTATCACCTTTAGGATATACATCAATTTGTCGGCCATTGTCTTATCCCTTTAAATCTCCGGGTATTAACATAGACATAATACAAGGTCAATTATATCCATAATGCGAAAGACAATCTTATTTTTAAAGATTTTTTTGTCTAAATCTTAGGATCTCAATAACTACTGAACCGATTAGGATCTCTATTTAAGGTAAGATATATACGGATTTGTGGTGGTTTTAGGCTATTTTGTTTATAGATTTAAGTCTTGTGATGGTTTGAACCTATTTTTAAAGCTGTTTTCTGCTTCTTTAAAATATAAAGAGCCTGTATGCTGGAGGAATAGCCGCTATTAAACATATACCTAGCCCCAGAGGGGAGTCATAATTCTTCGGAGGTACCTAGTGCCTGTCTTAAGAAGACAATTTGAGTGGAAGCGTCAAAAACTAAAATAATGATTACTGAGACAAAATGTATTACATTTTTGCCTTGATTTGTTCATTGCTATTTAATAACTGCCATAACCAGAAAACTTAAGCATTTAAGCTATTTATTATCAGTTTTATTATTAATAGTTAAAATTTAAACAAAAAATTAAAAAAGAGTTATAAAACGTGCGTACTTCCCATTTAAAGGCAATTATAGAGAAATTGCGCTACTTTTAATTTTCAATTTTCTCATAGAAATTGAAATAAAACAATTATCTTAATTGCTAACACATGCGCCTATGAGGGCGTGTGGGGTGGGGTAATTATAACCCCATCCCCCAGCCCCCTTTACAAAATAAAAACACACATTATCAAATTTGCAATATAACTTGCAGTGGGGGGGGGGGACAAATACACCGTCCTTAAACGATACCCTTCGGTACTTTTCATGAGAATTTTCCGAAAAGGTATAGATTTAAAGATAAGATAAAAAGATCCCGCTTATTAGATCAACATGTGATATGGGACATACGGGCGGACGGAACTTGCACATTAAAAGCCCCGAAACGGTATATGATAACCAATTATGATTATAATTTTGTATGTTTATGTTAAAATTTATTTGATACTGTTGTATTTAAAAAATATCCTTATGTATTTTAAAATGTATAAACAAAATTTTAATTCTTTCTTCCGACATGGCTTCGACACTAGACTATAAAAGTTTTAAAGATTTTTAATCAATATAATAGATTTGAAATCTGCATAAAATTTTAAGGATTTTTTATAAAATTAGTTTTTTATATAATTCTTTATTTAAAGGCGCAAATACGATTTAAGTTAATAAATTTTGACCAATAGGATAGCTGGATTGGAAACTACCTACGCTCTAATTGGTTGAATGATGTACGTCACTTGAGCTTCTCCAATCAGAGCGCAGATAGTTTTCAATCCACCAATCACAGATCTCAAAATTATTTAACTTAATTTGTATTTGCGCCTTTAAATAAAGAATTATATAAAAAACTAATTTTATAAAAAATCCTTAAAATTTTATGCAGATTTTAAATCTATTATATTGATTAAAAATCTTTAAAACTTTTATAGTCTATTCGACACCTATTAATTTCCGTTGAACTAGAACCGGTTCTCAGCCATACTGAAAAATCATACATAACATCGTATTACAGTTAATTTTCCAGTAATATTAATATAAAAATTATAAAATTAAAACCAGTTTTGTTATCCTAGGCCCAGGTTATCCTGGACTAACAAAACTTGTCAATGAACCAATTGAGCTTTAAATTTTTTAAATGTTTTGCATAGGTCTTGAGATTCACGACTTTTTTTTCTCAAATTATTTTTCTTCCTCCTATTTAGTCCTATAGAGCCTTATAGATATACAAATGGTTAGACCACAAGACCTATATACTACAATGAAAATAGATCTATCTGTCTAAGGTTTTAGGCTATTTTGTATTGGGGGAGGGAGGAGCCCCCCCCCCTCTATCTCCAGAAGAACAGCTCCTAGAGGGTAGAAGCTCAGCCACTTATAGAAAGCATCACCAAGCCTGATAAATTGTTACCCAAGCACACTTTTCTCTCCCACCAAACATTAAAATATCCCAGCCAAAATCACTCAGCCAGAAATATTTAATTTCTAAATACAAGCCATCTTAAAATTATATCCCCTAATATGTGTGGATTCAATATATACAAGGATGACAACATTCATAAAGGCATAGCTTTTATATCCAGAGATCTCATTGACTATACACAAAATTACCCCCTATACAGATTAAAATTCCCAAAGTATGTTTGCTATCGAATAAGATAACGTGACTGTAAATCATACTAGCACCAAAAGTTTTTTTAAAACAACTTTTCTGATTTGTTGGCTTTAAAACTTTGGAAACTTTTCTTAAATCTTGATTAAGTCGTACAAATTTGTCTATTTTTTTCGACAATTAATTTTGTTGGAATCAATTGGCGTTTCACATTGTCTTATCATTTAAGATCCCTAAAAAAAGTCAAATGTAGGTTACAATTGCATTGAAAGTAAACTTTTTAGTTTTAAATAGAATAGAACAATTTTATAAAGCTGTTAAGCTTTTAGCATTCTGATAGCTTATTTCGACTATATGATTTTAATAATGGCAATGGCTGACATGTTCATCTATCGACATGTATTTTTCAAATAACATTTAAATTAAATTTTTTTCTATACAGCATTTCATGAAAGTTGCCATTGCTAAAATATTATCGACATAGCAGTATGTATATTCTAATGCAAGAATGTAAAGGGATAAGACAATGACCATTAAATTGATGTACATTCCCAATGATGATACACAAAATTACTCTTTTTTTGGAATAAATTTAGTGGTTGAAAAAATTTGGACACTCAACCTAATGAAACTACCAATCAAAATTCAATAAAAGTACCCAAATTTGTTAAGCCATCGGATAAGAAAAAAATTATTGTAAAACATTGGGGACTAGTGTAATAAACACCGCAATGTCTTCTAACTCCCTCATTCTAATGACATTTTGACCTATTAATTTTGTTGATAAAACAGCTACATTCTATAAAACCATAGAAAAGCTTTGCTCTTAATAAATACATTAAAAAAATAGCATAACAGGCGTCGGGGGGAAAAGTTCACAAATTACTTTTTTCCAAAGAATTCCAAACATTCACACGGGTATGTTTAGAGGGTGCTGGGGGGGGGGGGGGTTGTATATGTGGATCGTGTAGGGGGTTAAAAGGACGCCAAACTATCTAAGCTATGTGTGTATGTATGTAACAAGAACGATTAGAATAATAACAGCGAAGCTAAATAGTATTTTTATTTAAAACAAGGAATTGGCGAGAAATTTTAAAAGTTACCTTTTTAAAACTTTAACATTGTTTTTTTCAAACTTTTTTCAATTTTTAATGCATTAGAAACATAACAGACACATTTTAGAATAATCGTTGTTGTATTCTAATCTATAGAATAAGGCATGAAAAAGGACTGAATTGTGGCATCTAGAGGACGCAACTACTAGTGCCTATAAAGCGACTAAATAAACAACCAGATAACGTAAACTATAGAGAAGCTTTGCTCCATAGAAAAGGACGCTACTACTATAGTAGTGCCTGAAAAAAAGTGCACCTGCCATAATATCCCTAACACAGGTTGGAACGCACTAAATTTAAAAATTACCAAACACAAAAATTTAGTTTGGGAGGAAAAATCAATTTTAAAAAGACAATAGACATTAAATTTAAGCACATTCCCAATGATATACAAAAGTACCACTGTTGCATTTAAAAAGTGTCTGGACACTGCTACCTTGAACCAACCCATCAAGAAGAAATAGTTTTAAAGCCAACGAATGGAAGAAAATCATTATAACTTTTGGTACCAGTATATTTTATAGTAAGGTTTTTATACTTTTCGTTAAGATGATTGAATTTTCGATTTTAGAAAAACTTCATAAAAACATGTAGATGTAAAAAATGAAATAATTTTGTATTGTAAAATTTAAAATTTTGTAGGCTCTCAAGCCAAAAAAATTCCCAATCTCCCTTTTTAAGTTTAATAAAATACTACATATATTATCGCATACTTTTATACCATTAAAAAAGCGTTTCCGTCCACATAGGAATCTTTTTTCTCTCAACCCTTGATCCTTTTTTTCTAATAGCGAAGTTTTTCTATAACACTAAAAGTCCGTCTGTTTTTTTGAAACATTTTAAGTGAAACCAAGGGAGGGAACACAGTAATAGTGTCTGACTGATTATGACGTAACAAAAAAAATTAGCCGATGAGAGGCCGTTATTGACCAATGGTAAAATTTATAGTGGCCTCTCATTGGCTAATTTTTTTTGTTACGTCATAATCAGTCAGACACTATTACTGTGTTCAAGGGAGGGAGAGGCTATTGGACTTTAAATTATACTGGTACCCTAAGTTTCATAAATATCTTCTCTCATTAATTGGCGTAAAAATTTATGATATTTATAAAAAATCTTGATTGGATGGTACAAAAGAATATAGGTCCAATATTTCTTTTTAATCTAAAGAAAGGGGAATTTTATTGATTATGAAATTAAAACTGAAAATCTATTTAGCGGACATTGTCTTTTTCCTTAATAACTCCAGCAATACCTTTTATTTAAAATAGACGTCTGATAAAAAAATAAGCAAAGATTCTTCTGTATAATGAGCATCTAGGCCTGTTTGTCCATCTTGGTCTGTCACTTTAAGTTTATACAACCCTATCAAGTTCTAGATTATATTAGAATAGATATTCATGGGAGTACAAACATAAAAACAAGGATGACAACATCCATAAGTAGCGAAGCACAACAATTAAATAAGATATTAGTTGTCAAAAGTATGTATATTAGGAAAAAAATCATGAAACCTTTTCAACATTTGTTTTTAATTTCTTAATATTTATATTTCAGTACTATGACTAACAGACTGACGGTCAAAGTAAATTACATACTGGATGCTCAAAACAACGGGAAATTTAATTTTTATATTTTTAACTACAAAAATTTAAAAAAACGGACCATAAACACCAAAGATATGGAGAAAAATGTGAAAAATACAAAAATAGCCTAAAATTTGCTAAAAAGCTGTCCTACCGCTATTGATGTTTTATAGCTAATTGTGCTCCTTAATAATGGAAATGTTGTCAAAAAATTTCAGCCTTTTATCTTTTACAGGAGCCGAGAAAATCACGTTTCCCCCAAACTAAGACGGACAGACGGACATTTCAAATTATAGAGTAGTTTCGCTACTAAAAAGTTTAGATAAAAACCATGAAATTTATATTACGTATAATTCAGCATTCTAATATCTTTTATATTACTTGCTCCTTTTAATGTTATCATCCTTGTTTTTGGGTTATTAGAAAAATGCGTTGGGGAGGGGGGGGGGGGGTGGGGTCGGTGAATGGTACCCAAAAACTATGCGGTAAAATTACGTGACGTCGCGTCACCTGCCCATACATTCCGTAAATTCCAATTTATGCGGGGGGATATAGGTCCATAGGAGGTACCCTTTGATGAAGAGGGGGGGGGGGGGGGAGTTGCATAATAATATTTGATAATTTGTATAGGCTGGTATATGTATAAAAATAATAAATATAAAGTATAGATCCTCAATTCCTCAATAGGAACAATAAGAACACAGTATAGGAACAATTCGACCACACTATTGGTAAAAAAGTGTATACATTTTGATATGAAAGTGCAGTCATTTTTCATTTTATTCGTATAAATCACTATAAATATTTGAATTTCAAATGGTTATTCATTGCATCATATTATAGACAGCCTTTTGCAGATATTAAAATGAAAAATTATACGATTAAAACCAATTTTTATTATTCGTAAAAAAAATGTCTCTAATACGATGCTATGCATGATTTTTCAGTATGACTGAGAACCGGTTCTAATCCAGCGAATAATGATTGGTTTTGAAGCCATACTGGAAAGAATATTACGAGTTGGTTGGGGAAATTATATAGTCAAAACTCGTTATTCGTATTATTGGATTGAATCATATATCGAACTGCGTCCCTTGCATCTAGGGGCTCTTTATTTGAAGATGAAAAGATCAACAACAAAAAAGCCAAAACAATACCAATTCTTGAATTTAAAAAAATAGCCTAAAACTATCACAGGACCTATGTAAAGCTTCCCTGAAATGGAGACGCCAATCGGTTTAGTTCTTAGTCTGATACAAAAACCGTTTCAAGTGGACGGATATTTTTGTGCCTGTCTGACCATCTAAAGTAATACATGTGTTTGTGTGTTTAAATGATTTATTCATCTTTTGGAATAAAACATACATGATAAAAATACAAATAATTTTAATTGAAAGGAACACATCATACATATAAATTAAAAAAACATTATCATTTCAGAGAATAATATTAATAATAAGCTAACTACATATGATAGAGATAAAATTCGTTATAAATGAGATATTGTCATAAGACATCTTGATCCTCCTTGGATCAAAGGTGAGATAGGGCACTATGGGCCGCAATGTTGCCATAAATAGGGCAGTCTCAGTATTTCTTTGGCTAAATACTGGAAAATAATGATATGCCTATGTTATTCTCCATACTAACATAGTATAATGCATATATAATAAAGATTATAATAATGATATAATCAACATGATAATAGATAATATAGATTTGTAGTTGAATATATTGATGCTATTCTTCTTTCAGATATGTTCTTTACATTGATGTAATGAAGATTCCCTGGAAAGAATGATGAATAAAACCGTCGGCTTTGCTATTGAGGATATTTACAGTTTGTACAGGATACTGATTTCTTCTGTATTAATACTTGGCGGAAAATTAACTTGAAAATGCCTTAAGATCAACAACAAAAAAGCCAAAACAATACCAATTCTTGAATTTAAAAAAATAGCCTAAAACTATCACAGGACCTATGTAAAGCTTCCCTGAAATGGAGACGCCAATCGGTTTAGTTCTTAGTCTGATACAAAAACCGTTTCAAGTGGACGGATATTTTTGTGCCTGTCTGACCATCTAAAGTAATACATGTATTGTATAGATATTTGTAGTAGCATGAACAAGGAATTATTATATAAAACAGGAAACAATACAAATAGTTTCTATAATTGTATACAGCAGGCCACGGCGGTACCTTTACATGGGGGGGGGGGGGGGCAAATAACTTTAGATAACCCCAAAAATTTATATAGGGGGGGATTAAAGAATTTTATCATGTAGCGACTTATTATATTTATACTGTACACGCGAACATACAGGAATTTTTATGTTTACTAATTGTACTAAATTCCATAAATTCTAGCTTAATAATGTTCTATTATGATATGTAGCGAAGCTACTCATATACTTGAATTTATCCGTACGTCCATAAATAGAGGTTACATGTTAGAACAGCTTGATCGATTTCATACCTTGTAATGAGAATAACGAATCCTAAAACAATAAGGCATAAAACAAGAATAATGACAAAAAAAGTCATAGTGTTGATTTTTACAACATATTTTAATCTAGAATTATTCTATTTTTAATAATGATTCCTTGAACAATTAAGCATGAAATTAAAAGCATAATTCAACAGTGGACTACTTATTGAAGTTTTTGCAATAGTAAAATACTAAGCTACGCTTTTTATGGATATTATCATCCTTGTTTTATATAAAAATAGGCAACCCACAGATAAAGCAGCCACCTACCAATATGATTCCTTTGTTATAATGGTCATTTAGAAATATTTTTATTTATTATATTAATGCCTAAATGTGTGTCATATGTATAATTTTATTATATTACGATAATAATAACATCATATGCTTTAAAATATGTAATATACATGTTTTTTTTGTTTAAAATATAATGGGAAATATTTGCTATATTTTTTATCTGTTTATTCTATGTGTGCTTCTAAATATCCGTTTAGAAGTTTTTTTGGAAAGAGATATAAAAGATAAAACTTTCATTATGTTTCTTCCTAGATAAATTGTCACGGGGATCTAAAAGGATAAGACAATGGCCGATAAATTGATGTACATCCCCAATAATGATACACAAAATTACCCCTTCTGTAGATTACAATTAGAGGTTGAAACGTTTGAATACTCAACTCAATGAAAGAATCAATCAACATTCACTTAAGTCTCCAAAGTTGTTAAGCCAACGAAGAAGAAATCGTAATTATAAAACTTTGGGGACTAGTGTAATAAACAGCCCATTATCTTCTCTCTCTCTATGATAAATTGTACACAAATAAATCGTTTCTTGGCATACAAAATTTAACAGCAAACATTTTTATAACACTATAGTAAATAGGAAAAAAGTTAAAAGAAATAAAGTAAAAACAAATACTTTTGGAACACCGTATTAGTGTCGGACAAATCATCTTAGTGACGTAACTAAAAACGAGGGATTAGAGGGGAGGTGGGAAAGGAAACCCCTAAAAAAGAGATGGATTATAGAGGTGATTGATAATTGATAATTGATAAAGAAAATGTAGGAAATAATTTATACTCTCTGTACTTTCTACCATAGATTAATTAATTTGTATTTTCTAGACAAGGATGACAACATCCATAAAAACGAAGCACAAAAATCAGAAGGTAGAACAAACGCACAATAGCTAAAGTGTCAGAAATTAATAAGCAGAATATTAATTTTGAAGTCTAAATGAAATTGCACATAAAGGACCACCCTCAACGTCACAAAAAACGGTTTTTGATATTATAGCTCCCACAGGGCCTATATGAAAAATTAAAGACAATTTTTCCATACAATTTGGGGTCGGAGATTCCGAATCTGGTGTCCATTTTTATGTAGCTGACCTCCTTCATGCCGAAAAACGGCGCCAAAGTTGACTACCCTTCGAAAAATCCGCGAATGACAATTTTAGCAAAATAAAAATCTACCAAATTATTTTGATCATAAGATAGATAGATAGTTAGATTTAAATAAATATAATTATTTTTTTTTCTTTCTTAAACGTTGAGAGAGAGAGAGTAAGAAAAGGAGATAGAAAGAAAGACAAAAGGAAATGATTATAAAGGGAGAGAAAGAAAAGATATTTTTGGGATAAAATGTATAATATAATATATAAAGATAGAGAGAGAAAGTGAAAGAATAGGTAAGAGACAGAGAGAGAGAGAAAAGGGGAAAGAAAGAAAGAAAGAGAGAGAGAGAGAGAGAGAGAAAAGGGGAAAAAAAGAGAGGGAGAGAGAAAAGGAGAAAGAAAGACAAAGAGAGAGATAGAAAAGAAGAAAGAGGGAGAGAGAGAAAAAAGGAGAAAGAAACACAGAGAGAAGAAGAAAGAAAGAAGAAAAGAGAGAAGAGAGAGAGAGAAGAGAGAGAGAAGAGAGAGAGAAGAATGAAGAGAGAAAGAAGAGAGAGAGAGAAGAGAGAGAGAAAGAGAGAGAGAGAGAGAGAGAAAAAAAAAAGGAGAAAGAGAGGAAGAAACAGTAAGAGAGAAAAGGGGAAAGAAAGAGAGAGAGAGAGAAAGGGAGAGAGAAAAGGGGAAGGAAAGAAAGAGATAGAGAGAGAGAAAAGAAGAAAGAAAGACAGTGAGAGAGAGAGAGAAAAAAAGGATAAAGAAAGACAGAGAGAGAGTGAGAGAAGGAGAGAGAGAGAGAGAGAGAGAGAGAGTGAGAGAAGAGAGAGAGAAAAGGAGAAAGAAAGACAGAGAGAGAGAGAAAGAAGTAGAGATAGAGACAGAGAGAAGGAGAAACTGAGAGACATAGAGAAGAAGAGAGAGAGAGAGATAGCGAGAGAGAGAGAAAAGGAGAAAGAGAGAGAGAGAGAGGGATAGAGAGACCAAGAGAGAATTAGAGAAAGAAAGAAAGAATCATAGAGAAAGAGTGAGAAGGAGAGAGAGATAGAGAGAGAGAAAGAGTGAGTTAGAGAGAGAAAGAGAGAGTGAGAGAGATAAAAAGTGAGAAAATGTGTTAGATAGATAAAAAGAGAAAGAGGTTGATTGTCTTATCTCTTCTGCCTATCTGCTACAGAAATGGATATAAAATACGTGTCTATTGAGACAGCGGAATTTTGTCGTCAATTTAGGTTGCTAATATATAGTCCTTAGAAATAAGTCAATACCTTCCTCAATGGTCATGGAAAGGGATGAGGTAAAGTCATAGGAGGTGATTGGGATTATAGTATACTAGCCAGCGGAGAGAAACATTTTATTCCCGTATTTTATCAAACTGTATCCATAGCTACAGGAATCCTTTGAAAGGTTTAAATAAATAAGTTGATATTATAATTTCTTTTAATTACTACTACTAGTTGCTTCAACCCCAGCCTCTGGTAGAAGAACAGGAAAATAGCCTAAAACTACCCAATGATATTTGTAAAGCTTCCCTGTAAAGTACAATCCATACAGACCAGTAATTTTAAAGTTAGTTACTTCAGACAAAGTAAAAACTAGAATTTTTCGGGGGGGTATCATTTTTCCTAGAAACTATATCTCTTGGGAGAGTTTAGATAACCACCCAAAAATGGTTATAAACACTCCTTGGACATATAAGAAGCATCACTGTAAAGGAGAACCATATCGGTTCAGCGGTTAGCGAGATCCTTCGCTACAGACAATTAACCTTACTACTTATATAATAGAAAATACTAGCGACTACGCCCCTATGCATCTGGGGGCAATTGATGTGGATGGAGGATTGAAGTCGATTATAAATTAAGTTTTTAATAGAAAAATATTTTTTAAAATTGGGGGGGGGGGAAATCATTTATTCTAGTGCCAATTTCTCTTCTGAGGATGATGTTCCCTCCCCAAAAATAGTTATAAACCTTTCCAATAGTTATGAGAAGCTACAATGTAAATTAGAACCATATCGGTTAAGATGTTGTTACTGGGTGTTTTTTTAATAAGACAAAAATATTGCTTAATTTAACCCACTTACTATTGACATAAATTATTGAACTATATCTTATTTTCTTTATTGGGTTGGGGAGTTTTGTATAAGAAAACAAGGATGACAACATCCATAGGTAGCGAAGCACAAAATCTATAATAAAATAGACAAACAGACAAAGTGAGTTATAGAGCTGATCAATTGTTATCATATCAAAGAAAAGAAAGAGAGATATATGCAAATGAATATGCAAAACTTAAAATCACGAAACTTTTAAAAATTAATGTTTATGTCTGAAAGTTTTAAAAAGAAAAGCAACTTAAAAGCAGTCAGACTACTAAAGACTACCTAAGTATGGGGCATAAAGTCTGTTATATTGGAAAGAATTTTTAGTAGAGTATTTTTTGTAGGAGCCGAGAAAATCTGTTGCATAATGTAAAAGCGGCTAAAAAGCTGTTTAAAAGCAGTCCGACCGCTATTGATGATGAACACTTAATTATGCTCCATATTGGTAGGAATGTTGACAAGAAGTTTCAGCCTTATATCTTTTACAGGAGCCGAGAAAATAAGTTTTTAAAAATAAAAGCGTCTAAAAGCTGTTTAAAAGCAGTCCGACCGCTATTGATGTTTAATACTTAATTATGCTCCATATTGATAGGAATGTTGACGAGAAGTTTTAGCATTATATCTTTTACAGGAGCCGAGCAAATCAGTTTTGAAAAATAAAAGCAGCTAAAAAGCTGCTTAAAAGCAGTCTGACCACTAATGATGTTTTATACATAATTAAGCTCCATATTGATGGAAATGTTAAAAAGAAGTTTCAACCTTCTCTCTTTACCAGAAGCCGAGAAAATCAGTTTTAAATAAATAAAGCGGCTAAAAAGCTGCTTAAAAGCAGCCCAGCCGCTTTTGATGTTTTATACTTAATTATGCTCCATACTGATTACTGATGGGAATGTTAATGGAAGTTTTAGCCTTCTCTCTTTTACAGGAGCCCAGAAAATCAGTTTTGAAAATTGAAAGCGGCTAAAAAGCTGCTTAAAAGCAGTCCGACCGCTACCGATGTTTCATACTTAATTATGCTCCATTTTGATGGAAATGTTGACAAATAATTTCAGCCTTCTATCTTTTGTAGGAGCTGACTAAATAACGTTTTCCCCAAAACGTTTCAGACATACAGACGGACATTTCAAATTATAGAGTAGCTTCGCTACTAAATTTTTTTAGCGATCTGGTGATTACAAGTAATAATATATCCAGGTTCAGGATCTACTTAGTAACAAGGATGATAACAACCATTAGTAGCGAAGCACAAACAAAATCTTGAAAAGCCGAGAAAATCACTTCATGTCGGATGGACGGACAGACATTTGGAATTGTAAAGTAGCTTCGCTCCTAAGAAAATATGTTGATATCTTGTAAACATAAATATGTAGTTTTAATGTTATAAATAACAATATTATGTCAGCCACAACTGCTTTTATTTAAGTAAATATAAACTCTTGTAATTGCATATATATAGAATGTCAACAAGTATGGCTGGTTATATCGATCCAGGTTCTTTAAACTTTTTCTGTCTGTCTGTCCGTCATTCCTTAACGCCATGGGAAATAAAATTTTCTCGGCTGCTATGGTAGATAGACATATAAAATTTTAAGTGAAGATTTTAATGGCATATTCACATCTAATCAATACATTGTTTTGTCCGTCTGTCTGTCGGTCATGCTTCAAAGCAAACATTATTTCTTAAAGTTTCGTGATTTACTTTTATCTTTTAATTTTTAAAGAACTGAACATCTACCCCATAACTCACTTTGTCTGTTTGTCAATTCAGTGATATCTTTCTGTTTATAACTTAATCATGAAGAAATTCACGAAAATCTAAAAATCTAGAAATCGATCTAACACCCCAATTAATAAACAAATCTTAATAAAACTTGGTAAAAATATGTAGAATGTAACAGGCAGGTGGACAAAACAATGTATAGATTAGATGGGCATATGTCATTGGAATCTTCACTAAAAATTTCAGCTGTCTATATTGAATAGGAGCCAAGAAAATTATGTTTCCCCCATAGCGTTACGGACTGACGGACGGACGGACTGACGGACAAACAAAGTGAATTATAGAGTGGCTTCTAATAAGTATGACATCCCTAAAAGTGCAGCTCTAAAATCAGAAGGAAGGACAGGCGAACATTTACCCTTGTAGAGTGTTAGAACTTGTAAACAAATAAGTGTAAACAAAATTGTCCTTATTTTTGTTGCAAAATTGCGTAAATACTTACGTTAAATTTTAGGACTTGATTATAAAGTTTCCTCACTTATGATATGGTACTTTGTTGTCATAGACATCATTATTCAAAAATCAGATTAATAGGATAGTTATCCACATGCAACAGTTGGTGTAAAAAAACGTTACAACCACTCTGATTGTAATCTACAGAAGTTTATCAATATTGGGAATGTATTTCTATGTATTAGCCATTGTCTTATCCTTTCTATTTGATCTTTTTGTTACGTTTTCTTTATTCTCTTTCTCTCCCTCGTATTATCTCTTTTTTCTCTCTCTCTCTAATATTCTTTTTCTTTCCATTGCATTATCTCTCTCTCCTTCTCTTTCTCTCTCTCTTTTTTCTTTATCTATCTCACTCTCTCTCTCTATCTCTCTCACTTTATGTATTATTTTTTCTCTATTTCTCACATTCGCTCTCTCTTCTCACTTTCATTCTCATCTTCTCTCTCTCTCTCCTTATCTCTCATTCTCTTTTCTTATCTTTCTTTCTCCTTTACTCGCTTTCTTTCTCTCTTTTTCTCTGTATCTCTCTCTTTCTCTCTCTTTTTCTCTGTATCTCTCTCTTTCTCTCTCGCTCCCTCTCTCTCTCTCTCTCTCTTTCTCCTATGCTCTCTCTCTATGTGTTTCTTACCTTATCTTTTTCTTCCACTTTCTCTTTTTCTCTTATTCTCTCTCTCTCTCTCTTTCATTCTATTTCTCTCACTTTCATTTTATCTCTCTCTATTTCTCTTCTTTTCTTTCTCTCTCTCTCTCCTTTTCTTTCTCTCTTACTCTCTCTCTTTCTTCCTCCTTTTCTCTCTCCCTTCTCTCTCTCTTTTTCTCCTTTTCTCTCTCTCTTTCTTCTTTTCTCTCTCTCTCCCTCTTTCTCCTTTTTTTTTCTCTCTCTCTCCCGCTCTCTCTCTCTGTTCTCTTTTCTCTCTCCTCTCGTTTTCTTTCTCCTTTTCTCTCTCTCTCTTTCTCTCTCTCTCTCTCTCTTTCTTTCTTTCCCCTTTTCTCTCTCTCTCTGTCTCTTACCTATTCTTTCACTTTCTCTCTCTATCTTTATATATTATATTATACATTTTATCAACAATAAAAAAACTTTTCTTTCTCTCCCTTTATAATTATCTCCTTTTGTCTTTCTTCCTATCTCCTTTTCTTACTCTCTTTCTCTCAACGTTTAATAAAATTAATTATATTTATTTAAATCTAACTATCTATCTATCTTATGATCAAAATAATTTGGTAGATTTTTATTTTGCTAAAATTGTCATTCGCGGATTTTTCGAAGGGTAGTCAACTTTGGCGCCGTTTTTCGGCATGAAGGAGGTCAGCTACATAAAAATGGACGCCAGATTCGGAATCTCCGACCCCAAATTGTATGGAAAAATTGTCTTTAATTTTTCATATAGGCCCTGTGGGAGCTATAATATCAAAAACTATTTTTTGTGACGTTGAGGGTGGTCCTTTGTTGCAAAATTGCGTAAATATAGCATACAGTAAAAGGACATACTTCCGTGCAAAATTTGAAATCAATATTATAATTCTAATATGTCTAATAAATGTTGTCAAAAAAAAGGTTGAAAAAAGTCCGCATATTTGATTAAATTTTTCTTAAAATCCGCATATTATGTTGATAAAAACTATAATATATTATCACTAGCAGTCACATCACTAGAAGCTTTTAGGGTGGTAAGGGGGAAAGTTCACTCTTCCAATTTTCAATTTAAGTTTTAAAACAAAGAAGTAAAATTGCGGAGATGGTACTTTTTTTCTATGTGTTATTTTTTTTGGAGAGTGGAGAGCCCTCTTCCTAAATAGTTATAAGCTTCTCTATACCTATAATAAGCTTCACTGTAAAGAAGAACCCTTTAGGTTCAGCGGTTAACAAGATCCGTTGCTACAGTCAAAAAAAGCTTAGCTTACTAATTTATATAATAGGATATAATAAAGTAACAGGATGTCTGTTTGTCTGTCTCTTTGTTTGTTTGTTTGTCTTTTTCTTTTAAAATCTAGAAAAATAAATTAGTTTATTAAACTGGACTCTCTCCTCCTCAAGTGCCCCAAGAGGCCTCTAAGGCGTAGCCGCTAGTAATGGGATACAGTAACAAAATGCTAATCCTTATATCAAAGTAAAAGAATGTTTGTGTGTGTGTGTCTATTTATATGGAAGGATCTTCCTAACTAATATGCTTCTCCTTTGCAGGGACATAGGTCATAGGTCATGGGAAGGTTTATAACTATTTTAGGATAGGGTACCTGCACCCTCACGCGCTTAAAAAAACCACCAACATTTTTTAAAATTTTTTTCTTTTAAAACTAAATTGTCCTTTTAAGTATATCTGTCAGACAGACAGACAATAAATATATGGAGCAGATCTGTATAAATATCAGGTATCTTGACTAAAACTTACAGCTGCCTATCTAAAAAAGCAGTTGTGAAAATAACATTTCTCCAACAATAAGGTTTTTTAAGCATGACCGACAGTCAGACAGACAAAATAATGTATAGAGTAGATGCAGGGGGGGGGGGGAAGGGGTGATTACTTGAGGTCACCCTCAAATTTTGGAAGTCGTTAAGTAGATGCACATATATCTTGGGTATAGTCCCTTTCATGACAATGCCTCTTAAGGGAAGTTTCTTGGTATTTTCACAGTAGATTTTACCCTATTTCTAGCCACTGCGGGGGGAGGGGGGCTCTATCCATGCGGGGCCATTTTCCTAACCCTGCAGGGCAATCACCTAACCTAACCTAAAATAATCCTTCAAAAGCTACTGTAAAAAAATACATTAAAACACCTCTTAAAAGACATTTTCACTAAAAATTTCAGTTGTCTTTCTTCAATAGCAGCCAAAAAAACACACAAAGCATGTTTTAAATGGACGTACTGACTTTCTGTTAACAATGATAGAGTTGCTTTCTAAATTATACCTAATTGTCATAGGAATCATCATGAAGAGTTTGAAATTGATAGGATAATTCTAACATGTCTTGTTTAATAATCTAAAATAAATTAATAATTTTATCTAATTTCAATTTCAATTTATCTATGAAATAAATGTAAAGCTGTACAGGTTAAGGCTACTATCTGACTCAATACATTTCTTTTTCTCCTCTTTTTAGCAACCGAATGAAAGTAATTCTTTTCAATTCCAGATAATTATAAGAATTGGTAACATTTGCTTAGATATTTATTTTATAAAAACATAGCAAAAAAAATAATAACCGTATTATAATACAGGTATTAAATATTCATATACAAACAATAAAATTGAATATGAATAAAAATTAAGGATAGATCAATCAAATAATAATTATGTACAGTGTCAAAGGACTAAACAATCTTGTGAGAGGTAATATAACTTATGCACTTTAAAAAGATATTTGTTAAATAGACTGATTATTTAAAGACATATTTGTTAAATATGTTGCTCTACTGGATATCATTACCCTTGTTGGAATGTACCATTCGTAAAGAAGGTTATTTTTTAATGGCAAAACTGTTTAAGCTAGCTTTTTTAACAATTATGTTCAAATTCCGTTAAATTCATTGATATAAATAATCTAATAATTGATTGTTTTGTTTTTATTCGTAATTGTCTTTATTTTATATACATTATTATGCTTAATTAAAAATTTCTGATAAACATCTCATTATATTTAAAGAAAAATTAGCTGTCTCTAAATTTAATATAGAAATAAAATTATTATGGAAAATCAATTGATTTTTCATGGTAACAGGTATAAGTTACAAAATACAGACGAATTTATAGATGTAATCTTGAAAAGATAGCTTTAATTTAAAATGATAAATATGCGTTTCTTTTACCAAAAACTAGACAAAACCCTTTTTTGTTGTTGTTGATAGCAATATCTTATTTCTTTACTCTCGTTTATATATAGTTTTAACCTAATATCTTTTGATTTAATTGTTATTGGTTTGAAATTTTGACTAAAAAGCTGGCTTAAAAAATAGCTCATATGTGATAAAATATATAGCATTTTGCGCTAACTTATGAGGGGTTTATACAATAAGTATAATCATAAAAGCAAATATTTGAAAATTATTTAAAATCATTCAATGTTTAATGTAAGATTAAGCCAATTATTAATCACGAAATTACATATAGGTTTTTTATTATTTTGCTAAATAATCTATAAAATATTTACACATTGTAAGTCAACTCTTGAGTTATGTAAGAAGTACAATATCAGCTGATAGATCTTATTTCAATTTTGAAAGATAATTTTATAATAAAAAATAAAAAAAAGTTGATTTTGTTTTTTAAAAGTGAGCAAAAATAATGAAGAATTTTTAGAAATATTTTTAATATTTTTTGTAAGCACAAAAAATCTTGATTTCAGGCCTTTATTAACAATTCTTAAAAATCCTAGTAGTATCGACACATCCTATTTTTTTTACGTCACTAAGATAATTTGTCAGACACTAATACGGTGTTCATACTTTTGAGGGAGCTCTTAATAGTGCCTATAAAAAATGACGTAAAACAATACAAATGACCAATGATAGGCCAATATATAGACTTAATTACCAATGGCAGGTCAGTATACAATTTAATTGACCAATGATAGGCCAGTATGACGTCATTTTTAAAGGCACTATAAAATGCTTCACGTTTTACAATTTTTTCTTTATATTCGACGAAGCCCAAACTGTCCCACTTTTGAGCAAGACGATTCCTATATGACTTCATATAAAGGGAAAAGAAAAAGAAAAAGGGGGGGGGGAAGAAGTCTCTTTAAAAGAGATGGGAGAAAAGGGAATCGTCTTGCTCAAAAGTAGGACAGATTGGGCTTCGTCTTATATTCCATTGCCCTACACCTGTATAAATAAGTACACAAATCTAACCAAATTATTTTCTATTGATCCAACCCTGTATGCAAGAAATAAACAACGTTATCCAATGCCAATTTTCTTTCCAATGGATGGATAAAAAGTTAGAAAAATGTTTTCACGCTTTAATTTGTTAAAATGTAAAAATCTTCGAAAAATAAAAATCTTTTAATACAGATTTTGTTAATTTTTTAGATTAGGGATCTTATTGGATGTAGATTAAAATTATCGGTTGAAAAGTTTGGAATTAATCAAAATTCAATAAAAATATCCCAAGTTTTAGATCCAACGAATATGACGAACCTGTCCATAAGCTTTGTGTACCAGTGTAATTCACAATCCAATGTCCCCGTAATTATGTCGACATAAAGAGGTCAAAGTAAGCCTTTTTAAAAGGCCAATTTGTTTGTTCTTTATGTAGACATTTTAGCCAACTTTAAGAACTAATACTAAATTCAATATTACTTTATAATTTGATTATAATAGCGACTTTTTTGATACTGTTTTTTGTTGTTATAGTTTATTATTGTTTGTTAATCTTTTTCTCTCACACTATTATAAACTATAAACTATCAAATAAAACAAAAGGGGTATAGTCCTTTCCATGACATCGCTCCATATGGGGCGATGATTTTAATTGATCGCCTCTTATGACAAGGGGCGATGTATTGGCTCCTTGAAAGGAGCGATTTAATAGCCCCTTATAACAAGAGGCGATGTTATGACTCCTTGAAAGGAGCGATTTGATAGCCCCTTGCTCTAAGAGGCGATTAAATGATCCTACATCGCCCCTTCATCGCTCCTCCATCGCTCCTTCTCCAAATTTATATTACATTGTACTTTGATGGCCCCTACATCGCCCCTCCATCGCTCCTACATCACCCCTTCATCGCTCCTTCTTCAAATTTATATTACATTGTACTTTGATGGCCCCTACATCGCCCCTCCATCGCTCCTACATCGCCCCTTCATCGCTCCTTCTTCAAATTTATATTACATTGTACTGTGATGGCCCCTACATCGCTCCTACATCGCTCCTTCATCGCTCCTACATCGCCCCTTCATCGCTCCTTCTCCAAATTTATATTACATTGCAACTTGATGGCCCCTACATCGCTCCTACATCGCTCCTCCATCGCCCCTTCATCGCTCCTTCTCCAAATTTATATAACATTGCAACTTGATGGCCCCTACATCGCTGCTACATCGCTCCTCCATCGCTCCTCCATCGCTCCTACATCGCCCCTTCATCGCTCCTTCCACAAATTTATATTACATTGTACTTTGATGGCCCCTACATCTCTCCTCCATCGCTCCTCCATCGCCCCTTAATAGCCCCTTACCTTAATTTATATAAAAAAGCCCCTACATAGCCTCTCCATTGCCCCTTAATAGCTCCTTACCTTAATTTTTATAACATAGCCCCTACATAGCCTCTCCATCGCCCCTTAATAGCCCCTTATCTTAATTTATATAACAAAGCCCCTACATAGCCTCTCCATCGCCCCTAATAGCCCCTTACCTTTATTTATATAACAAAGCTCCTACATAGCCTCTCCATTGCCCCTTAATAGTCCCTTACCTTAATTTATATAACATAGCTCCTACATAGCCTCTCCATCGCCCCTTAAAAGCCCATTACCTTAATTTATATAACATAGCCCCTACATAGCCTCTCCATCGCCCCTTACCTTAATTTATATAACATAGCCCCTACATAGCCTCTCCATCGCCCCTTAATAGCTCCTTACCTTAATTTATATAACATAGCCCCTACATAGCCTCTCCATCGCCCCTTAATAGCCCCTTACCTTAATTTATATAACATAGCCTCTACATAGCCTCTCCATCGCCCCTTAATAGCCCCTTACCTTAATTTATATAACATAGCCCTACATAGCCTCTCCATCGCCCCTTAATAGCCCCTTACCTTAATTTATATAGCATAGCCCCTACATAGCCTCTCCATCGCCCCTTAATAGCCTCTTACCTTAATTTATATAATCCTTACCTTAATATATATAACATAGCCCCTACATAGCCTCTCCATCGCCCCTAAATAGCCCCTTACCCTAATTTATATAACATAGCCCCTACATAGCCTCTCCATCGCCCCTTAATAGCTCCTTACCTTAATTTATATAACATAGCCCCTACATAGCCTCTCCATCGCCCCTTAATAGCCCCTTACCTTAATTTATATAACATAGCCCTACATAGCCTCTCCATCGCCCCTTAATAGCCCCTTACCTTAATTTATATAGCATAGCCCCTACATAGCCTCTCCATCGCCCCTTAATAGCCTCTTACCTTAATTTATATAATCCTTACCTTAATATATATAACATAGCCCCTACATAGCCTCTCCATCGCCCCTAAATAGCCCCTTACCCTAATTTATATATCATAGCCCCTACATAGCCTCTCCATCGCCCCTTAATAGCCCCTTACCTTAATTTATATAACATAGCCTCTACATAGCCTCTCCATCGCCCCTTAATAGCCCCTTACCTTAATTTATATAACATAGCCCTACATAGCCTCTCCATCGCCCCTTAATAGCCCCTTACCTTAATTTATATAGCATAGCCCCTACATAGCCTCTCCATCGCCCCTTAATAGCCTCTTACCTTAATTTATATAATCCTTACCTTAATATATATAACATAGCCCCTACATAGCCTCTCCATCGCCCCTGAATAGCCCCTTACCCTAATTTATATAACATAGCCCCTACATAGCCTCTCCATCGCCCCTTAATAGCTCCTTACCTTAATTTATATAACATAGCCCCTACATAGCCTCTCCATCGCCCCTTAATAGCCCCTTACCTTAATTTATATAACATAGCCTCTACATAGCCTCTCCATCGCCCCTTAATAGCCTCTTACCTTAATTTATATAATCCTTACCTTAATATATATAACATAGCCCCTACATAGCCTCTCCATCGCCCCTAAATAGCCCCTTACCCTAATTTATATAACATAGCCCCTACATAGCCTCTCCATCGCCCCTTAATAGCCTCTTACCTTAATTTATATAACATAGCCCCTACATAGCCTCTCCATCGCCCCTTAATAGCCCCTTACCTTAATTTATATAACATAGCCCTACATAGCCTCTCCATCGCCCCTTAATAGCCCCTTACCTTAATTTATATAGCATAGCCCCTACATAGCCTCTCAATCGCCCCTTAATAGCCTCTTACCTTAATTTATATAATCCTTACCTTAATATATATAACATAGCCCCTACATAGCCTCTCCATCGCCCCTGAATAGCCCCTTACCCTAATTTATATAACATAGCCCCTACATAGCCTCTCCATCGCCCCTTAATAGCTCCTTACCTTAATTTATATAACATAGCCCCTACATAGCCTCTCCATCGCCCCTTAATAGCCCCTTACCTTAATTTATATAACATAGCCTCTACATAGCCTCTCCATCGCCCCTTAATAGCCCCTTACCTTAATTTATATAACATAGCCCTACATAGCCTCTCCATCGCCCCTTAATAGCCCCTTACCTTAATTTATATAGCATAGCCCCTACATAGCCTCTCCATCGCCCCTTAATAGCCTCTTACCTTAATTTATATAATCCTTACCTTAATATATATAACATAGCCCCTACATAGCCTCTCCATCGCCCCTAAATAGCCCCTTACCCTAATTTATATAACATAGCCCCTACATAGCCTCTCCATCGCCCCTTAATAGCCTCTTACCTTAATTTATATAACATAGGCCCTACAAAGCATCTCCATCGCCCCTTAATAGCCCCTTACCTTAATTATATAACATAGCCCCTACATAGCCTCTCCATCGCCCCTTAATAGCCTCTTACCTTAATTTATATAACATAGCCCCTTCATAGCCTCTTCATCGCCCCTTACCTTAATTTATATAACATAGGCCCTTTATGGCTCCTGTACAGCCTCTGTAATTGTATTGCCCCTTCATTATAGAAGGTAGGGCATTAAGGTAAGGAAGGAATGTGACCCTCTACAGTTTTAAATTTAAGTTTTAAAAGGATGACAAGGATGACAACATTTATAAAAGCAAAGCTCTGAAACGGTAGAAAAAAGTTTAAAGGAAGCCTGCAAGAAATACCACGCTTTAACTGCTAAAAGACTGCCACAAGAAGACCCAATACCCCAAATTATAAGCCTTCAGCTTCAATAACAAAAAAGTTCTAGGCATTTCAAAATAGCATTTTATGTACAATGGAATTTTTGAAAGATTTCCAATGCTCATAAAAGAAAAAACAATATTAAATTACGTTGCCTAGACATAAAATTATAACCTTATCTTTGTCAGAAACTTAGATTGCCTGTAACTGATTACATTTTTACAATAAAAACACCACATTTCATAGTCAAAATCTATGAAAAAAAATCGATTTAAATTGCATTTTTAAACGAAAATCATAGCGGAAACAAAGGGGTAAACTAATACAAGCTTAGCTGTGATTGGTTGTTAAGCTGATTCAGCCTTCTGATTGGCTACAGTACATTCGGTACAACGCAAGTAAAACTTATTTTTTTTTAATGATTTTGACTATAAAAATGGGTATTTTTATTGTAAAAATATAATTAGTTACTGGAAACCTAAATTTATGACAAAAAAAATAAGCTTATAATTTTGTTTCTAGGCCACGTAGTTTAATTTTAAAGTTTTCAACATGAGCATTGCAATTCTTTCAAAATTTCCATTGTACATGAAATGTCATTTTAAAATGCCTAGAACTTTTTTGTTATAGAAGCTGAAGGCTTCAAATTTGGGGTATTTGGTCTACTTGTGGCAGTCTTTCAGCAGTTAAAGCGTGGTATTTCTTGCAGGCTTCCTTTAAACTTTTTTCTACCGTTTCAGAGCTTTGCTTTTATAAATGTTGTCATCCTTGTCATCCTTTTAAAACTTAAATTTAAAACTGTAGAGGGTCACATTCCTTCCTTACCTTAATGCCCTACCTTCTATAATGAAGGGGCAATACAATTACAGAGGCTGTACAGGAGCCATAAAGGGCCTATGTTATATAAATTAAGGTAAGGGGCGATGAAGAGGCTATGAAGGGGCTATGTTATATAAATTAAGGTAAGAGGCTATTAAGGGGCGATGGAGAGGCTATGTAGGGGCTATGTTATATAATTAAGGTAAGGGGCTATTAAGGGGCGATGGAGATGCTTTGTAGGGCCTATGTTATATAAATTAAGGTAAGAGGCTATTAAGGGGCGATGGAGAGGCTATGTAGGGGCTATGTTATATAAATTAGGGTAAGGGGCTATTTAGGGGCGATGGAGAGGCTATGTAGGGGCTATGTTATATATATTAAGGTAAGGATTATATAAATTAAGGTAAGAGGCTATTAAGGGGCGATGGAGAGGCTATGTAGGGGCTATGCTATATAAATTAAGGTAAGGGGCTATTAAGGGGCGATGGAGAGGCTATGTAGGGCTATGTTATATAAATTAAGGTAAGGGGCTATTAAGGGGCGATGGAGAGGCTATGTAGAGGCTATGTTATATAAATTAAGGTAAGGGGCTATTAAGGGGCGATGGAGAGGCTATGTAGGGGCTATGTTATATAAATTAAGGTAAGGAGCTATTAAGGGGCGATGGAGAGGCTATGTAGGGCTATGTTATATAAATTAAGGTAAGGGGCTATTAAGGGGCGATGGAGAGGCTATGTAGAGGCTATGTTATATAAATTAAGGTAAGGGGCTATTAAGGGGCGATGGAGAGGCTATGTAGGGGCTATGTTATATAAATTAGGGTAAGGGGCTATTTAGGGGCGATGGAGAGGCTATGTAGGGGCTATGTTATATATATTAAGGTAAGGATTATATAAATTAAGGTAAGAGGTTATTAAGCGGCGATGGAGAGGCTATGTAGGGGCTATGCTATATAAATTAAGGTAAGGGGCTATTAAGGGGCGATGGAGAGGCTATGTAGGGCTATGTTATATAAATTAAGGTAAGGGGCTATTAAGGGGCGATGGAGAGGCTATGTAGGGGCTATGTTATATAATTAAGGTAAGGGGCTATTAAGGGGCGATGGAGATGCTTTGTAGGGCCTATGTTATATAAATTAAGGTAAGAGGCTATTAAGGGGCGATGGAGAGGCTATGTAGGGGCTATGTTATATAAATTAGGGTAAGGGGCTATTTAGGGGCGATGGAGAGGCTATGTAGGGGCTATGTTATATATATTAAGGTAAGGATTATATAAATTAAGGTAAGAGGCTATTAAGGGGCGATGGAGAGGCTATGTAGGGGCTATGCTATATAAATTAAGGTAAGGGGCTATTAAGGGGCGATGGAGAGGCTATGTAGGGCTATGTTATATAAATTAAGGTAAGGGGCTATTAAGGGGCGATGGAGAGGCTATGTAGAGGCTATGTTATATAAATTAAGGTAAGGGGCTATTAAGGGGCGATGGAGAGGCTATGTAGGGGCTATGTTATATAAATTAAGGTAAGGAGCTATTAAGGGGCGATGGAGAGGCTATGTAGGGGCTATGTTATATAAATTAGGGTAAGGGGCTATTCAGGGGCGATGGAGAGGCTATGTAGGGGCTATGTTATATATATTAAGGTAAGGATTATATAAATTAAGGTAAGAGGCTATTAAGGGGCGATGGAGAGGCTATGTAGGGGCTATGCTATATAAATTAAGGTAAGGGGCTATTAAGGGGCGATGGAGAGGCTATGTAGGGCTATGTTATATAAATTAAGGTAAGGGGCTATTAAGGGGCGATGGAGAGGCTATGTAGAGGCTATGTTATATAAATTAAGGTAAGGGGCTATTAAGGGGCGATGGAGAGGCTATGTAGGGGCTATGTTATATAAATTAGGGTAAGGGGCTATTTAGGGGCGATGGAGAGGCTATGTAGGGGCTATGTTATATATATTAAGGTAAGGATTATATAAATTAAGGTAAGAGGCTATTAAGGGGCGATGGAGAGGCTATGTAGGGGCTATGCTATATAAATTAAGGTAAGGGGCTATTAAGGGGCGATGGAGAGGCTATGTAGGGCTATGTTATATAAATTAAGGTAAGGGGCTATTAAGGGGCGATGGAGAGGCTATGTAGGGGCTATGTTATATAAATTAAGGTAAGGAGCTATTAAGGGGCGATGGAGAGGCTATGTAGGGGCTATGTTATATAAATTAGGGTAAGGGGCTATTTAGGGGCGATGGAGAGGCTATGTAGGGGCTATGTTATATATATTAAGGTAAGGATTATATAAATTAAGGTAAGAGGCTATTAAGGGGCGATGGAGAGGCTATGTAGGGGCTATGCTATATAAATTAAGGTAAGGGGCTATTAAGGGGCGATGGAGAGGCTATGTAGGGCTATGTTATATAAATTAAGGTAAGGGGCTATTAAGGGGCGATGGAGAGGCTATGTAGAGGCTATGTTATATAAATTAAGGTAAGGGGCTATTAAGGGGCGATGGAGAGGCTATGTAGGGGCTATGTTATATAAATTAAGGTAAGGAGCTATTAAGGGGCGATGGAGAGGCTATGTAGGGGCTATGTTATAGAAATTAGGGTAAGGGGCTATTCAGGGGCGATGGAGAGGCTATGTAGGGGCTATGTTATATATATTAAGGTAAGGATTATATAAATTAAGGTAAGAGGCTATTAAGGGGCGATGGAGAGGCTATGTAGGGGCTATGCTATATAAATTAAGGTAAGGGGCTATTAAGGGGCGATGGAGAGGCTATGTAGGGCTATGTTATATAAATTAAGGTAAGGGGCTATTAAGGGGCGATGGAGAGGCTATGTAGAGGCTATGTTATATAAATTAAGGTAAGGGGCTATTAAGGGGCGATGGAGAGGCTATGTAGGGGCTATGTTATATAAATTAGGGTAAGGGGCTATTTAGGGGCGATGGAGAGGCTATGTAGGGGCTATGTCATATATATTAAGGTAAGGATTATATAAATTAAGGTAAGAGGCTATTAAGGGGCGATGGAGAGGCTATGTAGGGGCTATGCTATATAAATTAAGGTAAGGGGCTATTAAGGGGCGATGGAGAGGCTATGTAGGGCTATGTTATATAAATTAAGGTAAGGGGCTATTAAGGGGCGATGTAGAGGCTATGTAGGGGCTATGTTATATAAATTAAGGTAAGGAGCTATTAAGGGGCGATGGAGAGGCTATGTAGGGGCTATGTTATATAAATTAGGGTAAGGGGCTATTTAGGGGCGATGGAGAGGCTATGTAGGGGCTATGTTATATATATTAAGGTAAGGATTATATAAATTAAGGTAAGAGGCTATTAAGGGGCGATGGAGAGGCTATGTAGGGGCTATGCTATATAAATTAAGGTAAGGGGCTATTAAGGGGCGATGGAGAGGCTATGTAGGGCTATGTTATATAAATTAAGGTAAGGGGCTATTAAGGGGCGATGGAGAGGCTATGTAGAGGCTATGTTATATAAATTAAGGTAAGGGGCTATTAAGGGGTGATGGAGAGGCTATGTAGGGGCTATGTTATATAAATTAAGGTAAGGAGCTATTAAGGGGCGATGGAGAGGCTATGTAGGGGCTATGTTATATAAATAAAGGTAAGGGGCTATTAGGGGCGATGGAGAGGCTATGTAGGGGCTTTGTTATATAAATTAAGATAAGGGGCTATTAAGGGGCGATGGAGAGGCTATGTAGGGGCTATGTTATAAAAATTAAGGTAAGGAGCTATTAAGGGGCAATGGAGAGGCTATGTAGGGGCTTTTTTATATAAATTAAGGTAAGGGGCTATTAAGGGGCGATGGGGCGATGGAGGAGCGATGGAGGAGAGATGTAGGGGCCATCAAAGTACAATGTAATATAAATTTGTGGAAGGAGCGATGAAGGGGCGATGTAGGAGCGATGGAGGAGCGATGGAGGAGCGATGTAGGGGCCATCAAAGTACAATGTAATATAAATTTCAAGAAGGAGAGATGAAGGAACGATGTAGGGGCGATGTAGGAGCGATGAAGGGGCCATGGAGGAGCGATGTAGGGGCCATCAAAGTACAATGTAATATAAATTTCAAGAAGGAGAGATGAAGGAGCGATGTAGGGGCGATGGAGGAGCGATGAAGGGGCGATGGAGGAGCGATGTAGGGGCCATCAAAGTACAATGTAATATAAATTTCAAGAAGGAGAGATGAAGGAGCGATGTAGGGGCGATGTATGAGCGATGTAGGGGCGGTGGAGGAGCGATGTAGGGGCCATCAAAGTACAATGTAATATAAAATTCAAGAATTAGAGATGAAGGAGCGATGTAGGGGCGATGTAGGGGCGATGTAGGGGCGATGTAGGGGCCATCAAAGTACAATTTAATATAAATTTCAAGAAGGAGAGATGAAGGAGCGATGTAGGGGCGATGAAGGAGCGATGAAGGGGCACTGGAGGTAAAGGACTATGGAGGGGCGATGGAGAGGCTATGAAGGAGCCATCATGGGGCTATAGTATAGCCTCTTATCATAAGAGGCGATATTAACGCCCCTTCAAAGGAGCTATTAAGAGGCCATGAAGGAGCTATAGCATAGCCTCTTATCATAAGAGGCGATATGAACGCTCCTTAAAAGGGGCTATCACATCGCTCCATATGATAAGAGGCTATGCTATAGCTCCTTGAAGGAGCTATAGAAAATCATCGCCCCATATGGAGCGATGTCATGGAAAGGACTATACCCAACAAAAGTAGGATATAAAAACTAGAAAAAAAAGAAGCCATAAAAAGCGCAATTCAAAAAGGGTACCCTACTTAAAAGATGTAAAATCCTGAGAACTAAAAAAAGGTTTCCTGAAAAGAAGAGTCCATGTTAGCAGTTTTTGAGATCTTTAGGCACATAAAAACAGACTAACACATAAACAATAACTGACGGACGGTTAGACAAAGTGAGTTACAAAGTAGCTTCGCTACTAAAAACAAGCATTCTCATACATTCACAAGAATAAACACACAAGCCCAAACAGAAGACTTAAAATTGGTACTAAGTAGTCAGAAAATGTACATAGGTTTTAAAAGTATAAGGGCAAATAACAACTAAAATGCTTCTAGAAGTTGAATGTAAATCTTAAGTTTCAAAAATCTCTTTGTTTTGTACTTTTTAGTATAGAATCCCTTTTACAAATTATCTGTACAGAACATATACTGTACAAAAACTGACTCTAAATTTACATGTCATCTTAAATCTGGTGGGAAAATTAGTTGAAGTCCCCCAAATTAAGATTTATTTGAAGAGGGATGTTTTCTCATATGTTCATAAAAGAGATATACAAGATATAGATACATACTCTATAAATTAGCCAATAGGCCAATAGGAGAACAGTGGAGGTACATCCGGTTATATTTTTGGTAAAAAAGTTAGAGATTTTATTACGAAAATCGCATTTTGTAGGATTAAGCTTTTCCTATATCGTGTAAAATTTGAACACAGTAATAGTGTCTGACTGATTATGACATAACAAAAAAAATTAGCCAATGAGAGGCCACAATGAATTTTACCATTGGTCAATAACGGCCTCTCATTGGCTATTTTTTTTTGTTACGTCATAATCAGTCAGACACTATTACTGTGTTCTAAAATTTCTTCCCTCGTATAATGTGAAGCATATGAAAAACAAATTTGATAATTCAGCTATGAATAGTTAAATATCTTAGAATAAAGTTAAAGCTTTCGGGAAAGTATATCGTCTAAATATTTCATCTATCGTATTATTGGAATAAACCGTATAAAGCAAAAAATAAATAAAGGTATTTGTCTGCTAGAATAAAATTTTTAAGTTTGACGGATTATGTGACTAGGTTAGCCATCTATATTTACTATTCTATTGTTCACAACTACTTGGCTTTTGTTTATTTTAGTTTCTATACAAGGACTTGGATATGCATTCTTAATAATATGGACAATTTTGTCTGAAGTACACACCTCTTCAAGAAGTGAATCAAGCAAGTGAATAGGTTAAGCAAGAAAAGCAAACAACATTTTGATAATAAGAAATTACTGTTTTGCAAATAATTAAAAAGTTTGGGAAAATTATAATGTAAACGAGGTTTATGAAAGATAAAGTTTGTTGGTTATTTTTGATAAAGCAAGCTCTTGATGATATAAAAAAAACTGTTGATTAACATGAAATTGACAAACCTAACTCAAAATTGTCAACCATTTCTTAACTGTAGAGCATTTAAGCTTCTAAACAGGACAGACATCGATCAAAGTCATGTAAATTAAGAAAATTAAAAATTACAATATTAATTAATAATTAAGACACCTTTTAAAATACAGATTATTGATGGTTTTATATGTATAAAAGAAAGACCGATTTTCTAAATTTCTCATTTCTTTATATAAATAATTATCCCTTACCCTGAGAATGTGTTTATGAGTTATATAGCTTGGGAAGCTTTAGGCAGTATTCTTATCCAATTTTCAAGGGTGTTAAAACTAGTTACTACGCACCTAGCATCTAAGGGCTCTGTATTCTAGGGGCAGAATATATATAATAATAGCCTAAACCCATTACATGACTCGTGCAAAGTTTTTTTTTTAAGTATTGGTCTTCCAATAATATTACGGAAAGGACTTTTTAACGTTACATTTTATACAAAAACAAGGATGACAACATCCATAAGTAGCGAAGCACAAAAAATCGTCGATGGGAATATACAGGTAGATTTAAAAGGTTTTTACTAAAATCAAGAATAGATTTATTGGATAAAATAAACATGAAACCTTGTTTTATTTTGCATGATGGCGATGGTCAAAGTAAATTATATTAAAGATGCTCATAACAATGGGAAAAATTATTTTGATACTGAAATACCATAAAAGTTTGAAAATTGCATCAAAATAAACAAAGATATGGGGAAATATGTAAAACATATAAAAATAGCCAAAAACCTGATAAAAGGCAGTCTGGCCGTCATGGCTGTTTTATTAAAACGACAAAAAATTTAATTTTTAAATCCTTAACTTAAAAAATTTGGAAAATCAGACCATATACACTGAAGATATGGAAAAAAGTGTTAAATATATAAAAATAGCCTAAAACCTGCCAAAAAGGCAGTCTGGCCGTCATGGTTATTTTGTTTAAAAGACGGGAAATTTAATTTTGATATCTATAACTAAAAAATTTTGAAAATCGGACTATAAACACTGAAGATATGGAGAAAAATGTTAAATATATAAAAAAACAGCCTAAAACCTGCTAAAAAGGCAGTCTGGCCGTCATGATTGTTTTCTTTAAAAGACGGGAAATTTAATTTTGATATCTATAACTGAAAAAATTTTGAAAATCGGACCATAAACACTGAAATTATGGAGAAAAATGTGAAAAATATAAAAATAGCCTAAAACCTGCTAAAAAGGCAGTCTGGCCTTCATGGTTGTTCCTTTAAACGACGGGAAATTTAATTTTGATATCTGTAACTGAAAAAATTTTGAAAATCGGACCATAAACACTGAAGATATGGAGAAAAATGTGAAAAATATAAAAATAGCCTAAAACCTGCTAAAAATCGGTCCGAACGCCAATGATGTTTTATAGTCAATTGTGCTCCTTAATGATGGGAATGTTGTCAAAAAATTTCAGCATTCTATCTTTTATAGGAGCTGAGTAAATCCCATTTCCCCCATAGCGTTACGGACGGACGGACGGACGGACTGACTGACGGACGGACGGACGGACAAAGTGAATTATAGAGTAGCTTCGCTACTAAAAAGAAATGGGCCCTAACTTATCTGCCAGTGAAAAACTCCAACTTCAATTATGAATTTGTTCTTCGTTTTTCCCATTTGAATATGATTACAGCAAAAACATTTATTCTTATTTAAGATCATTTTTTATTTAAAGAAAAAATAGTTTTAAATACTTATTCTTATTTTCGATTAATATATTATTACTTTGATGTTGCACTAGATTTTTATGAAGTGGTGCTCGCAGCTGGCTAAAAAACCGATAACTCTATCCACCCCCTTTACCCCATACTGGAAGAACGAACTGCCCAATAAACAAGGGTTTTATTAGGCATTTTTATAAGTAAATTATTTAGACAGGTATAATCTCTAAATCACAATATTTCCATTTTACAAGTGTGGGGTTATTAGCAAGCTGCTCTATAAATTAGTTTGTTTGGCACATGTGTGTGTTTAGATAAGGATAACACACACATACACATACACACATTCAAGCATATGTGTATTGTATCATGGAGGGAGATGACATTGGAGTGTAAATTTCACTGGTACCCAAAGTTTTATGACTGCATTATCTTGTTCGTCAGCTCAATAACGTTGGGTACTTTAATTGGTTGGTTCAATATAGTTGTGTCCAAAATTTTCAACCAATAATTATAATTTATAGAAGTGGAGTTTGAATATCATCATTGGGGATGTATATCAATTTATCATTTGTTGTCTTGTCCCTTAAGATCCCTGGTATTGTGTATAAAGCCCACAGCGTGGGTGCTTCTTAAGACTCGTGTTCTCACGATCTTAAGGGGCTAGATTCAGATCATGTTTCTCTCCCCCCCCCCCCCCAACCCTTCAAACTTTCCCCCCAATCCTAAAATCTTGGATGACGGGTAAATAAAATCTGAAATATAAATGACGCAAGTGAGTACAAAATATATACGCATATTTTGGTCAATTTTGGTGTTTTTTTAAAAATGCAAAATATAATGATAACTATTAAAACAATTTTTAAGTATAACTTTTATCTTATTAGGATAACAATTAAAAAAGAAAAATATTTTTACTATATGCAATTCGTGTTCAAACACCTAATTGAAAAAAATAATGCAAGATATAGCTTTTATTTTAAGATAGACTAGGGGCAACGCCCCCTAGAAGCCTTTAGGTATTATTAAAGTGGGAGGGGGATAAGTCAACCGCCTTTCTACTTTTTAATTTGAGTTTTAATAAAAAATATTATAAAAAAATTTTAGGTAGGGGATTTGAAATTGGCGCATTTGTATAAACACCAGTTAATGCACAAAAATAAGGGGGGGAACAAAACAAGTTTTAAAAAATCCGAGATTTCGAACTACTGTCATCAAATCTTGACCTTACTCTCTTTCTCTCTCTCCATCACATCTTACATCTTGTATTTGTTTGTTCTGGGTGTTTCAGGCAAACCACAAAAAAAAATCTTTAACAAAGTAGCAAAACTCAAAAATATTGTTGTAACTAGAATTTTCACCTATTGAGGTAGAACCTGGCTAAACGGGAAGGCATATAGTTGACATACATATTAAAGATTCAACGTCGACTATATTTTAAATAATAGACTTAATTGACACATTATTAATATTTTAAAGTTAGTATGTTTTTCAACCTAATTTAAAAAAATTACACTATTCTAAGACATAAAGATATATTTCGATTTTAGCAATCATTTTCAATTCATTTTGTCTCTTGTAGAAGTGAATCAAGCAATATTAGCTTGGTCGTTTTGACATTATTAATGCAATCTGCCTGATATTTTATTGACATAATGACCAGCATTAAGAATTACAACTAGAAACTTTTATCTTCTATATAACCTATGTCAACATAAAGTAGAAAAGTTTGTTTATCTTAAGCAAAAGATCTCGGAAAATATTGAACCGAATAGTCTGTACTTTTCGAAATAGCTACATAAATGATTTTCGCGGTTTTAGGCTATTATTTTGACCTTTTGTGATGATGCAAATAGTGTGGTAAATAGATATTTGATTAATCATGACAATTTAAATTTCTAGTTAAAAAGTGGAAACACCTTATTTGTATTGTTCGTTCGTTCATATGTTGATGCCCTTTAGGGACCTGTTACTTATACTATTATCCAAGTTATTAGAGATAGAGGATTATTTATACCAGGATTTTTAGGAAACTACAGTGTGAAGGAGAACCATATCGATTTAGCGGTAGGCGATATCCGTCTGTACATACAGACATCCTGTTACTTTTTACATAAGGATAACAAAGGAACTATTTACAATTAAACAAATTAAATGTAAGTAGAGTCCTCTAATGCTAATATACCTAAGGCAGCACTCATAATAGAGTGCATGGAATAGAATAAATTTAAGGGAAGGGGGAGGGGGTTGTCTGTTCTTAACAATGAAATATATACAACTACTGTATAAGTAAACAAATTACAATTCAATAAAAAGAAAAGACTCAAAAGATTGAATAAAAAAGTGGTAGCGAAAGAAGGTTCGAAAGATAGAGAGAGAGAGAGACATAAAAATAGAAAAATTTATAAGGAGATTTACCTTTATAGAGATGCTTCGCATTTATTAAAAAAGGAAACAATATTAGTATTTATCTGTTTTGAGATCTAGTAATTTGATATTAGGTTAGGTTAAGTAGTTCATCATTTAAAGAATGAGTCATGCATAACAATGAGAAAAGGGGAGAGTAAGAAAGAAAGAGAGAGGAGAGAGAGATAAAAGAGACAGACTGTCTACTAAAAAGAAAGACATGGATATAGAGAAGGGAAAAGAGTGAGAGACATAGAGCAAGAGAGAGAGAGAGAGAGATAGATAGAGAGAGAGAGAGAGAGAGAGAGAGAGAGAGAGAGAGAGAAATAAAACAAAGTGTAGAAAAAACTTCTTATAGCAATGCTTTGCATTTATCTGTTTTAAGATCTTGTAATATGATATTAGGTTAGGTTAAGTAGTTCATCATTTAAAGAATGAGTCATGCATAACAATGAGAAAAGGGGAGAGTAAGAAAGAAAGAGAGAGGAGAGAGAGATAAAAGAGACAGACTGTCTACTAAAAAGAAAGACATGGATATAGAGAAGGAAAGAGAGTGAGAGAGAGAGAGAGAGAGAGAATAAGAGAGAAAGAGAGAGAGAGAGAGAAATAAAAAAAGGGTAGAAAAACCCTCTTCTTATAGCGATGCTTCATATTATTAAAAAAGGAAACAATATTTGTATTTATCTGTTTTAAGATCTAGTAATATAATATTAGGTTAGGTTAAGTAGTTCATTATTTAAAGAACGGGTCATGCATAACAATGAGAAAAGGGGAGAGTAAGAAGGAAAGAGAGAGAGAGAGAGAGAGAGAGAGAGAGAGAAATAGCATTGAAAAACTAACTTGTTATAGAGATGCTGCGCATTTATTAATAAAGGAAACAATATTTGTATTTATCTGTTTTAAGATCTAGTAATTTAATATTAGGTTAGGTTAAGTAGTTCATTATTTAAGAAACGGGTCATGCATAACAATGAGAAAAGGGGAGAGTAAGAAAGAAAGAGAGAGGAGAGAGAGAGAAAAGAGACAGACTGTCTACTAAAAAGAAAGACATGGATATAGAGAAGGGAAAAGAGAGAGAGAGAGAGAGAAAGAGAGAGAAATAAAACAAAGTGTAGAAAAACTTCTTATAGCAATGCTTTGTATTTATCTGTTTTAAGATCTAGTAATATGATATTAGGTTAGGTTAAGTAGTTCATTATTTAAAGAACGGGTCATGCATAACAATGAGAAAAGGGGGAGAAGAAAGAGAGAGAGGGAAAAAGAGACAATATGTCTACTAAAAAGAAAGACATGGATATAGAGAAGGGAAAAGTGTGAGAGAGATAGAACAAGAGAAAGAGAAAGAGAGAGAGAGAGAGAGAGAGAGAGAGAGAGAGAGAGATATAGAGAGCGAGAGAGGGAGAGAGAGAGAGAGAGAGAGAGAGAGAGAGAGAGAGAGAGAAATAAAACAAAGTGTAGAAAAACTTCTAATAGCGATGCTTCGCATTTATTAAAAAAGGAAACAATATTTATATTTATCTGTTTTAAGATCTAGTAATTTGATATTAGGTTAGGTTAAGTATTTCATTATTTAAAGAATGGGTCATGCATAACAATGAGAAAAGGGTAGAGAAAGCGAGAGAGAGAGAAAAAGACAATATGTCTACTAAAAAGAAGACAGGCAAAAAGAGAAATAAAGAAGAACGTTAGAGAGAAAGAGACAGACAGAGAGAGTGAGTAAGTGAGTTAGTGAATTAGTGAGTTAGTGAGTTAGTGAGTGAGTGAGTTAGTGAGTGAGAGAGAAATTATTAAAGAGCTACCCTTTATAGAGATGCTTCGCATTCATTAATAAAGGAAACAATATTTGTATTTATCTTTTTTAAGATCTAGTAATTTGATATTAGGTTGGGTTAAGTAGTTCATTATTTAAGAAACGGGTCATGCATAACAATGAGAAAAGGGGAGAGTAAGAAAGAAAGAGAGAGGAGAGAGAGATAAAAGAGACGGACGGTCTACTTAAAAGAAAGATATTGATAAAGAGAAGGAAAAAGAGAAACAGAAAGAGAAAGAGAGAGAGAGAGAGAGAGAGAGAGAGAAAGAGAGAGAGAGAGAGAGAGAGAGAGAGAAATTGATGCTTCGCATTTATTAATAAAGGAAACAATATTTGTATTTATCTTTTTTAAGATCTTGTAATTTGATATTAGGTTAGGTTAAGTAGTTCATTATTTATAGAACGGGTCATGCATAACAATGAGAAAAGGGGAGAGTAAGACAAGAAAGAAAGAAAGAGGAGAGAGAGATAAAAGAGACAGACTGTCTACTAAAAAGAAAGACATGGATATAGAGAAGGGAAAAGAGTGAGAGACATAGAGCAAGAGAGAGGGAAAGAGAGAGAGAGAGAGAGAAAGAGAGAGAGAAATTGATGCTTCGCATCTATTAAAAAAGGAAACAATATTTGTATTTATCTGTTTTAAGATCTAATAATTTGATATTAGGTTAGGTAAGTAGTTCATTATTTATAAAAGAGGTCATGCGAGACAACGGCTGTTTAGAAAAAAGAGAAAGAGAGAAAGAAAAAAAGAGAGAGAGAGAGAGAGAGAAAGAGAAAGAGAGAGAGAGAGAGAAAGAAAGAAAGAGACAGGATGTCTAAGAGGTTTAAACAAACAGCCATAGAATTAGAAACATATTAAGAAAAATAGGCAGAAAATAGAAATATAATGGCAATGGATGATAATTCAATCTTTACTCGAATACCCCATAAAATTCTTTATTTATTATTCAACATGATTTAAAAATATCAACACAATATTATGTAAAACTATGCCAAATTACTTAATACATGATGCCTAATAATGATATACTACATTTTAAAACTTCGTTATAGTGAACCCTTGCTTATTAGTATTACATTGAACATATTCGTTTTAGGAAAAAGTATTCCAATAAAGGAAAAAGAATCAAAATTGTACCTAACTGGTACAGGAATCATCATCCAAGTTTGAAATTAATTTGACAATTCTAACATACCGAACTTGGCAATAAGAGCTATCCTTTACGGACAAAAAGTAAAAAAGAAAGAAAGAGAGAGAGCGAAAAATTAAAGAGTAGTGGGGAAGGGGGGATAAGGGAAAGAAAGCAAAAGAATAAAAGGGAATAAAAAAGATATTATTTACAGCTATTGAAACATAAATAATCTAACAAATAACCCATAAAGCCCCCCCCCCCTAAAAAAAAATAAGCTAACCCTAGATGACCCTGTCATATTTAGAACACATATTTCATTACAACTGTTGTCTTTGATATTTATTTTTAAAATATATCCTACAAATACGCCTGCGCCCCTAGCTTCTCTTTAAGAAAATATAATATAATCTTTCCTATATATGAGTTCTTCCTGAAAAACTTACTACTTTTTTTATATAGACTAGTAGCTTTGTCCAAAGCCTTTAGGGGAGGGCAATGGAGGACAGAAAATAGCTTAGAACCACCCCAAGACATGCAGAGAGTTTCCCTAAGAGTACAATCAATTCAGAACTGTATTTTTAGACAAGAAAACTTCCTATTTTTAAATTTATTTAATAAGATTACAACAATCAAAGTAAAGCAAATCGTAGAGTTGCTATGGTTTAAAGATCTATATAAATTCTAATATAAAACCATTATGAACAAAATATAAAAAGAAATATATTTATTTACAAAACTAAAAAAAAGAGTATCCCATTATATTAAAACTTGTATAGCTGTTATGATATCCTATTCTTTAGAAAGCTAGAATTACCTTTTACTTTCTTTTATATAGTAATGGTATTCATTTTATAATAGATATATAATATATGGGATATATTGCCATGGGAAACTTTGTCATCAATTTAGCTTGCTAATATGGTCCTCATTTATTGGTTAGTTCGTTCATTCAGTAGGAGGGGAGGGGATGGATTGACGGGGTGGATTGTGGGTATCGTTATTTTAGCCAACTGCGAGCATCACTTAATCAGAGTACGTGGAAATCTGGTGCAACATCCAAGTAATAATATATCGATTATTTTATATACACACACACACACAAAATAATGCCTTTCGCGAGAGAGGGATAAGGAAAAGGCTAGAAAGCTCTAATTAATTACATGGATTAAAGGTATAAGACAATAGACAATAAAATTATACACACGCCAAAGAGTTTCCCTTTTGTATATTAATATTAATGATGTAAAAGTTTGGATACTGCTAATTTGTACAACACAATAGAGGCCCCAAAATTTAAACATACAAATAAAAACTTTGAGGACTAGTTTAATTTCAGTTCAATGTCTCCTCCCTTCCTGATAAATTATCATAAAAATTATCAATTTGAGCATGCAATTGTAAAATGTCAATTATACAAACAAACACTTCTTGTCTAAATAATGATAATTTGCAATTGAAAAATTTAGTTATTAATAGCAATTCGTTAGGATTTTAAGATCATTAATAATAGACTAAAGACATTCTATTAATTGATTTCAAAACTAGCTTTAAACCTGTCTGAACAAGCTATCTTGAAAAATATTAATACTACACATGGTCATCATATTACTTTTTTGATCGAATCTCAACAAATTACAACTAGGCTAGAGTTGTAAGGGACTCAATACTCAATGAATTACACCTATGCTATAGTTGTTTCTGAACAAGCTAGCCTGAGAAATATAAACACTAAACATTAACATCTTATTACTTAATTAAGCAATACTTCAATAATTACAACTGCAAGGTATTCTGAACAAGCTAGCCTTAGAAATATAAACACTACCCATAGACATTCTATTACTTAATTAAGCAATACTCTACTAATTACTACTAGGCTATAGATGTAAGGTACTCTGAACAAGCTAGCCTGAGAAATATAAACACTACACATAGACATCATATTACTTAATTAAGCAATACTCTACTAATTACAACTAGGCCATAGACGTAAGGGACTCTGAAAAAGCTAGCCTGAGAAATATAAAACTACACATAGACATTCTATTACTTAATTAAGCAATACTCTACGAATTATAACTAGGCTATAGTAGCATGGGACTCTGAACAAGCTAGCCTGAGAAATATTAATACTACACATAGACATCCTATTACTTCATTAATCAAAACTCAACGAATTACTACTAGGCTATAGTTGTAAGAGACTCTAAACAAACTAGCCTGAAAATTATAAACACTACACATAGACATCATATTACTTAATTTATCAATACTCTACGAATTATATCAATGCTATAGTTGTATGGGACTCTGACCAAGCTATCCTGAGAAAAGTAAACATTACACATAGACATCCAATTACTTGATTAGCAATACTCTACGAATTATATCAATGCTATAGTTGTATGGGACTCTGAACAAGCTAGCCTGAGAAAAGTAAACATTACACATATACATCTTATTACTTAATTAGCAATACTCTACGAATTATATCAATGCTATAGTTGTATGGGACTCTGACCAAGCTATCCTGAGAAATATAAACACTACACATAGACATCCAATTACTTAATTAAGCAATACTTAAATAATTACAACTTCGAGGTATTCTGAACAAGCTAGCTTGAGAAATATAAAACTACACATAGACATCCTCTTACTTAATTAAGCAATGTTCAACAAATTACAACTGCAAAGTATTCTGAACAAGCTAGCCTGAGAAATAAAACACTACACATAGACATCCTATTACTTAATTAAGCAATGTTCAAAGAATTAGAACTGCAAGGGACTATGAACAAGCTAGCCTGAGAAATATAAACATTACACATAGACATCCTCTTACTTAATTAAGCAATGTTCAACAAATTACAACTGCAAAGTATTCTGAACAAGCTAGCCTGAGAAATAAAACACTACACATAGACATCCTATTACTTAATTAAGCAATGTTCAAAGAATTAGAACTGCAAGGGACTATGAACAAGCTAGCCTGAGAAATATAAACACTACCCATTGACATCCTATTACTTAATTAAGTAATACTTAAATAATTACAACTGCGAGGGACTCTGAACAAGCTAGCCTGAGAAAAGTAAACATTACACATATACATCTTATTACTTAATTAGCAATACTCTACGAATTATATCAATGCTATAGTTGTATGGGACTCTGACCAAGCTATCCTGAGAAATATAAACACTACACATAGACATCCAATTACTTAATTAAGCAATACTTAAATAATTACAACTGCGAGGGACTCTGAACAAGCTAGCCTGAGAAAAGTAAACATTACACATATACATCTTATTACTTAATTAGCAATACTCTACGAATTATATCAATGCTATAGTTGTATGGGACTCTGACCAAGCTATCCTGAGAAATAAAAACACTACACATAGACATTCTATTACTTAATTAAGCAATGCTTAAATAATTACAACTGCGAGGGACTCTGAACAAGCTAGCCTAAGAAATATAAACACTACACATAGACATCCTATTACTTAATTAAGCAATATTCAACGAATTACAACTGCGAGGTATTCTGAACAAGCTAGCCTTAGAAATATAAACACTACACATAGACATCCTCTTACTTAATTAAGCAATACTCTACTAATTACAACTAGGCTATGGATGCAAGGGACTCTGAACAAGCTAGCCTGAGAAATATAAACACTACACATAGTCATCCAATTACTTGATTAATCGAATCTCAATAAATTACAACTAGCTATAGTTGCAAGGGACTCTGAGCAAGCTAGCCTGAGAAATATAAACACTACACATATGTAGACATCCTCTTACTAAATTAATCAAGATTGTGCTATAGATGCAATGGACTCTGAACAAACTAGCCTTAGAAATATAAACACTACACATAGACATCCTATTACTTATTTAAGCAATGTTCAACAAATTACAACTTCAAGGTATTCTGATCAGTGAACAAGCTAGCCTGAGAAATATAAATTCTGTACATAGACATCTTATTACTTAATTAAGCAATATTCAACAAATTACAACTGCAAAGTATTCTGAACAAGCTAGCCTGAGAAATATAAACACTACACATAGACAACCTATTACTTAATTAGCAATACTCTACGAGTTACAACTGTGAGGTATTCTGAACAAGCTAGCCTGAGAAATAAAACACTACACATAGACATCATATTACTTGAATAACCAATACACAAAGAATGAAAACTAGACTATAGATGTAAGGAACTCTGAAAAAGCTAGCCTGAGAATTTAGAAATATAAACACTAAACATAGACATCATATTACTTAATTGAGTAATACTCAAAGAATTATAACTGCAAGGGACTCTAAACAAGCTAGCCTGAGAAATATAACACTACACATAAACATCATATTACTTAATTTATCAATACTTAAATAATTACAACTGCGAGGTATTCTGAACAAGCTAGCCTTAGAAATAAAATCATTTCACATAGACATCATATTACTTAATTTATCAATACTTAAATAATTACAACTGTGAGGTACTCTGAACAAGCTAGCCTTAGAAATAAAATCATTTCACATAGACATCATATTACTTAATTAAGTAATACTCAAAGAATTATAACTGCAAGGTACTCTGAACAAGCTAGCCTGAGAAATATAAACATTACACATAGACATCCTATTACTTAATTAAGCAATTCTTAAATAATTACAACTGCAAAGTATTCTGAACAAGCTAGCCTGAGAAATAAAATCATTTCACATAGACATCATATTACTTGGTTAATCAATATTCAACAAATTACAACTAGGCTATAGATGCAAGGGTTTCTGAACAAGGTGGCTTGAGAAATATAAACATTACGCATAGACATCATATTACTTAATTTATCAATACTCTACGAATTATATCAATGCTATAGTTGTATGGGACTCTGAACAAGCTAGCCTGAAAAATATAAACACTACACATAGACATCCTATTACTTAATTAAGCAATACTCTACGAATTACAACTTCAATGGACTCTGAACAAGCTAGCCTGAGAAATATAAACACTACCCATAGACATTCTATTACTTAATTAAGCAATACTCTACTAATTACTACTAGGCTATAGATGTAAGGTACTCTGAACAAGCTAGCCTGAGAAATATAAACACTACACATATACATCCTGTTACTTAACTAAGCAATGTTCAACAAATTACAACTGCAAAGTATTCTGAACAAGCTTGCCTAAGAAATATAAACACTACACATAGACATCCTTTTACTTGAATTAATCAATATTTATTTTCAAATCGGTTTAGTTATGATAAACATATTACATAGCATTTTCAGATATTATAAATCACATCATTAATAAACTTTAACCAATGTGTTATCTACGATTATTTAATCAATCAATACTCAACAAATTGCAACTTCGAGGTATTCTGAACAAGCTAGCCTGAGAAATATAACACTACACATAGACATCATATTACTTAATTAAGCAATATTGAACGAATTACAACTGCAAAGTATTCTGAACAAGCTTGCCTAAGAAAAGTAAACACTACACATATACATACATCCAATTACTTGATTAAGCAATGTTCAACGAATTACAACTAGGCTATAGATGCAAGGGACTCTAAACAAGCTAGCCTGAGAATTATAAACACTCCACATAGACATCCTATTACTTAATTAATCAATACTCTACTAATTACAACTATGCTATTGCTATAGTTGTATGGGACTCTAAACAAGCTAGCCTTAGAAATATAAACCTTACACATAAACATCCTATTACTTAATTAAGCATTATTCAACAAATCACAAACTGCGAAGTATTCTGAACAAGCTAGCCTGAGAAATAAAACACTATACATAGACATCCTATTACTTAATTAAGCAATGTTCAACAAATTACAACTTCAATGGACAACATTCTAGCCTGAAAAATATAGATTCTGCACAAATACATTCTATTACTTTATTAAGCAATACTCTACGAATTACTACTAGGCTATAGATGTAACGGACTCTGAACAAGCTAGCCTGAGAAATATAAACACTACACATAGACATCATATTACTTAATTAAGCAATACTCAACGAATTGCAACTTCAAGGTATTCTGAACAAGCTAGTCTGAGAAATATAAATTCTGCACATAGACATTCAATTATTTAATCAATCAAGACTGTGCTTTAGTTGCAATGGACTCTGAACAAGCTAGCCTGAGAAAAGTAAACAATACGACCTGATGCTTACTAATCAAATATTAGGGAAAGGGATGTTTACTCTGATAAATAAACAGTAGAACGTGACTATATAATTTTGGGGTAAGCTTAAAAGATTTGTTTTACAACTAGTAGGAGGTCAGGAAAATAGTCTAAAACTAGCCCAATACATTTATAAAGCTTCACAGAAAATTTAAATCAATTCAGAACAGTAGTTTCCGAGATATTTAGCTTCATACAATAAAATTACTAAACTATATTATCCCTATTACGAATTCTTTACGATTCAATGTGTCAGTTTGACCTGCCATTCGTAAAATAAGTTTTGTATTTTCTTGGCTGCTATTTGAAATAGTCAACTGTTTTTTTTGTGAGAAATTTCTATGATCTTTGGAAACTTTTTCTCCAATATAATTTTTAAAATGGGACATTTTTTTTATTTATTTTGTTTTTGATAAATTATGTTCCTATCTGTAAGTCAATAAAGCTATATACGATACTTAATCCCATGTAGGCCTTTGATTTTTAGCGACACATCACACACACACACACTCACACACACAGACATACACAGAATTATTTGTTTGCAAGCGTAACTTTGTGTACATACGTAAAAATGCATGTACATTGTACATTAATATAAATATCTATTGGTATATTTTAGGCTTATTACGGAAATTTCATTTTCAAAAACCTTTTAGTACCAGAAAATAAAAATTACATCATCCATAAAACAAAGCTTAACAAATCAGTCAGTCAGACAAACGAACATGTTTTTTCAGGAATGTTAAGTCAAAATTTGAAATTGATACTACGATTCTAACATGCTTTAAAAACAATCAGAGCCGTCTACTACGAACGAATGGACGGTCGGATCAGTCTAAAGTTGTAAAAAGTTTCGCTTTTAATAAATCTTTATTATAGCAGAAAAAAAAACTCAATTATACTTTATATCTCTAAACTTGGAATTGACATTGAACTAGTGTCAAATCAGTTCCACCAATAATTTAATTTTTATATCATCATTCGGGGTGTACATCAGTTTTTCGTTCATTGTCTTATCCCTTAAAATCCCTGCTATAGCCGGTATTTATTCCTCTACATATAAATTACTATTTGCCTCGCCTCTATATTATAGGGGAGACCGAAGGGGCGGTCAAGAAAATAGCATAAAACCACCCTAAGATATTTATAAAGATTCCCTGAAAAGTGTAATTTATTCGGTCTGCTAGTTTCCGAGATATTTAGCTTCAGACCAAAAAAAATTAATAGTTTATGTTATAAGATTATTGTTGGCTACTTATTGCTGCGCTACTAATGATAATATTATCGTCCCAACCCTAAAAGCGTATTCAGTAAATGATGATAAACAGCGGTAGCTTTGACCCAAAGCTTTTATTTGAAATGTTTATCAATGTATAAAACCTAATAAAATAAAGCCACAATCTATAGCTTTGAATATGTATGCCTAAATTGAGTGTTTAGATTTTCTTGCTAAATATTTATACATATTTTTTCTGTATCTTAAGATTTCGATAACTACTGAATAGATTGAAGTTTATATAGTTTCGGACTATCTAATATTTAGATATTAATTTTGAGATGGTTTTAGGCTATATTTCTGTTTACCATACCCTTCTAATGCAGGTTTCAGTATTGTTTTAGGCTATTTAATATTTATATTTTTAAAGATAGTTTAAGGCTATTTTACTGCTATCCATATCCTATTTTTTAATGTTTTCTTGTTTATGATATTAACAGCTTACTTTCAAAACAAAAAACTGCAGCAAAAAAAAGGCATTTCGTCTTAATAATGAATACTTTTTAGGGAAAACTAAAAGGATATTTGGTATAAAACTTCTCATATTGTTTCAAACTTCTCCTTCGGTAGCGTGTAAATATTAGAGATACAAATAGAATTTATGGCTATTTTATTTAAGCTTTATTCTGCAAGTATATATTAACATAATTATTTATAATTCACCGAAACGCGCAAAATATTGACATTATTTACTTTAAGCATTCCTTTCCCAGGATTGATAGCTTGATAGAGTTGTACTTATTCATCCAAACCTTGAAAATTAATTCCACACCTTAAGCAATTAACAATCAAACATCGCAGACAACCAACCCTTTGATTGGAAATCTTCGACTTAAAGTTTTTTCTATGCATGTTGATGAGTAAACCCGTTTTAAGCCAAGATATTTCCCCAATATTGTTACAATACACGTCTTTTGTTATGACGCGTTTTGAACAGAGATTCGAACTCTTGTACATCTTTCAATTGATGTTAATTATTGAGCAACTGTTGTTCACATTGTATTTGATCACTACAGGAATCTAAATGTTTAATTTATAAAAACAAAGAAAATCATAATTGTAACAAATTACAAAGAACAATTAGATAAGGGACAAAAAGTGAAAATTTTCTTCAAGCGATGCCAAAATATTCTGTATAAAAGAACAGAAAACTATAATTCTGTAATTATAAATAAATTCTTATGAGCGGAAAAAAACAGTGGTAAGACTTAACAATCTTCGGAGTTTCCCTGAAAGTGCCTTGTTGAGCACAAAAACTCGCCTACCCCTATTTTTATTACTTTAGGTAAGGTTTGGATATTTTGGGTACTTGGTAGCAACGCAGGGTCAGGGCCTTAGGTTATGCATAAGAGAGATATATAATACTCATTATTTTTCAATTTATTTTAAAAAAAGAAAGAAGGAGGAGGGGGGGGGGCTCATGTGCTCGACAGGCACTTAAAGGGAAAGCACAAAATCTTGAAAGAGCACTTGCATAGAAACTTCAGAGATCCTTAGATAAATAGACATTATATTCATATTGACAGCCATACCAACAAATATAAATCATAGAGTAGATGCGACTCTACAAATTGTTCTTCTGTATGTCTGTCCTTCTGTCAATGTGTTCTTAATACTGAATGGTTTTGTTGTAAGAAAATTGAGCAGCATGAGCTCTAATAATTAGGTAATAACAAATATAATACATTTATCTATCTATTCATTTATATTATTCTATTCATTAATCTGTAGTTCCATCTATTTTTCATTCATCAATCTATCAATTCCTTCACACATCTTTTTATCCATCCATCTATCAAACTATTTTCTATCTATCTATCCTATTTTCTATACCTAGTGAACTATACCTGTAGAGTAATTATCAACCACTAGTGAACTATACCTGTATAGTAATTATTAACCACTGGTGAACTATACCTGTATAGTAATTATTAACCACTAGTGAACTATACCTGTATAGTAATTATTAACCACTAGTGAACTATACCTGTATAGTAATTATTAACCACTAGTGAACTATACCTGTAGAGTAATTATTAACCACTAGTGAACTATACCTGTAGAGTAATTATCAACCACTAGTGAACTATACCTGTATAGTAGATATTAACCACTAGTGAACTATACCTGTAGAGTAATTATTAACCACTAGTGAACTATACCTGTAGAGTAATTATTAACCACTAGTGAACTATACCTGTAGAGTAATTATTAACCACTAGTGAACTATACCTGTAGAGTAATCATTAACCACTAGTGAACTATACCTGTAGAGTAATTATTAACCACTATACCTGTAGAGTAATTATTAACCACTAGTGAACTATACCTGTATAGTAATTATTAACCACTAGTGAACTATACCTGTAGAGTAATTATTAACCACTAGTGAACTATACCTGTAGAGTAATTATCAACCACTAGTGAACTATACCTGTATAGTAGATATTAACCACTAGTGAACTATACCTGTAGAGTAATTATTAACCACTAGTGAACTATACCTGTAGAGTAATTATTAACCACTAGTGAACTATACCTGTAGAGTAATTATTAACCACTAGTGAACTATACCTGTAGAGTAATCATTAACCACTAGTGAACTATACCTGTAGAGTAATTATTAACCACTAGTGAACTATACCTGTATCCAAGCACAGGTGTGTACATAATTTCTGTTGAATGAACAGAAAATGACAGATACAGACCTAAGAACAATATCAGAACAATTGAGTAATTATCAATCCAATTTAAATGTTGTAATTATCAAATTTTCAGAGGTTTTAAGACATTTATGTTAAAAAAGTAGCAATAAAAAAAATAGAAGATGCTTATAAAAATAGTCAAGTTTTTTATGTCCTTTAAGATCTAGGTAGCCACTAACCCGATTTAGTTCTGCATTTAAGGAAAGCTTCACATAGATCCACATAGTTAGGGAGCTACAGAGATGCCAGAAGTTACTCAAAATTGAATAAAATTTAAGAAAACAAGTCCCCCACCCCCTCTTAAGTCAAAGCAAACCCCCCACAGACACCAACTATTACATCGTATTGTCCTCACAAAAAAGTCAAATTATGGGTGGACAATGGGGGCACTGCAGGACCTGTGGGCGGCCCCCCTTGTCCCCTTCTGGCGCCCATTGTCCCCGTCTGGCCGCCCTGATACCTTGACCTTTGATTAGTTACCCCTGCGGGGGGTTGCAATAGCCCGCGTAAAATTCTCACACAATTTTTTTAGATACTATTTTTTGCAAATGTGAAATTTTGTCTCTAAAAAGATTTTATAGAGTCATTATTTTGTAAGAGCTGGGAGGAAGGGGACATTGGACCCTAAATTCCAATGATACCCAAAGTTTTATAACAATGTTATCTTATTCGCTAGGTACTTTTATTGAATTTAGATTGCTTGTAATGTCCAATCTTTTCAACCCATAATCAAAAGAAGGGGTAATTTTGTTAGTTTCAGTGGGGATGTACATTAATCTATCGTCCATTGTCTTATCCCTTTAGATCCCTGTATTTGAGCTCTATGACCCTTAGCCGTTAATTGTGTGTTAATATGTAAAATAAATAATATATCAATTAAATTTTAAAAAGCTCACATTTAGTAATTCATTGTCATTAACTGTAAAAAATCATTTATCAATGATATATAGATATCTAAATCTTCCAGGGAGGGTGGGGGACATTGGACCCAAATTTTTATAATCATTTATCATTTGCTGGCTAAAAACTTTGTGTTCTTTTATTAAAACTTGATTGGTTGATTTCAACTATCCTAAACTTTAATTTATAATTTGAATCTATAGAAGGGGTAGTTTTCTTCATCCTCATTTGGGATGAAAACTTTAAGTGCTTCGCTTCTATCTATGTTGTCATCCTTGTTTTTAATGTAATATAGTCGAATATAAACTTAAAATATTACCATTACATATAAAAAGCTTCTATAAACAAGGATGACAACATCCATAAAAGCGAAGCACTGAAACGGTAGGACAAACGGACATTAACACTTGTATAGTATCTGAACTGAATAATCAGAATTTAAAAGTATAAGAGTCGAAGCAAAATTGTAAGTAAATATGTTGAAAAACTGCTTGAAGCAAGATAATGTTTGTGGACATACTTACATTTTTGGACTTGATTATAGAGTTGCTTCGCTTATAATATTGTTCTTTGTTGTCCCAGGAATCAATATACCAAAAATCAGATCAAACGGATAATTAGAACACTTGAAAATTTGTTGTTAAAAAAGTAGAAAAATCAACATGTTTAAAATGAACGTACGGACATTCTGGTAATGATTATAGAGTTGCTACGCTTTCTAAATCGTACCCAACTACTACAGAAATCATCATGCAAAGTTTGAAATCGATAGGACAATTCTAACATGCCTAAATTAACGAATAAAAGCTATCTATCTCGGACGGACGGACGTACGGACGTACGGACCGACCCTAATTATAGAAAAGCTTCGCTTTTAAAAATGAAAAACTTACATAAAACTCTTGCTTATATACAACTAATTAATTTAATTGCTAAAAATAGCCAAAATCTTTTTTTTTTGAGAAAAAAGGTCAAGTGTTATAAATTGAAGTGTGACCAATATTGTTTCCTGGGGATAAAAACAATGACCCCCCCCCCCACCTGAAAGAAAATCCTCCCCATCACCCCATTAGTTTTTTAATATATTTTGATTGTTTTCATGTCACAATGATATGAGCACTGCACCTGCCCAAAGTTCTCGACATTTTCAAAGTTTTTTGGTGGGGTTAATTTGGAAAACAGGAAAATATATTTATTTGCAAAGTATTAAGATTTTGTGTGTTTGTTCAATAATACATCTTAAACGGGAGAGCCTCTATAACAAATCATAAGTTTTGAAGATTTTTTCAGAAAAAAAGATTTAGGTACAGTATTGTCAAAATATAGATCAAAAATATGATAAAAATAAAAAATAATTTATTCTCAAATGTTCAAATTTTAATACTACAAAGCTATATTTTAATTGGGTGGAAAATTAAACTTTCAATGGCTTATCTTTGTTATTTAAGAAGCTTAAAACAAAGATTGTGATATTTTGATAATTTAGCAAAATCTACTATGTAAAATAATCTGCTGTATTGTGAGAATACTCTATTTTGTGACCGTTTATATGTTATTTTGTTTTGACATGACCTTCTAATCTCATTCTCCTCCATCTCTCTCTCTCTCTCTCTCTCTCTCTCTCTCTTTCTTTGAAGAGATGAGAACTTTACAAAGATGTGTTCAATTTCTTTATGACCATTAAAAATTAAGAAAGAGTGTCCAAGTAGCGAGGGTTGTCTACAATTAGGCAAGAAGGAGACATTGTACTGTAAATTATACTAGTTTCCAAAGTATTATATTCACGTGCTCTTATTCGTGGACGTAAAAATTTTGGGAACTTTTTTCAATTCTTAATTGATTGAATCGTATAAGCCTTCAGTGTTGAGACTTTTGAACCAATACTTTAAATCTAAAAAATGAGTATAATGGCTGTAAATAACACCAATAGTATAATAATATTAAAACTACATACTTAGATTTATATAGTCCACATAGAATGAAAAACAAAAGTTTATTTGTAAATCATTATGTTTCATGCATTATTAGATTTATATATATACGACAAGATAAATACAAAGTTGTAGAAAAATGGAAGTCAAAACAGTATTTCTTCAGTTGAACTATTTTTAAAATTCGCTATGAGAACTATGAGTCGTCCTTGTTTTATAAGGGTTTACAGAATGAAGAAGGGGTATCACCCCCCCCCTACCCCCCCCCCTACCCATCCCTTTTTTTTGGGGGGGAGGGGGGGTAATGGTTAATTATGTCAATTGTATTGAGGCATTAAAGAAAATTAATTCCTAATTACTTGTCAAATCAATGGTCATATAAAACAAGGACACTTAAGTTTGAGGGAGGGGACATTTGACTATTTATTACACTAGTCCTCAAAGTGTTCTTATTCGTTGGCTTAACAATCTTGGGGACTTTTATTGAATTTTGATTTGTTCGTCTATTTAGTTGAGCTCACAAATGTTTCAACCACTAATAGTAATCTACAGAATTGGATATATTGTGTATCTTCATTGGGAATGTAAATCAATTCTTGGGGAGAAACTAGCTAGAAGCGAAGAACATAATCTAAATTTTAAAAGTTATCAGTAAATAAGGAACAGACCGTGAGTTATGCTAACCTACTATAGTGATACAGACAGTACAGACAGACAGACATACTCTAGTTAGTGAGTAGCAACGCTGGTAGAAATTAAAGTTTTGAACTTTTAATATCTTGTCAACTTGCATTGTTTTTGTTTTATTTTGTTTTTAAGCTTCTTTATTTAGATATATTTATAGCTGGTTTATGGCCTTATGACTACTGTTTATTGCAAATTTTACACGAAACTTTTTTTTAAATGTTCTGTCTAAATCGATATTTTATTATTTGGATGTTGAACAAGATTTTTATGTACTTTGATAACATGATGCTCGCAGCTGGCTAAAATAATGATACCCCACATCAATCCTTTCTGGTGAGTGACCAATAAATGAGATCCATATTGGCAAGCTAAATTGACGACAAATTTTCCCCTGTCAATATATCCACGTATATTCTTTATCAATAACTCTAATTCGAAAGAGAACATTAAAAAACGTAAAATCAATAGTTGCAAGAAAGGAAAAGTATAGGTGAAATCTTGATATTTAGATTTATTAGAAATGCTAGAAACAGATAGTTATTTATCTGATCGCATTATAGAAGCTTTCCGTGGATAGTAAACTAAAAATTTATAAGGTTTATTCCAGTTTTATTGGCTCCGAAGACCCTGGCTAACAAATCTGGTATCAATATTTTGATTTTATCATTTGTAGAAAGTTGTCTTCAATACGATATGATACATGGTTTTTCAGTATACATATATAGATGAGATCCGGTTCTAATCATACGGATATTAGTCGAGTTGGATTCAAACTTGAAACTTTTTTTACTCAAGATATAAAACTATTGCAGGAAACAATGAAGGTCAGTTTTCAACATAAAAAAGTTTTTTTTGTAATATTTTTTGCACAGCAAAAAGGAAGGTGAGCAACATTTAACCTTAATTAAAAGCAAATCTTTTCTACGTTTATATCGTTTATATGTTTTTTTTATCTATGACGGATAGCTGTTATTGTAAAACTGTTATATATTTGAAATGCTCTATTAATTAAAACCGTAAATGATGATTCCTGTGCTTTTAGTTTTCCAAAATGGTGATTTCTAGTAAGATAACTTACAATATTTTAAGTATGTGAACCCTTTAACTATAGCCTGAAAGGAAAATATGTCAATATTGATAAAAACTTCATAAAGCAATTATACGATTAATAAAAAAAAACAAGTATGTTTATAATTTGTTTGTTGTGCTTCACTTTTAATGATATTTTCATCCTTGTTGTTTAAATATAGTTTACAAGGTTAAATTGTGCAAATTTTAGGTTAATTAAACCTTTTTGTTTAAACTTTGTTGTGTGGGAAAGTTTGTTGGAGGAAACAATGCTGTAGACGGTCATAACATGCAAAGATAACAAGTCAAGAAGTTAATTTGGTTTATCATAATTGGAGAATATATTAATACATCGTCAAAATTACCATTTCTGTACATTAGAATTATTGGCTAAAATGTTTCAACACTAGTAGTTTTGAACCAACCAATCGAAATTCTGTAAAAGTACCCAAAGTTTTTGTGCCAATGAACAAGATAACGTTGATATAAAACGATGGGTACCAGTGTAATATACTTCCCAGTGTTCGCTCCTTCCTTGTAAGAAAAATACATGTCTATCTTCCTGTATTCAATTCTTGGAGAAATTAGATTTTCAGCCATCCATTAAATTAATCAATTAAGCATCAGGGACATGCAGGGACGTCCAAGCTTTTTATTTTGAGGAGGGTAATCCAATTTATTTTTAAAAAATTTGATGGGCGTTTAATTACAGGAATTAAAGTTTGAGGGGTGTAAACACCCCTTTACACCCTTTACATCCCTATCCTTATGTAAAAGTAGCAGGAAGTCTTTGTGTATGTAAGGAAGGATCTCGCAACCGCCACACAGATATGTTTCTCATTTACAATGAAGCTTCTTTTAGGTCAATGTGTCCAAAGCAGTGTCCAAACTTTTCAACAATGATCAAAATCTACAAAAAGGTTAAGTTTGTTGGGGGAATACATCGATTTTTCCTTCATTATCTAATTTCTTTAAGATCTGTGAAAAATAACATGAAATAATCTAAATATTTAAATTATGCTAATATCTATCCCCCTGTCCTTGGTGAAAAAAGTCATCCTAAATGACAAGGTTGGTGGTAATCTTATTTTAGTCAGGGATCAAGGGATACATAGTATAGTGATAGGTTGTCTATCTGTATACTAATCACTGGACCCATTTGGTTCATTTTAACTGTGGAGTTTCTTACTGATTTTGGGTAGGGTAACTAAAGACTATCCTAAAAATTAACATTATGGGTGGTATGAATAATAAAAGACCCCTTCTTTCTTTCTAGATATACAGGCCTTTAAAGTTTATGGGCAACGTAATTTTTGCCAATAACATAAAGAAATCTAAAAAACTTTCTACTTCAATGTCCTTGTTTTATAGCTGGATTTTAAGACGTTGGTCCCTGCACCCCTGAAGTTACACTTTTGTCAATATTGCACTCACACACACACACACACACCCTGGGTGTCAATTCTTTGTGTTATAAGGGTTGTGTATTGACAAAGACGCTTTTTGCGCGCGACACGGTCTTAATTAAAACCACCTAGTAGGTACTTGTTTTTAGAGTAGGTAGCTACTCTAAAAGTATATTTTAAAAATTAACTTTTGATATAAAATTAATGTTCTTAATCTTAGGCAACCATTCTTTACAATTTTCAACAATTCGACTTACAATATCAATTGTTTATATCCACAGGAAGTTGGCTGTTTATTGCACTAGTCCCCAAAGTTTTACTATAACGTTTTCTAATTCGTTCTAACTTTTTCGTTGAATTTTAATTGGTTGGTTCATTCAGTAAGTGTCCAAACGTTTAACCACTAATTGAGTTTGACGTTATAGCTATTACTAAACAATATATTAATTATTTAAAAGATCTTTCCCTAATAATTTATAATATTTTCTATTGCAAATTCTTTTTAAAAGATTTGTAAGTTTTGTACATAGTGATTCTTGTTTAACGTGTGTATAAGTAAATTAGAGTAAGCTTATTCTGCAAAAAAAAAAGATAAAGAAAGAAACAAGCACGAAAACTTACAATAGAAGTGTGGCTTTTAAAAAATGAAAAAAAAGAAGTAAAAGATATCATTGGATTAAAAAGTAGGCAGAGAAAGCATAGTTTTTTCAATATATATATGTAAACTCTTACATGAACTGCACAATTTAGAATGGACAAGTTATAACGATATAGACAGAAAAACCGACCGTCAACCATGACATATAAGTCTTTACCATGATATGAGTAGATAACTAACATCATAAAAGCAGCGTAGAAGGACTGACAAACAATATTGAATTGAACAGTAGTGTCGCTAGTTACTAAAAGACAGATTAACTATAGTCATTGAAGCTGTGCAGAAGGACTGACATACAAGATTAAGTTATAAAGTATCTTCGCTACTAGTACAAAATACAAAATGACTTTATCATGGTTCAGGGTAGATTAACTTACATCATTATGTTTAGTTTAGTTTAGTTCAGAGAGTCGGGCTGAGCACACGCATTTAGCAAGCTCTCCCCCGCCCTACCCCATGTGTTAAGCTCAGTTCTACCTTCCCCCTCTCTCTCAACTAGTTCCCCTCTCCCCACTGCCCGTGGTCACTCCGCAGTTGGAGGAAAGGGAAGACACTGTAGCCAGAGGGCACCTCGTATTTAGGCCTGGCAATGTGTATGTGTTAACGTATCGGTCAATTGTTAACACAAAAAAAGTGAAAATAAAACATTAATGAATTAAAAGTTTTTTTTTAACTTATGTGTAACCTAATCGCTTTAACTTAATGAACAATTTTTGGTGAAAACACTCTCAAATTTTTTTTTGATAATTTTATGATAATTTATCGGTCTGGCAACATTTTTACCGGCGCAAAGTACTCCCGACAAATAAGCTCTCCCATTGGCTAACATTTTTTCGCGTCCCACCATTGGTCAGCTGACCCACACTCACTCAGCACCCTCGGTTCCGCCATCTTCACTTCATCATGGCCTGTAGTACGTGTGACAACCCAGAATATTGGTCAAAGTTTAAAACAAATTTGGACGCTGCTTTGGATGTTAAGTTTAAAGAATACGATGCGAATATAGCTAAGGTAAGGGATGAGCTTATTCATAGTACTTTTGCCAGTCATAAAACCGAAATAAACGATATTAAATTGAGAGTCTCAGATTTAAATGTTAAAATTCAATCTATCGAAGGTATAGAAAATTTCGTAGATGCTAAATCTGTTGCAAGTGAACAAAAAGCGATTAGGACCACGATTACACAACAAAAAGACTATTTAAACTCTATTGAATCGTCGAGAGAAAATTTCGTCAAATTTCAACTTCTACAAAACTCGATAAGAGAGCAAAGGTGCCGCGATTGGAGTTGTAGAATAGTGAATTTTCAGCAGCCGTGGAGCCGTGAAAATATTACAGAGTTTATCATATTTAGAAACATTATAAGGCCCACCCTTGAAGCCGCTCTTAAACGTGGAGAATTAGAATATATTCCCTCACATTTTTGTGATATCGTCGAGCGTGCCCATATGCTCCCATATACAAAGGGCCAGATCCCCGTTTTTATTTTTAGTTTTATGTCTAGATCCTACCTCGACGCGTGGATGAACAATAAGAAGGCTGTGCTTGACCGTTACAACGCCGAGATCAAGAGGTTCAATCCCAGGAACAACGCGTCACCGGTCCCGTTCTTCCCCAATAGGTTAGTCCAGGCGAAGCAAGATATGTCCGACCTCAACAGGAAGACCATGACCTTTGTGTATGCCACAAACCAGATTTCGAGGGCCAAAGTCGCTGGCCAACATGTCCAATTTCAGCTCAAGAACGGCAGCCGCTGGATACGCTGCCTTAACCCGTTTGGCAAAGACCTGAAGGAAATGGCCCAACCCATACCTGGAAGCGAGGATTTTTTTCTGTCAGAGGCACCGCCTATCCTTTGTTTCAACAAGCTAGCGCCTGAGGAAAGGAAAACATTCTTCTCTAATCAGGCTGACTTAACAGAGGATGACTTCCCAAGACAGTTTAGTACGATCACAGCCCACCCTTCCAGCACGATTCAACATAATTTAACGTCTGCCCCTGCCCCAGCTCTTGGGGACCTAGCTGTGTTCCCTCCCATAGACTCTGCCGCAACCGTCGCAACCGCCGCACATACAGCCGTTGCACCAGCCGCACAGCCCACACAGTCAGTACCTGCCGCCGTCGCATCCGCAGCCGCCGCTACAGCTGATTTCACTGCCGCACCTGCCGCCGCGCTCACCGCCGCACCTGCCGCCGTGACCGCCGCCGCATCTGCCGCCACGTCTGCCGCACTTGCCGCCGTGTCTGTCGCCGTACCTGCGGCATCTATTGCCGTACCTACCGCCACACACACCGCCGCACTTGCCGCCACGTCTGCCGCATCTGCCGCATCTACACCTGTCGTTGACTCAGCACCTTCCGTACCTGTTGCCCCTGTCGTTGACTCAGCACCTTCTGTACCTGTTGCCCCTGTCGTTGACTCAGCACCTTCTGATCCTGTGGCCACGAGGGCCAAAGCTAGAGACACCGCCAACAAAGCTAAGCAAAGCAAAGCTACAAAGGCGGTAATCACATCATGAGGTTAAGTATCTTATACGTCGGAAAAAAAGGTACTTAACAAAATTATTATCATCATTTTTAAATTCATTTACAAAGTGATTTATTTCGAAAAACTTAATGTTTATATCCACGTAAACTCTATATTATTATAATATTAATATTAAATATTACCCAACTTGTTAGAACGCCAACATAGCATATTAATTTCAATCTATTTTTCTTATTTTTCTGCTGATTAGCATATAAAATACTTGGAACTTGTATGAAAATGAGTAGGGGGAACTAAACTAGCTTGAAATGTGTTGCCACCCCCAACACACACATAAACTAAACGCTATCGGAATAACCATAGTAAATATGGTAATTTTTTTCGCTTTAACGATAATATATTGTATATTACCTATTTTTATTTGTCCACTAATATCTACTGTGTTTCAGATGTCCATACTTGATGTTAAGACGATTCCTCCTGCGGTGCTCCTGGACCAGCTCTGCTATGACAAACCTCCCTAATGATCAGATTAACCAGGATTACGGTAACTTAAACGATAACATTGGTCTAAATCTTATGAATCCGATTTACGGCGACTACTTTAACGATTTTGAGAACGAATTCGGAATAAATTGCGTTTTTTCAAGTGAACAAGGTATCGTACAGAAACTGAAAACATTCAATGAAAACCTTCTCAATATTTTTAGTATTAATTGTCAGTCATTACATTCTAAATACAATGATATTGTCTCCACTGTAGACTTCTTTAGACAACATGATATCCACTTAAATGTTCTGTGTTTTCAAGAATTATGGCTGAATAAGGATGTAAATATGGATTGCTATGGAATTAATAATTACGATTGGCATGTTAAACTCCGCACAAAAAGTAGGGGGGGAGGGGTGGGTATTCTAGTAAGCAAATATTATAAAGTAGATAAACTATTTGATAAATTTTCATTTAAAGAAAATATTCTTGAATCTATTTGCTTAAAAATTTCCCACAATGGACTAAAGTTTTGCTTACTAAACTGTTATCGGCCACCCAATCAGAGTAGTGCTGAAATAGAAGAATTTTTTGAACTTTTTTTGGACCTGATTGATAGAATAGCAGCTTTAAGCATACCATACTTCATTGTAGGAGATTTCAATTTTGATCTTTTCAAAATAAATAATATAAATAGCAACTCCATGAGAATTATTGAGTCTTTTTCCTTTAACGGTATCATAAATACCGTTACCAGAGCTACTAGAGTAACTAGAACCACTGCAACCCTTCTTGATTTATTCGGGGTAGGTAACTTTATTCAAAACCTAATGTCTTCCTTTGTCTTAACTTCAAAAATCTCCGATCACTTGCCAATTATTAATTCATTCCGAATAGACAGAGTAAATAAACCCAAACCTCCAGATTTCTTTGAAAAAAGAGAATTGAATGATGAAAACTTTGATGCCTTAAACTATGCACTCTACCACACTAACTGGAATCACGTTTTAAACCAAGACAACACAAACATTGCTTATGATAACTTTATTTCAACCTTTTTGAGACTTTATAATGAAAAGTGTCCAGTTAGAAAAAAACGAAAAAACAAACGTACCCAGCCTCAGCAGCCTTTCATGTCAGACTTTTTATTGCGTTGTAGATTGCATAGAGATATTTTGTACAGCAACTTTTTAAAAGACAAAACAATTGAAAATGAAAGTATTTACAATGTCTATAGGAATAATTACAATAGGCAAGTGAGAAGAGCAAAGATTGAATATTACAGACAACAAATAAGAGATGCAAACGGGGATGGGAAAAAACTCTGGAAAACCCTAAAGGAAGTCATTGGGTTTAGTAAATCTTCCCCTGAGTGCACATACCTTCAAGTAGGCCCAAACAAAATTGAAAATGACCAAGAAATAGCTAATGAATTTAATCGTTATTTTAGTCAGATTGGGTCTTCCCTAAGGCCTGAAATTCCTTCCACCCCCAAAAATTTCTTTGAATATTTACCACCCCCATGTCAAGATTCCCTCTTCTTTGAGCCATTGTACCCCTTCAAGGTTATTAATATCATTCGTAGTATTAAACCTAAGCGTTCCACAGACATAAATGATGTCTCGATGTATGTTCTGTCTCGCTGTGCTGATACCATTGCCACTCCCTTAACACATGTTTATAATTTATCACTTCAAAATGGCACTTTTCCTGAAAAAATGAAAACTTCCAAAATAGTTGTCCTTCACAAATCAGGTTCACTCAGCGAGGCAGATAATCATCGAGGAATTTCACTCATTGACAACTTTTCCAAGCCCATTGAAAAATATGTCTGTGAAACGCTGGTTAAGTTCTTGGAAGATCGGTCTTTTTTTAGCAACCGCCAGTTTGGCTTCATGAAAGGAATCTCAACCTTTCACAATGTATTGAACTTAAGCACATTGATCACCCAAGCACTCAGTCGAGACACTTCCTGTATGGCCATATTTTTGGACATAAGGAAGTGTTTCGACATGATAAATAGGGACATCCTTTTTAGCAAACTGGAGAATTCAGGGATAAGGGGGGTTGCACTTGATTGGTTCCGTAGTTATTATGCAAATAGGAAACAGCGTGTATATTTTAAGGGCCTTTTCTCCTCCACAATTGAATTCATTATCATTGGCGTACTTCAGGGGTCAGTCCTGGGACCAATTCTTTTTTTGATTTTTATCAATGACCTTGTTTCATGCAGTGAAGAGATCCTAATCAATCTCTTTGCTGATGACGCAGTGGGCTTCATTGAAAAGCAGAATATTATACAATTGATCAACCTTGCAAAGGAGCTTGTCCCCAGACTGACCCAATGGTACAATGCCAATAAACTTCTTATTCACCCCCGCAAGACCAAATGTATGGTCTTTTCCTCCCCCCGTGAGATACTCACCCCCGCTGAGCTCGCCGCTAAGACCAACTTTGAAGTCTATGTAAACATGAATAATCATAACGAAAATGATGAGTCAAAAATCACTAAGTTGGATCTTGTGAGCGGTACCAATGAGGGTAGTATCAAACACTTGGGAATTCAATTGGACGAGAAAATGAAGTTTTCTTATCATCTTGAAAAAGTCTATAGCAAAGTCTCTAAAATAATTTATAGTATGAAAGTAATGCGTCATTTGTTGGACAAGAAACACTTAAAGCTACTCTATTCTTCTTATATTAAGTCGAATATCGAATATTGTTGTCTCCTGTTCACTGCCTGTCCTATGTATCTGTTAGCACCAATCATTAAGTTGCAGAAGCAAGCCATTAGAACAATCGAAAATTTACCTAGCAGAGCTCACACAGCTGAATTCTTTAAATCTAATGGCATACTTCCATTTAACCTGTTAATTGAATTCAATGTTTGTAAATTTATGCACGCCTATAAATTAGGCAATTTTCCCAAAATTTTCGAAAACACCTGGAATTTTGTTCAAGACAGACATACGTATGGCACTAGGAACAGGAACAACTTTGCTTACGAACCGGGCACCAATAGAAACTTTCTCCTGCACGCCCCTCTTAACTCTTTCCCAACTATATTCAACAACCTTCCACTTGAAATTAAACTAATTGATAATAAAAATATTTTTAAGAAAAAATGTTTTACTTATTACCTAAACAAGATTGAGTTTTAAAAAAGCAAATATTTTAAAAAAGCAAATATTTTATTTTTGAAATTAAACTGATTGATAATAAAATTATTCTCAAGAAAGATATTTTACTTACTTATTACTTACTTTCTTAAAAAAAAAGCAAATACTTTATTTTTTCTCTTCCTCTATTTAACAATTTTTTGTTCTAACTAAGTTTCTATTCGTATCTTTAGCCCTCGACTTTTTGTAAGCACTTAATTTCTATACCAAAAAAATAATAAAACAGCATTTCTTTAACCTCAAATCTCAACGAGTAGGTTCCGTAGGAACCGACATACATACCTATGTATAGAGTAGCTTTAGCATAGTTTGTTTCTTATCCACTTTATTCATTTTACATTTTATATTTTGACTTTGACTTCTTCTATTATATTATATATTTTTTATCAAGCAACTAACGAATCGCGCAACCTCTACCTCTATTTTATCTAATAAAAAAATAACAAAGTTTTTTCATAATTTTGACCAAAAATATATTTATTTATTCAAATTTAGATATCGAAAATTTTGTTTAATATATGACTATCGCTGACTGGACTGGTTAAGCTCATGTAGTGGGCATAGCCATCTACTCGTCGTAGTCGCTGGAGTCATCGACGTCGTCGGGTTCCTGTTGGAGGAGCTCCTCCACAAGGTCCTGCTGGACGGTGACCAAGCGGTCCATGGTGGCGATGGAATCCATGTTGGCCTGGAAGGAGCGGGCGTACGTGGGCATTACTGAAATTAGCCTCACGACTAACCCATAGTTGGAGTACATCATGCGGAGGATCTCCTCATCGATGGCATCTTGGCGGAATCTCCTCCACATAAGTCTGTCGCCCTCGTACACGACGCCCATTAACCTCCTCTTGACCATAAACCAGAGGTCCAGACAGCGCCTGTCTACCCCCGGAAATGGGAGTAGATCAGGCACTGCCGCGAGGTTCAGCAGCTGCTGGACGCCGTGCACGGGTGCAGGATCATCGATTTCATCGCTTGAGTTCAACATGGCGATGAGCTCCTGCACCTGGTCTTGGAGGGGAACATCTTCTTCTCCTCCAGCCTCCTCCGGAACTTCCGGCGCCCCATCCGGTAAAGCACCTTGGCCTTGTCCAACTTCCTCTTCTTGATCTGACATTTCTGAGACAATTGAACTTTGACCCTACCCACCCCCATATTTATACCCCCCTTGTGTCTTAATACCATACATTATTCAATCTTAATTTAACTTATTAATTAATAAATAACTTTCCCTACTTCCGATTTCCCGCGTATTCCCCCTATGCTTTACAACCAATTGTCTCCCCCCCGCCCCCTCTTTTGCTTTATTCTTTTGCTTTATTCTGCCGTGCTTTACCGGAAAACCACTCTTCCCCCCTCCCCCTATTTTTCTCCCCCCCAGTATATACCAAACGATAGGCGCCGCTCCGTCTGTCTAGCTGGAAGTCACGGCCGCGCACAAACCACCCACCACTCCCCTTCTAGTTTTTTCCCCCCCTCCTCCCCCTAACCTGTTGAATTCCCTGACCCATCTCCCTTATTTTAACCAGTTTCTCACTTCACTTTTTTTTATGCTAATGAAAATTAATCCATAGCGAAATATTAACAGACATCCTATTACTCTATACATCCTTCATAAAAAATAAAAGTTCATAGCAAGATATCTAGGATTTATTAAACAAATCAATGAATTTATGATAATTTATGATATTTTAATACTTTTACTTTTTTGGATAAAACTAAACTGTATTATTCTTCAAAAACAATTTTATATTTCAATAGCCATATCAGTAACTTTTTGCAGTTTTTTTCTGTTGATTCATTGTTGATTTTTGTTGATTTTTGTGAACATCATGTGGACATTTCCGCGGGTGTTTTTGCGGATATTTTTGCGGATATCTTGTATATAAAGTCGTAGAGAACTTGACCGTAACTGGTTCAAACCGGAAATGGCCAACTTCTGGAACTATAGCTGGAGACAGGCCCCCTCTTGAGCAGTTATCCGCTCAGCAATTTCACCCAATTTAGCTTCATGAAACTCCATGTCCTTGTTTGGGTTGTATAGTGTGAGGGCCAACTCGGTTTCTAAATAACCCTGTTGGTATAGAAGACGGGCTACCTCACGACGTACTTCGTCACTGACATTGTCACCATTAACTATATTGAGAAGTCGTTCATATGTTATTGTCAATCTATTGCGTAGCGGCTGCCACATTTGTTGGTATTCTTCCTCTCCGAACATTTCGTGTCTAAACAATAGTAAGATTTAAACCTCACTAAAGCAAAGCTATAACCAAATTACGCGCGCAATAGCACGCCACAGTCTTTTTTAACATGACCCACTTTCACCCTTTTACCTTCAAAAAGGGGTGGAATCAATGGATTAATGATACGTTTTCGCCTTCCCTTAAAACCCCCTCCCCCCCCCCCTCTTCCTCTCCCATTTTGTTGCCCCATTCACAGCCATGCTGTGACCAGTTCTCAAAACACAAAAATCAGATTCCGGAGGAATCGAACCATACATATTTAGGGACACACTCCCATTATCAAAATACCAAAATCAGATTCCGTAGGAATCGCATATGACCTATTCTTAGGATTTTTTATATCCATTCTCAAAAATAAAAATCAGATTCCGTAGGAATCGAAACCAACCATTACACCTTGTTCACTTAAGTACACGATATGATTATTATTAGGGTATTCTTGTCCTTTTTTGGACTTTTCTTTGGTTTTTTTTTGGATTTTTTGGATTGGACCAAGTGTTATCGCGAAATTTGCCGTTATCCTGTAATTATTGGTGTGGAGATGTCCTTAAAACCCGGACAAAACTCCACTCTATAATGAAAATAATTTGATATAAAGGAAACTGTCTATTTGGAGCTGAAAAGGGATCTCAACGGGAATAGCGACTCCTTATGGAGGTTTTGGTTCCTTAATTGTTCCGAATTCACGCTTGGAGAAGTTGCAACTGATAGTAGGAGGATGTCTGAAATACACAGCAAGATATTGTTTCATTGTTAAGATTATTATTTATTTGCACATATAACATTGTATCGGCTTGGCAAGCGTCAAAGTACACCAGTGGCTCCACAACCCTTAAAGGGTTATGCCAACTATCTGGTACAATGTTGCATGGAATTTTTATTGTAAAATATTGTCTCCATTCAATTTAAACTGGCCTGGTAACTAGGTGGAGATGAAGTTCGGCCAATTCCATGCTAGGTACTTAATAATTGTTATTATGTATATTATTATCTAACCTGCACCAAACACAACAAACCAGATGAATCAAACAAATCAAGCATAGTAACATAATTTATAATATATATCTAATAAAATATGTTGTACCTTTGAGGAAAATAAATCTTATCTTAAACGTCAAGGGGACAAAATATTTAAATCACTTAATTTGAAAAAAGGGAGAGACAATGGAAAAAAGGATATACGTGAATATATTGACAGGGAAATTTTGTCGTCAATGTGGCTTGCTAATATGGACCTCATTTATTGGTCAGTTCTTTAATCCAGTGGTAGGAGAGGGGATGGGCTAAAGGGGGTGGATTAAGGTATGTTTATTTCAGCCAGCTGCAAGCATCACTTTATCAGAGGAGTACATAAAATCTGTTGCAATATCCAAGTAATAGTACATCTGGGAAGAAACATACTTGAAAACGAAACCTCCTTAATTGCACAACTATTATCTGGAAGTCCTAACACTTTAGGACCAAAGAAGTCCCACTATGGTCTATCTTTTTTTAATTGAATTAATTTTATTTATCATTACCACTGGTATTTTTTTTTTATATCATAATAAGTTAGGAATTACTGGTTTATATTGTTGTTATACTGTACAAACTAGTGTACAGTGTATATGCCAAGTTAACCAATTGAAATTGTGAAACTGCCTGCAGATTAGGCGCGTGAGGAACATCCTGTGGATATGATGCATGAGGATCCTGGCCATGGTCGAAGAGTTGCTCAGGTTCAGCAAAGTTTTGTATTTCATATAATTTTTGGAAAAAAATTTTGGGTTGAAATATTGGCTCACATGAAGGAGACTAGCACCGAAATCGTAGAATGAAGAAAGCTAGCCCCAGGAAATCTAATATGAATAAATAAAATAATGAACATAAAAAATATTAGTTTATTGATTAAATAAGATAAATCTAATATGCATAAATAAAATAATGAACATATTAAATATTCGATTATTGATTAAATAAGATAAAATTGTATATCAATCAATAATTATATTATAATTACAATGGAAATTGAATAGATATATGATAACATAAATTGTTAAATGCATTATCACCAAATCTATCTCTCCACATAAACTCTTGTAAATAGCTGTGTAAAACTTTACAGTTAGAACATCCTCTCATAATCTTTAGAGAAGATTTCTTTATGTATTATGCCTCTTTCTAATAATCTATAAATTGCTCCTCCCTCTTTCTCACACATTCAATTGCATAAAATAGATTTAAAGTGTTCACGAAGCTGGGAATATATATGTCACTGATTAATGTTTTTTAAGAGTACTATTTTGAGAATTAAGTCTTAAATACTTCCCATTTAAAAATAAATCAAACTTTTAAAAAACGTATTTATTCCCTTGAAAACATCGTTGTATTTTGAGTTTTATTATACATATCTTAAAACCTATCAAAATCGACAAATAACAATTTTTTTGTTGAAGTTTACTTGCAAATTTAGAGTAGAATAAATTCTTTTGTTACATACATATTAAACTAACCAAAAAAGTTTGTAATTTCTTTTTACGGGGAGATTAAACGATTTCTACAGATAATCGAAACAATATTACCAAATATGGGTATAAGGTCAGCTGATTTATATTTGTCGATCTTGTGAACATAGCACCCTCATCCTATCTCAATATTTACTACTTGCTAAAAAAGCTTCATCATACTGCAGAGCTAAAAATACGATTAGGCCCCCACATAATTTTAAAGTTTTTACTATAGATAAAATCTATAAAAAATATTTAAAAGAAACAATCTTTAAAACATGAATTAATTAAAGGTATAAGCGTTTTCTGAGTACAGCCAGGTTGTATAAAATACACACACACACACACACAAACATACATATGGACTCCACAGAACTTGATTGTTTAATACTTCAAAACATGGAATAAGATAAAGAGCACACAAATTATATTCTTTTAATATTAATCTGTTATTTATGGATGTACATTAATTAAAGCAAGGCTTTTATCTTAATCCTAAACACAATGTAAAGATGGTTACTGAGGTAATAAATCAAGTCAGTTAGCAATAAAACTATACAAAAAAAAATGAAATAAAATAACATGTTTTTTCAGTTATGGGAATAAAATTATTTACTTTTTATAGCTATTGAAATTTTCCCGAACTGGTTCAAACTTACAACTTAAAATACACTGAAGGGACTGCGACTTACAATATTCAGTAATGTTTGGTTTCTATACTTCAACTTAACAAAATCCGTTGGTACCATTTGTACCAAACGAAAGATAAGGAGGGGGGACGGAGAATGGAAGAGGGAAACAGGAGAATGGCCAATGTAAGTGAATGAGTGTGTGTGTGTGTGAGTTAGGCAGGTATTTAATTAAATCGACACTTTACGAGGATTATTTTACATGATAAAATGCTTATTTTTATGTAAATACTATAGAAACGCGCTATATGCAGCAAATAATATTTGTTTATTCTATTTAAACATTTCAATTCTTAAATATCATTCTTTCTACAGATTTAAACAATTTTTCTTTTGTCCCTATACCTGCATAAACAAAGCGGTATTTGGTTAATGATTTTATAAAATAAACCAAACTTTTTCATTACATTTTAGAGAAAGTTCAAAGATAAATATTAATAGAGATTTATTACAAAAATATTTTCTAAGTATTAATTTTTTTGTTTTTATCTGCAAGCGAAGAAATGGCTTATTTTCTCTTAGTTTAATTTTTGCTCAGATTTTAACATTATTTTCATGTGGAAATACTCCTGGCATTTTAAACTGTTTTTTTTCTAACTTAATTGAACTTTTAAGGCATAATTCTTTGAAAATTACTTAAAATATAAAAAAGGGTAAAGGAAAATGCATTTTGAAAAATTAAATTCGCGATCACTTTAAACTTAAATGTGTCCCTCCTTCATGTGAGCCGAAATTTTGTATTTCAAGGTTTAAGAATGTGTAGTCAGCCACTTTATGAACTTTTTTTTGGTTTCATGATGACAACTTTAACCTCCTGGAAAGAAATAATCTCATGGAGATTTATCAGTGCTGCTGTGAAGGATTTATAATTAGTAATTACCTTGCTCCTTCACGGTTAGTTTTTTATTAAATGAATAAGTTAGGGTACAATGTTTGGCACTTTCGATATAAGTAAATGATAATAACAAAGCCACAGAATACGATAATACCTTCAGAAAAATCGATGAAAATAGTTTTCATACTAAATTTTGGTTTTTTGTATTTTTTCTAAAATGTCATGACAGAAGATGTAAAATGTCGTCTTAGTATTTTGAAAGGATTAATCTTCTCTGAAATCTAAATTATCAAAATATTTTTTTTGGTAAATGATTATACGATATATGTCAAACATTTTATCAGAAAGAAATATTTAAAATTGTGAAGTAGAAACCTGAATAATTTTTCTTGTGGAAATAGTTTTCTGCAAATGTTGATAAACATATGTCTGCTAGCATTAAGATGTTTGTACTGCCAATACACGTTGGGTTTTATTTAAAGAATTTCTTTAAAATGTTTTTTTTTTTACATTGTATACCAATAACGCAATATTTGCTATCAGAAAACCCCGACTAAGACTCGCCTACGACCCGATCTTTTAGGATTGCTTTGTAATTTATATTTTTGAAAGTCTTTCAACAGTATACACAGCAAATTCTCTCTTTTTTAACTAACTTTCCGAATAATATACCTAAAGCATTTGAATTGACAAAGGCTATGCTAATATTTTTACCATTCAAGTTTATTTAATATTCTAATAAATAGCGCAACCCTCCAAGTTTATGACTACTTTTCATGAACATATGATCTAAAGAATAAGCTCTGACGCAATGTCATATAAGGATATTATAATATTCATGAAAAAAATTGTTATTTTTGCATATATGTTACATTTTACAGTGTTTTGTGGCTCAAAAGAAAGTCAATTAAAAATTATTTCATATTATATAGTTTAAATTACATAAGATAACCTAGAAATAGTAAAAAATTCCCTTTCTTTTTTTGTCGCAAAAGAGAATTCAACAAAGATTTTCATTAAAAAGCACCTTAGTGTAAAAATTAAAAAGTTTAAACATGGTCACAAAAAGATTCAATTAGTTTATTAAATGTTTCATTTTCAGCAAATAACGATTAATCTCTATTACAAAGAATAAAGTGTAAAAAGATATTCTCATTTTAATTTTAAGCAACTTAAAATGCATTTTAATACCTTTTAATGATTTATTTTTTAAAACATCATTTTATAAAATGTTATTGATTTTTAAAGTTATATATTAGAATGTTTTTAAATTTTGTTAACATTTTGTTTTAAATGTAGAAAATTGGTAATTCTAAACATTCAAAAAATGATTTTATTAAATTTTCATCACTTAAATTGCATGTTTGATGAAATTTTCAACTGATAATTCAAGAAAAATCGTTTAAGTTTTATTATATTTTACTTTGAAATGTTAAAAAAATATATTATTGTCAAAAATGTGGAAGTTATACTTTCCTCAAAAAAAGACCTAAAACATGCAAATTAACACGTGTAATGAGATTTTTTTTCTTTCAGGTTTAATTTTAAGTAATTATTGATATTTTTTGTAAAAAGGATTTTATATAAAAAGTTTTAAAACTCGAGTTATGTAGTGGTTCTAAAAAAGGTTGCGAATTTATGCAATTTTCTTGCAAAAAAAATTTTCTAGGATTTTAAAAATAGCAAAGGGTGTTATTAGACGTACTTACAGATACAATTGCTAAGTCATTTTGGCCAAACACTAAAATAAAGTTTTGACATCTGAGGGTCCAGCCGTGCCTTGTTATAAATAGTGTTAAATCTTTCTGAAATACTATTCATGACCTGTGCAACATCCAAAAAAACCTCGTCAGACATATTCCATGCATTTATTTCATATGTAGCCTCCTTTGAAAAATCTCCAATTTAGGTATTTCGCATGTAATTTATGAAAGGTATAGCTTCTACTCCAGCCACACTTGATGAGATGGCACAATGAAATTTTCCAACACACGTACTATGTCAACAGCAGGAACAAATGCAAGGTTATAACAGTAAGGTAATTGTTTCTTCCATTCCTTTCTAGTAAGTACCTTTTTCAGGCCCTTTCCCTGGAACTGGCCATCCAGACGGCAACAAAGATGGAAAAAACATATTCTTAAAATCAGGTTTTCTCCAAATAGTTTTTGGAAAGCTCTGATTACCCCAAGTTCAAGGTCAAGGGCCATGGAAACTTTTTTCTTGCCAATGCAGTCTCTCAATACTTAGAAAATTTCTCTATATAGTGGTGTGCTCTTTCCAGGCTGAATGGAGCTGGACAGCACTTAAATGTTCCATCTACTAGGAACTTAGTAATTTCTTTGAGTGTGTCATCAGTGTAAGTACATTTGTATATTAGAATTCTTTTCATATTGCCTGAGGACATTCTTACAGGTTTGTTTAATATCATGAAAAGGACATTATTTTCAGTATTCATCAGTCTGTTAGGAATTTTTTCAAACTCATCCCAATCTTAATAGTTAAAGAATTTCTTTGGGGCAAAGCACTTGCTCTTGGCATATTTTATTTTGTTGACCAGAGTGTCGAAATCAAATATTTGATCAAACAGATCCATGCCTTTTAATGTCTTTGAAATATATGCTATTATTCTAAGATTTGATGCATTTTTTAAAGGGTATGTATTGATTATATTTTCTTGGGTTCTTTTTGCAAAGTTTTCTTTTGAGTGAAAATGGTTTGAGCTTTCCTTCAATGTATGTTTAACTTAGTTTACCATTAAACGTGCCATGCATCACATTTTTGGTTGTTTTTGTCTCTGAAAGACATAATTGGAGTTTTGATAAAAAATAGGAGGAAAGGAGTTGAAAAAAAAATCAAAGAAAAAAAAGAACTATTAGAGATTTAGATGTTGAAATTTAAGGCAGAGAATCTCAATCTGTAGATTCTGCAGCTCTGTCCTTGCTGCTGCTGCCTCGGTTTTGGCCTCGGAGGCGTCCTGCCTGGCCCTGCAGGTGCAGACCCAGGCTTGGTTGGTCATATCCTTGGCAAGGTGGGCCACGTTCCTCGCCTTCCTCTCCATTTCCTGGGCCAGGTCCCGTGAATTTAGGAGGGTGGAGATTTTCTCCTTCTGGTGGCTAATCAAATGCCATGCTGCCTTCAATTTTAGCCTAAGCTTTCTAACTCTAGTTAGGGAAAACTGACGCCAGGGGGTCAAGGTCTTGTGATGGTTCCAAGCTGGACAAATTGACCAATGATATGCCTTAGCGGCCGGGCCCATCTGCATCACAAACCTGAAAACCCTGTCCCTGAGGACATCGATTTTGTACTTGCCATAGCTTCTGGCATTCAGCATGCCCAGTAAACCCAGCTGTCAACAGCCTCTTTGAGGCTAGAGAATTGGCAGGCATGGCAGTTTAAATACCGTGAATTTAGTTTTTCTTGAGGGAAATATTTGGCATGGCTTTCCATACCGCAGCGGATCATTTCCATGGCACCTCTGATGTCGCGAACATCACATTTAATGAATTTGATATGGTTGTAAGGCAAATCGAGGCAGGGCAACAAATGGAAGGGTACACTCATTTTTTACTTGGATTTGGATTTTATCTGAAAGTTTAAAATCTGTTAAAATATTTGATAATAAAGTTTAAAACACATTTCTATGGATCATTTTACATCTACCACTTACTACCAACACTGGCCAGCTAAATATGAAACATAACAACCAATTGGAACTTTTAAAAATCAATTTTTAAAACTGGTATTATCCTCTTAGAAATATTCTTCCAAAGAAGGCATCTTAACTTTTTTGCTTTTTATTTAGAATAGCTAGCTGGTGCTTTTAGTAAGTAATAGATATAAAATTTTCCAGAGAATTCAGATATTTTGACACCTTACTTTTAAAATTCTGTTGAGAAATTATTGAAAAAATCTATTTTTTTAACCTCGGTTTAATAAAAACTTTAAACCTAAATATTTTCTCAAACAGACATAAAAAATATGGGTTCATATATACCTTTAATATCAGAAAAATATTGTGAATCCATTCTAAGCAAAATTGGAAAAAAGTAAAAACTTAAAAAAATAAAAATGGCCTAAAATATTATATTTTTACAGGCAACACTTAATTGTAACTATTAAACTAACCAATCAAAATTCTCAAAAATTGACAAATCAAATAGCTTCACCTCAAAACTTAACCAATAGAATTGACAAAAAAAAGGATAATGGTCATACAATATATACAATAGATACTACAATAAAAATAGTGATACTTACATAACATGTAAAGAATAAAAAATTATGAACAAATATGCTTCAGTCTGTTTATAAACTTCAAAACAATGCAGTTAAAAATGCATTATTGTTTCTTGTGCTTAAAAAATATCTGTTACAGTGTATGTACATTTGTTTACGTTTTGTTCAGGTTTTGTTCAAGTCAACCCTTTAAAGCCGAAAATTATGATTCTTAAAATAAACTTATATTTTTTATTATAATTTTATAAAACTTTTTCAATTTTGCTTAGAATGGATTCGTAATAATTTTCTGATTCTAAAGGTATATATGAACACATATTTTTTATGTTTGTTTGAGAAAATAGTTAGGTTTAAAGTTTTTATCAAACCGAGGTTAAAAAAATAGATTTTTTCAATAATTACTCAACAGAATTTTAAAAGTAAGGTGTCAAATTAAAGATCTTACTATTTTTGTTCATACTGACAATTTTCTTCTTTTATTTTGTTGCGTTTTAATACCTTAAAACCGACCTAATTATTTTTTTAAAAACTTAAATTACTTCAAAAATAAGAGGTCTACAAAAAAAACGATTGCATATCTGAATTCTCTGGAAAATTTTACATCTATTACTTACTAAAAGCACCGGCTAGCTATTCTAAATAAAAAGCAAAAAAGTTAAGACACCTTCTTTTGAAAACTTCCACACAAAATGGTCTATTTGTGATTATCTTGCAATAAATAAAAATTCATTTACATAAAAAAATGTGGTTACACAGCCTAACACTACCCCAAGACATTAATGAAGCTTCCTTGAAAAGTACAACCAATACCATCCTTTCTACTTCATATTATAATATTTATTTGAATTTTTTTTCTTATATTATATCTATTAAGATTTTACAAATATGCATCCCATTTAACTATTAGGCTTTTCAAAAAAAGGCTTTAGATAAAAAGAATGACTCACGATTACCCGTACTGTATACAAATTAAGATCTCGTTGACCAATTACAATGACTGTACATATGGTTGAAACAGTACATTTGTAAATGAATAAAGGTAAATCCAATTTTCCTCTGTAATCCCTTAAATTGATGATTAGACCACCCCCTTACTGCTTAAAATGCAGGTAGCTCAAACCCTACAGTGCCCACCTAACCTAACATTAGTTTTAAATGAAATTTTAGAATTCTACAAAATATGAAATTCTTCATTGTGTACCCTCAAGAAATTTGGAGACTAAAGATTTATCTGCAATTGTCTTTTCCCTTTTTTCCAAAAACGTTCAGGTAAAAGACAATGAATGATTTATATACATCCAATATGATGAAGAATACAATTACAGCTTTTGTAGATTAAAATAATGAGATGAAAACTTACTGATGGCTTGAACCAACTAATCAAAATTTTATAGAGTTACCCAATGTTTTTTTTAACCCTTAACGGCCGGTTTTTTTCTATCTCATTTTCTGTGTGTGAAAGATAAAGAGCCCAAACTGCTTGACTTTTTAAGTGTTGGTATGAGACATAACTGAGAGTTGAAATTTTTTGAATATCTCCATCCTGGCAGGCACAGGATGCCAGCAAACCTGGCAGGGTCATCCAGGTAAAGAGCAAAAATATTTTTTTGACTTAAACAAAGCATTTTATCTTACCAAAATACTAAAATATCCTCTAGTAGTACATCCTCATATTAAATACATGTGTTCAAGTCAATTTTAGGTTCCAGGTATGATCCTGCAGGTCGTGATCCTCCAGGTCTCCAGAAATCTTTAAAAGGCTCCTTTGGCCGCAATTTTTGACTTAGAGACTTCAAATTTCAAACTTAAGCTTATCTTACATGTCTACATAATGTATTAAAATTTCATAAAGATCCGCCGCCGCCAAGTACAGCTGCGGCCGCTAAAATTATATTTTGATATTTCAAATATAAAATTTACATAAAGATAAACATTTTCTGCAAAAAAATTTTATTCTAGCTTCAAAAATAAAAAAATTACAGCCGTTTGAAATTTTGAAAGTAAAAAAGGACCTAAAAACAAAGGTTGTTAAATAAAAGGGTGAAGGAAGCGGAAATTGACCTTGACTTAATTAAGGTCGGAAATTGACCTTGACTTACTTAAGGTCGGAAATTCATCATAACACAGGGGACTTGCACAAAAAATTGTAGCCCTCTAGCTCTAATAGGAACTGAGATAATAGGGGGGGGCGTTGAAGGCCCCCCCCCCCCCCCCCCCCCCCGACTGATTAAGGTGCGGCAAGGGGCCCGACTGTAAGGGGTTAATCATCGAATAAGAGAATGTCTTCATAAAATTTTGGGTACGAGTATAATTGACATACCAATATCCTGTCACTCCCTTACAAATTCTAATTTTATATCCATAATTTAGACAACAAATTTTGGATTTTCACAGTGCAAGTTAGTTGCTGTACAAAATTGAAAATAAATATTGTGAACCAATCCTATAGGTGGTCTTTGTGAATGGTCGCTGCTCCTTTTCTTATGTCTTAATTATTTTAATTGTGCTACATTAGCAAAAAGGTGCTAGAAACTTGCAGGGATCTGAAGGAATAAGACAATGGACTATAAATTGATGTACAAACTCAATAATGATGCACAAAATTACCCCTTCTGTAGTTTACAATTAGTTGTTGAAACCAACTAAACACCCAACTAAATGAACAAACAAACCATTCAAAATTCAATAAATGGCTCCAAGGTTGTCAAGCCAACAAATAAGAAAACTTGGGGACTTGGGGACTTGTGTAATAAACAGCCCAATGTCCCCTTCCTTCCTGAGAAACTTGCCTTTGTTTGGTATCCCCTTCCTTCTTCTAAAATTCTAAAACAATGATTACAACATTTATAAAAGCAAAGCTCGATGCTGTTAGTATTGGTGCAAAAAATGGGGACAAATTTTTAATTGATTTGACGGGGCTGATTATTTACGTCACAAGTGAGGGGAAAGAAAAAGGAAGGAGGAAAGAAACCCCCTAGAAAAGAGATGGGGGTATGACGTCACACGCCAAAACAATTTGAAATTTGTCCCCATTTTTGCACCAATACTCACAGCATCGCAAAGCTCAGCAAACGCTTTGGTCATAAAATATATCTTTTAAGTTTATTGGTTTGGTATCATCAATGCAGAAATAAAATTTTTCCATAAAATACATGCAAAATTATGACACTAAGAGAAATCTTCCTTAGAAAGCACAGTTAAAAACAAACTTAACTTTAAATTCTTAAGATTAAATTTTCATAATATTTTGTTGCGTCTGTTTATAAGCCAATGTGTTCTTTCATTGGATTTAAGTAGATTGATATAAAATTATTACGTTTCTTAAGAAATTCAAGATAGAATGATAAAACTGCCATTAACCTATCCTTGTATATGCTTATTTGCCCCCCAATAAATGTTTATCTACTAACCCCTCTGGAATCAAAGTGGGCATCAAGATGGCTCATCTCAATCTTAGGGAAAGATTCAAATAAAGTTTGTTTTTGTAGAATCACAGTATATTATCAGCAAAAAAACAGCTGCTATTGTGATGTTATTGTGTGCATATTAATAACCAAGGAATCAAATTGTAGCTATCAGCAACCCAACAGTATTTAGTGCACTGTGGGCTACAATTGAATCAAGACAAAAGTAAGTGCCGAGCCCTGGGACCTATGTAGGGTGAAAATAGACATAAATCCTAGATGATTCCAGGTGGAGACAAAATATTTTAGCGGGGTCTTTTGGTTTTTTTTCAATTTAAAGTTCTGAAAAAAAATTGAAAAAAATATGAAAATCTTTAATAAAAAACAAACAAAAAATAATTTTTAATATTTTTTTTTATTTAAAGATACAAACAACTTATATAAATACTATAAGCTTTAAAAAAATCACAATTTTCAAATTTAGACTTTCAATATAAAGATTTGTAGAAAAAACCTAACAACAAATTCTAACATATTTCTGATCAACATAGCAATAAAACGTCTTTTGCAAAATCTTTATCATCAAAAATAAATAGCACTTACTAAAGACTTTTTTTCATTTAAACTTATACTTTTCACATTAATTAACTTTAAAGATTGATTTTTTTAAAAAGAAAGGTTGCGTGATTTTTTTATTCATAATTAATTGCCTAATTTTGAGATTCAGATAAAAAACCTTACTGCTTTATATCATTGGATACTCTACTAGCAGCGGCTACGCCTCTAGAGGCATATAGGGACCCTTAGGTTGGGGGGGAAGACGAACCTCCCCTTACAATTACAGTTTTTTTTAATGAAAAAGTTAAAAACATTTATTTTGGAGAGTTGATTCTCTTGGGATAGTGATGGTACCCATCCCCAAAATAGTAATAAACCTTACCAGGACATATAAGAAGCTACCATGTAAAGGAGAACCATATTGGTTCAGTGGTTAGTGAGATCCCTTGGTGCACAAAGACTTACATAGAACGTGTTACTTTATTATAAAGATACATATATACACAGAAACTCTACAATCAGAGTATGTCTGTTTGTTCATCTGTCTGTATAAAAACATTACAGAATATATTTATTTGGTACTAGCGGCTACGCTCCTAGAGGCCTTTAGGGGCACTTGAGAGGGGAAGAAGTGGTTGAATTCTACAACTAGATTTTTATTTTAGACTTAAAAAGAAAAAGTTTTTTTTTGTGTGTGAAATGGGGTCCTTTTTTAGGGGTTGATTTCTCCTAGGATGGTGGAGGTACCCTCCCAAAATAAGTTATAAACCTTTCAAGAACCAATGAGAAGCTACATAGAAAAAAAAAGAACCATTGATCATTGTTAATTACTATTCAGGGATCTAAAGGGATAAGACAATGACTGCTAAATTGATTTACATTCCCAAATATGATACATGGATAACCCTTCTGTATGTTTCAGTTAATGGTTGAAATGTTGGGCACTTAATTTAATAATCCAACCAAACAAAAATCGCAACAGGTCCCCTAAGTAGTTAAGCCAACGAATAACAAATTCCTATATTAAACTATGGGGACTAGTCTAATAAATAGCCCATTGTCCCATCTCGCTCTGATTAATATATTTTTGTATCTGTATGTTACACTTGCTATTTTCTTTATTTGCATTCTTTTAAACTTCACTAATTATGGATGTTGTCTTTTTCCCTTGTTAAATCCAATTACCTAATTCTTGATATTCTTTGAGGTTAATAATTACAATTATATTTTATTAAATGGAAAAAGAACAATTTAATCATAATTCAAGATAAAAATTATTTTATCACTAGCGGTTTTACCCCTAGAGGCATCTAGGGGCCCTTGATAAGTGGGGGGAAGTTGACCCCTCCCCTACTTTCAGTTTTAGTATGTAAAAGAAAAAGTTTTTTTTAAATGTTGGGTAGGAACTAATTTTTTCTAAACTCAAAACTTCTCAGGACAATGAAAAACTTGAACCAAGAAGAACTATATCAGTTAAGCGGTTACAAAGAATCTTCGGTACCGACAGACACCCTCACACACACACACAAACAGACAGACACAGAAACTGTTACTTTTATATAAGGATTAATAGACACTAAACTACTCCTTAATATGTTGATCCTATTATCAGTCTAAAAGATAGGTCAATAAAGAAGAACCAAATTGGTCCAGCGGTTAGCAAGAACTTTAGGCACAGACAGAAAAAACACACGGACATCCTATCTTTTTTATACAGGGATATAACTTTTAAACGATAGGAAATTTTTTTTTTCCAGATGATATTTCTCCCCTGCTTTAAAGCACTATTTATGATACAAAATAGATTGATGTCTGTTTGTCCATCTTTCTGTTGCTTAAAAACTGATATGGTTCTTTTTTTACTTTACTATGTAGCTTCTCATTGGTCCTTGGATCGAAGGTTTATAACTTTTTTTGAGAAAGAGAAGAGAAATCGCCCCTTAAAAAAGGACCACAACACACAAAAAAACCTTTTTCTTTTTAAGTCTAAAATAAAAATCTAGTTGTAGAATTCAACCACTTCTTCCCCTCTCAAGTGTCCCTAAAGGCCTCTAGGAGCGTAGCCGCTAGTACCAAATAAATATATTCTGTAATGTTTTTATACAGACAGATGAACAAACAGACATACTTTGATTGTAGAGTTTTTTTGTGTATATATGTATCTTTATAATAAAGTAACACGTTCTATGTAAGTCTTTGTGCACCAAGGGATCTCACTAACCACTGAACCAATATGGTTCTCCTTTACATGGTAGCTTCTTATATGTCCTGGTAAGGTTTATTACTATTTTGGGGATGGGTACCATCACTATCCCAAGAGAATCAACTCTCCAAAATAAATGTTTTTAACTTTTTCATTAAAAAAACTGTAATTGTAAGGGGGGGTTTGTCTTCCCCCCCAACCTAAGGGTCCCTATATGCCTCTAGAGGCGTAGCCGCTGCTAGTAGAGTATCCAATGATATAAAGCAGTAAGGTTTTTTATCTGAATCTCAAAATTAGGCAATTAATTATGAATAAAAAAATCACGCAACCTTTCTTTTTAGAAAAATCAATCTTTAAAGTTAATTAATGTGAAAAGTATAAGTTTAAATGAAAAAAAGTCTTTAGTAAGTGCTATTTATTTTTGATGATAAAGATTTTGCAAAAGACGTTTTATTGCTATGTTGATCAGAAATATGTTAGAATTTGTTGTTAGGTTTTTTCTACAAATCTTTATATTGAAAGTCTAAATTTGAAAATTGTGATTTTTTTAAAGCTTATAGTATTTATATAAGTTGTTTGTATCTTTAAATAAAAAGAAATATTACAAATCATTTTTTGTTTTTTTTTATTCAAGATTTTCATATTTTTTTCAATTTTTTTTCAGAACTTTAAATTGAAAAAAAACCAAAAGACCCCGCTAAAATATTTTGTCTCCACCTGGAATCATCAAGGATTTATGTCTATTTTCACCCTACATAGGTCCCAGGGCTCGGCACTTACTTTTGTCTTGATTCAATTGTAGCCCACAGTGAGTGTTTTCATTCCCACCCTCCTTTAAAAGAAATATAAAATTGGTCCATTACAAATTAATAGTGGTCAAAAATGAATAATGAACTGTTTTAATTATTATTTCTACCAAAAATGTATTATTTACGTCTTGATATAAATCGCACCTGCCCTTTAGCAACAATTTAACAACATAAATAAGTTATAGCTTAAAACTATTTACAATAGAACCAATTTAAGAACAAAAAAATACCTATGTCATCTTCAGATGAACGGTCGAATAAAGAGACAGCGTACTACGGTATTAATATATTATACACTTTTTTGGCAAAACCATGATGACAACATCATAAAACTTAAACTCAGCCATTCATACGGACAAACGAACAAAGATATTAATTCATATTATTTAATTATTTTGAAATCTGGGTAATTTATGATAATAATATGTCGCGACGTTAAAAACTTAGATACAGGATATTCTTTATGGAAGTACTAGCGTTTTTAGATCTAGTTATAGAGATGGTTCACCTATAAGATGAGGCCTAATCATCCTAGGAATCAATATGTCTAATATCATGAATATAGGATAACTACATCATGTACCAAAGTTATTCAAATTGTTACGATTTTTAAATTGCACCTCCTCAGTGTTTTATAAATTTTAATGCAAAGTTTTAAGTTGAAAAGACAATTCTAACATGCACAGATTACGGATTAGATCTATCTGTTAAGGACGGACAGACATAATCTAAAAAAGCTTCTCTTGTAAAAATATTATAACAAATTTTGGTCCAATTTTAATTCATTGTGAATATATTGCCATAGCACGTGTGCATAAGAGACTAATTGAGCACATTTTGCGAGTAGATTATTAATCTGTAGACTCCAAGTTTTATAGGTTTTGTCAGGTGGTTGCTTCCTGAAAAAGTCTAAATAATATAAAAGTCATATTCAGTGATTTATTGGCAATACATGAAAAAATGAGATGATTGAGACAATTTTGCGAGTAGATTCTTAATCTATAGTTGTATTGGTTTTGTCAGGTGGTTGCTTCCTGCAAAAGTCTAGATATTATACATATGCTTACCAATATAAAAGTCATATTCAGTGATTTATTGTCAATACATGAAAAAATAAGATAATGGATGAATTTTGAGAGGTAGAATCATAATCTGTAGACTCCAAGTTTTATAGGTTTTGTCAGGTGGTTGCTTCCTGCCAAAGTATAGATAATATACATATGCTTATCAATATAAAACGTCATATTCAATGATTTATTGTCAATACATGAAAAAATAAGCTAATGGATGAATTTTGAGGGGTAGAATCATAATCTGTAGACTCCAAGTTTTATAGGTTTTGTCAGGTGGTTGCTTCCTGCAAAAGTATAGATAATATACATATGCTTATAATTATAAAACATATAAGTTATCTATGGAAAAGGTCGTATCCAGTGATTTATTGACAATTCTGCAAAAAAAACTTACTTCAATATTCTTGAATGTTGGTAGCTTGTTCTTTACTTGCTACTTCTGGACATAAAAATCCTAAACATATGTTTCTCAAGAATCTAAAGTGACAAGACAATAGTCGATAAATTGATGTATATTCCCAATGGTGTTAGACAATATTCCCCAAATTAAAATTTAATGAAAGATCCAACAATCAAAATCAATAAAAGACCCCATAGTTGTTAAGCAAACAATTAAGAAAACGTTGTTATAAAACTTTGGGGACTAGTTTAGCTAAATGATGAATTCTTAGGAGTAAGTTGATATTCTTTTGGCACCAATATGTAGTAGACTTAAATATAATATATTTTGTCAGGTGTGTGTCTATCTATCTTATTAATAAGAGAATCTACTCTACATGTCTGAAAATTAGTCTGTATTTAATAAAGCACAGCTTTTCTATAATGGTCGGTCAGTCCATTTGTAAGAAATGACCTAAAGATTTTAAACTTGGCATGATGACTCATGTAATCCTTATAATTAAGTAACAGGAGCTGTGTGTGTGTACCGAAGGATCTCGCTAACCACTGAACCGATATTGTTTTCTTTTACAGGGCAGCTTCTCATAGATCCTTGGAAGGCTCATAACTTTTTGGGGGAGAGTACCAGCACCCTATTAAGAAAAATCACCCCTAGAACTCCCCCTCCAAAATTTGTTCTCCAAATTTATCTTTTTAGAATTTCACTTGAAAGTTGGGGTCGACTTCCCCTCCCCCTAAAGGGCCCCTAGAGGCCTCTTGGGGCGTATCCGCAAGTAGTTCAGTAAGAATTATATTAACTCTATAATTCTGACCAGGGGACAAAACGGTACAATGTTGTAAGCGAAATATCTCTATAATAAAGTCCTGAAAATGTAAGTATGTATTCTATATTTAAGCAATTTTTTTTATAAATTTTGTTCAGACTTTCTGCCTCTTATTTGATTTAATCAGTATCATTTTTCCCCCTGGGTATTCGTTTCATGCCAAAAAGTATTTCCAAAGTCACAGAAAAATAAAAAAAAAACATTTTTTTCTGAATAAAAATCATTTTTTACTAGTGGAAAAGATAGAGCAAGCAATTTTCGTTCAGGTGTTCATCATAATTTTCTTGAGAAAATAATAAATCTGTTATCCAAGTGTATCCATGTCTATCTTAAGTTCATCAGTCATCTGTGGGACTAGACAGACAGACAACTAGCATCCAATCAGGGAGGGAGGGGACATTGGACTGTAAATTATACTGGTACCCAATGTTTTATAATCATGTTTTTTCATTCTTTGGCTTTTAATTTTCAAGAAGAAGTATGAGATGTAAATCAATTTATCGCCCATTGTCTTATCCCTTGTGATCCCTGATACAGATAGACACACAGACAGATATAATAATAGAGCACATGGGAGAGAGACGGAAGAAAAGGAACAGGAGAGAGACAGGGAAAGAAAGAAGAAAAAAAGGGGAGGAGGGGTGAGAGAAGAAGACAGAATTATAAAAAAAAGATGTTAGTGTTTAAACTTTTCAACCAAAAGTCTAAACTATATAGTAGTGTGGTAAAGTCACTCTTTACCACAATAAGTACCTCCTTAAGATATCCCATGAACTAGGGAACCTTATTATCACTAGGTAGGTACTTGGAAGATGTAGGCTGGGAGGACTTCTGGGATGGAAGGTCATCTTGGTGAGGGTTCTTCAGGCAGGAAGGTCTTCTTGATGGACTGCTACTTCCTTGTTATATTACAAAGATAATATTTGTTAAATAACAAAGATTTCTTTGGAGTTATATATTTATTTTGACTGTTAACAGTTTCAAAGCAAATACAGAACTGACTTATTACAATAAATATCTCAGCTTTTATACCCGTCAATTCAAATCAGCTGACAAAATATTGCCTTCATTTTTAAAATGGCTGCTCCCATGATTCAAAATGGCTGCCTTCATATTCAAAATGGCTGCCTTCATATTCAAAATTGCTGCCTTTTGTTAACAAAAATTTGAATTGACAATTAGAAGATCAGAACATCAATATAGACATTATATACATCATATACATATCATTTATATACATAAAATTTATGATACTAGTATTCAATCTATTGTGTTGTGCTCATTTTCAATGCTAGGATCTCAGAAAATGCAGTATGTGTGTATCAGAGTTCATGCATATTGATTTTTATTGAACTTTGCACTTTTTACAATAGAGAATGTGAAGAGTATTAAGGTTATATTGCACCTTTATACATAGTTTTGTAATCACACAAGTTTTGTTCTTTGACCACAAAGGTATACTAAGTTCTTCAATCACAAAGATAAGTCTTTAACCATAAAGGTCACTTCAATTGACCACTAAGGTCTTTGCACAAAACCACAAAGGTTTGTCCTGTACCACAAAGGTCCCTTGATCAACCACTAAGATTCATCCTTGACCACAAAGGTCCAGTCTATCACAAAGGTCCAATATATATGTCCTGGACCACAAAGGTCCCTTGATCAACCACTAAGATTCATCCTTGACCACAAAGGTCCAGTCTATCACAAAGATCCAATATATAGTTAACCACCAAGGTTTATTTTATCACAAAACCACCAAGGGTAAACATTAACATAGTATTCAAGCTTGGCAAATATAACTAAACCTTTTATATTGCCCTGCTTAATACTCCACTGTATAATTTCATTTGTTTGAATGTTGATAAAATTGTTTATATATGTTGCGTCATGATGTATTAGTTTCTAAACAAGGATGCTTTACAACAGTAGTAAGAGTTTTTTTGTCTGAAGCTTAAGATCTAAATAACTACTGAACCAATTGGGTTCTCTACTTTAGGTAAGCTTCAATTATGTCCTGTTATTTAAGTCTTGAAATGGTTTTAAGCTATTTTTCTAAACCCTTCTCTGCCATTTTGAATACAGAGCCCCTAGATGGTAGGGGACTTGCCGCAAGTCTATTACAAAATAAATTTATTAGCATGAGATTTGTAAGGCTGTTCTATACTTACTTACATTGTGTTCTTATCTATTTCTTTAAAAGTTCTTTCCCATTAAGTAGTTTATCAATTTCCCAGTTTAAAAAGTCGGCTAGATGGTTTTTGTTTATTTTAAATATTAAAATAGATATCATCTTGGTTTTGCTTGGCTGCTTTGGGACACAATTACTCTTGTTAGGTCATTTTTATATACTTTTTCGCTTTTCTTAGAAAGTCCGGCCTGCTGTCCTAAAGAAACCCCTTCAGACTGTTAATAATTCGAAGTGTAGTAGCAACTCAATAACTAATTATGGCAGACACAGACGTATGTCCACTGTCCAGCCGGATACGCCACAACCTAACAAATTAATAGTCAAGATCTTAGATGTGATATCTATATTTTACCACGGAGGGGGGGCATTGGGTGACACGGGCCCTAGACGACACAATTGGTCATTGATCATTATAATTTGATCGTAAGTGGGGGGGGGGGGGGTCTGTAAAACTTGTAAATTTTAATGTACTTTAGAAATAAATTGTCTATGTGTTTGTCTGTCTGAGAATCTGTTACTTAAGATGTAATAAACGGCAGGTTTCTCTAAGAATGCTTTAAATAATTTTTGATGTTTTTGGCTTTTTTCTGAGTAAAATTAACCTATGAAAATGAGTTTTTTCTTAGCGTTAACTTTACTAAAAATTTACTATTTGTTGAATAAAATAAAATATTTATTGTATATTAAGCTATATTCTAAAATAACTACAAGCTAAAAGATTAAGATTATAATAATAATTGTAGAAAGGGAAAAGGCACTTGAGTCTGTAAAATATAATCTCAAAATTTTATGACCATGTTCGCTCATTCGTTGTCATAAAAACTTCTGATACTTTTATTAATTAATGGTTGGTGTATCTAACTATCAGTGTATGAATTTTCAACCAGTAATCTAAATCTAGGTAAAGAAGGAGTAATTTTGTTTATCATCATTGGAGATTTACAAAAATATTTTTATGCCCTGCCTTCTGTATATCTGCCCGTCAAAGCTTCTTCAAAAAGTATATTCTAAAGTTTTTAAGTAGAAAAGTTAGAATTTTTTTTTGCTGCGGTTGCACTGTCTCTGTCATTCACCAAGGGTCATTAGGGTCTGATATAAATCTTAATTAGTTGTAATGATTGGTCTATATTAAGCATCTTCTCAGCCCTGAATTACTGTTTTTTGCAGGGATCTAAAGTGATAAGACAGTGGCCGATAAAATGATGTAACCCCAGTTTATAATACTCAAAATACTCCTTCTGTAGATTATAATTAGTGGTTGAAATAAACAGCCCAATGTCCTATGTCCAATTTCCTATTCATCTCTGGTTTTAAGGGTCCTTAGACGTAATGGAAATTTATAATAGTAATTATTGCTCTATCTCTGTATCCCTGAGAGGGATATTAAGCATAAAAAATCTTGTAATATTTAATTGCTCTAAATTAAACATCTTTCTATCCATATATCCATGATTATTAGGGTCATTAGGCCTGATACAAATCTTGTAATGATTGCTCTAAATTAAGCATCTAGCACTTGTGGTAACCCAATAACTTTAGAGTTTACTTTTAGAGTAATAATATTTTTTTAATTTTTGTGAATTTACTTTTTTTAGTTTCATGTTTAAGAGATCCTTGGTGGAAAAGTTTGGACAATGTTAATTTGCAAAACCCATTAAAATACTAATAAAAAAAACCTTAAAAGTTTTTAAGCCAGCCATGAGTAGCAGAATGAGTTTATAAACTTTGGGAGGTCAGCATTATTTACAGTCCAATGTCCCCTTTCTCCCAAGCTATACCTAACAATTACAACCCCTATTGATTCATCTGTTTTTGAGATCTTAAGCAACAAACAAATCTTCTATTTGTTGAAAGTTCTAAAATAACTCTTTTACAATCTGAAACCACAAGACGACACCATAGATTTTATTCAAGATTTTGTCTACGAGTTCCATACACTTCTTAAAAACCAGTATCACAATAAAATTTCTGGTTTATTGTCAAATATTCTTATGTGATGCTGTGGTCAAACAGAGTTTTTGAAACCGCTGTCTTCTTCTCCCAAAGTTCGTCATATAATTTTTACTAATTTTAGATGTCATCTTGAATGGTCAACACAATAGTGGTCTCAACCTGGGATAAGACAATGGCCAATTAATTGATGTACATCCCCAATTATGAGACACAAAATTATCCTTTGCAGATTACAATTAGTGGTTGAAACGTTTAAACACGCAAATTAATGAACCAACCAATCAAAACTCAATAATTGATCTCAAAGTTGTTAAGCCAAAGAAAAAGAAAATATTTTTATAAAACTTTGAGGACTAGTGTAAAAAACTGCCAAATATCCCCTCCCCCCCTGGATCTCAAGAATTGGTAAACTCAAAGTTTTTTTTAGGAACCTTAGGGGATAAGACCATGGATGATAAAATAATGCACATTCCCAAGAATGACAATGATATGTAGATAAATATTATTGTTTTTTGATACTACTAGTTTGAACCAACCAATCAGCTAGAAATAGGACCAAAATATGATCTATGAATGATAGAATCGTCATTATGGTATCAAATCATTTATTAAAGTATGATGTAAATTGTTTCCAACATCATTTTACCCATAGAATATCTTCTTTGAATTTACACTATACTAAAATAGCAAATCCTGAGACGATTAGACACAAGTCTTAAAAAATCAAGTACATCTACATTAGAATTCTAGGATCTAGTTAACGGTAAAATGTTCCTGGGGTCGATTATCTACAAAACTCGACGAACTTTAAAGGCTGGTAGATGCCGAACAGCTAAACCTGAATATATATTATGTTAGTACAAAAATTTAAACAACATAAGAAGGCCTTTAAAAACTTAATAACTTACAGTTATCTTTCCACGCACATAAATATTCTTGTTTTCTTCAGTCAATATTTCTCTGTGCATCATTGGTTCTTGGCTATTACATATTTTTGTAGGCCTTCTCATGCAGCTTCTAACGATGTGTGGGTATAACATGTACGTTCAGCTGTTTGGCAGCTAGTAGCCTTTAAAGTTCATAGATTTTAGGAGATAATCGTTCCCAAGAACATTTTACCGTGAATTGTACTAGATCCGAATTATAAATACACTTGATTTTAAAATTGCTTATTTATTTAATTTTTATTCGTAAATCTTCGCTATTGTGGATATTATCATCTTTGTTACTAAAAACTAAAGCCCTTAAAAATGTTGATGTTAAGATAATCTATTAATTTCCTCCTTTCTTACATAATAATCGTTTCAAATCGCTTAGACAATTCTATCAGGCTTATCAAATTCCATTACTAAAATATAAGAAATTATTATATAATCGCAATAATAGATAAGTAGATTAGTATTTCAAAATTCTTTTATAAGATAAAATAAGAAAGTATTGAGTAAGAATTTTGGGCAGATGTCGTAACAATGGACTTTGAGAATATCTTAATTCTTAAATGGAAATAACTTAATTATTAGTAGCGAAGATACTGTATAATTTCAAATGTCCAACAGTCTGTCTGTTGGTGCGATTAAAAAAGTAAAAACACTATTTTCTCAGTTGCTATCAAAGACAGATGTTCCAAGTTTCTTATTTTCATGACTTAATCTAATCTATTCTACACATTTTTTTATCCGTCCGTCTGTCAATTGCATTGTATTTTTATTGATGCGTTATATTTGATGTCATATGAGATAAGCTTTAGAAATTTCTTAAAAGTTCCGTCTGTAACGCTAAGTAAGAATATGAGTTAGGGGGTCAATATGATTTATTTAGCTGCTAAATTAGATATATAATAATTAAGACAAAAGAGTGAAACAGAAAAAAGAGAGATAAAACGAGAAAGAGAGAGAGATAAAAAAGAAAAAGAATGAGAGAAAAAGACATAGGTCAAAAGAATGAGATAGAAAGAAAGAATGGTAAAAAAATGATGAGAAAGAAAAATATGGAAAGAGAGAGAAAAAAGAAAATTATAGAGAGAAAGAAATAGAGAGATATGAAATAAAGAGAGATAGAAAAAAGAGAGAAAAGAGAAATAAAATGAGATTGATAGATAGAGAGAGATATTAAAGGCAATGGTAATGAGAAGGATTGAAAAAGAAAGAGAGCGAGGGCAAAAGACAAAGGTAGAGAGAAAAAGAAAGATAAATTAAAAGATTGACAGAGAGATAGAGAGAGAGAGACAGAGAGATAGATTGAAAGAATAAGAAAGAGAGAAAAGTAGAAAGAGATATAGAATAAAAAGAAATAGGAAGCATGTAAAGAAAGCAAGAGAGAGAAATGAGAAAGATAGGGCCTGGGAAAAAATTTTCATATCTGTCTAGGCCCTAAAGCTTTGTATAGATTATAATAAATTCTTACGGATAATCATTGTTTGATTACGTAGATAACCCCCCCCCCCCGTGCACCCCAAAAGTACCCATTGTAATAAAATTTATGGAGGTGGGGGGGGGGGGGGGTGGATTATGGGTCGATGACAAATTAATTCCACGCTGTATCACGGGATGGGGGCGTGATTGAAATATGTAGTATACTCCTTTGATTAAACTCAATTTACGGGTTTTTATATAATTGCAACGTAGTTATAAGACTTTTGGTAGCAATAAATTGAGACGTTGGGTATCCCTCTAACTGAACCGATTTTTGATTAGTCAACGGTCTAAATTTGTCTCGGCCAGGATATGATTAAAAGCCTAAATCGGCCAAGGAATAGCCGAGTACAATATTTTTAAACTTAAAAAATTAAAAATAAAGAGCTAAATGATTTATTGTGTCTTTCTCTTTTTATCGACAGACGCACTTGGATATATTATTTTCATAATTAATTATATGTATTTCCCATGTTAACGTCACCTTATGTGTAAATTTGGTGAGCCACAGTATTGAGTAGCGTTGTTAAGTTAGGATGGAAGAATTTTGTAATGAAAGCAAAAGTGGGGTAGAGGATAAGGGATGGGGTAAAACAGGTTATCATAATGTTTTATTTTCTTGACTTTAAGTTAAACTCTATCGGATTATGATCCAACAATATTATGAATATAATCTGGTTAGGATTGTTATAGTAGAATTTTATTAGAATAATCAACCCCAGAAAATTCTTCAAATATAAAAAAGACAAAAAAAATTTGCTGGTTTTTAAAGAGAAGCTTCATTTTGGTCCTGATCAAGTTTTTTGCTATTTTCTGGGAAAATGAAGATTACAAATGTTTAAGTTACAATCCTTATAGATCAAACAAATTTATAATTTATTCTTTTTGAATAGCCAATGTTTCTACAGGGTCGGTTGTCTAAGATTAGTCTAAACAAAATTGTCTGTTGTGCAATAAACTTGGTTCAAGTTCAAGTCCTGGGAGCTCTTTGCAGGTGTCTTGAGGTGTACTCAATATTTACCAGGGGTATTTGGGGAGGTGAGGGGGGGGGAGTAGACATTTAATAATAAGTTCTCACCAATTTTGACCCAGTCTCCGACATCAACCTCCCCCAAATCAAAATTCTATGTCTATGACATAACCCTAGGGTCATATATTAAGTTCGAGATTAGAGGGGGGGGGGTCGGGCTGAAGTATAGAGATAAGGGTTAAAACAGAGAGAGATAGTCAGAGAGAAATTAGGATTTAGATAAGTTCTTTAAAATTATTAACTCTTCATATTCGGGCATGTATTTTATTTTGTGGGGTGGGGGGGGGGGGGGTGGTGGCAAATATTTTTAAAGAAAGACATCCTATTAAAAGACAATGATCCAATTTTGAATTCAGGTAATAATTACATAAAAAATTTACCCCCCCCCCCCCTCCTTAGTTTTTAGAGAAAAAAAATTATAGGGTTAACTTAAGTAGAATAAAGCGGGGAGGGAGAAGGGGTAAAGAGACTGGACTTAGATGGATGGACAGGGTTATTAAGCTTTAAACTGATGATGATAACCCTAGATTGTCTGGGGGAGGGTAATATGGGGGGGGGGGGGGTATGACCGCACTATTGCCACGCGTACACCTGCAAATAGTTCTCTTACCTTAGAGCTGGTCGATGACAAATTAATGCCACGCTGTATCACGGGATGGGGGCGTGATTGAAATGTGTAGTATACTCCTTTGATTAAACTCAATTTACGGGTTTTTATATAATTGCAACGTAGTTATAAGACTTTTGGTAGCAATAAATTGAGACGTTGGGTATCCCTCTAACTGAACCGATTTTTGATTAGTCAACGGTCTAAATTTGTCTCGGCCAGGATATGATTAAAAGCCTAAATCGGCCAAGGAATAGCCGAGTACAATATTTTTAAACTTAAAAAATTAAAAATAAAGAGCTAAATGATTTATTGCGTCTTTCTCTTTTTATCGACAGACGCACTTGGATATATTATTTTCATAATTAATTATATGTATTTCCCATGTTAACGTCACCTTATGTGTAAATTTGGTGAGCTATAATTATTGAGTAGCGTTGTTAAGTTAGGATGGAAGAATTTTGTAATGAAAGCAAAAGTGGGGTAGAGGATAAGGGATGGGGTAAAACGGGTTATCATAATGTTTTATTTTCTTGACTTTAAGTTAAACTCTATCCTTAGAGCTATAGGGTTATGGGAAAGGGGGGAGGCGTTGTATTTTTTGTGGGGGGGGGGGGCACTAAGGATCCAATTACGGAATCAATTGGTTCGCTTTCCCACACTTTGGTTGAAATAATATCCATTATGATGGGGTGTGCTCAGAGAATTTATTTTTAGAAGCAACACGTTTACAAAGTTCTCAGGCTTGAATTTGAGATAATCAAGTGTTATGCAGTTATTGCTGTCAAATTAAGGTTTAGATAACATCAAGTCATTAGAAAAAGTAATTCTGAAGTTTTTTCCTCATATTAAGCTTTCATTTTAGCAGAATGTGTACACTGTATACATAGAGATAATACAATTGTTATATTATACCTTATAGCCCTTGGAATAATCTAAGCTATATAACTAGAGAAAAGACAATGACCAATACATTTATGTACACCCCAAATGATGATACACAAATAATCCCTTTTGTACATTACAATTAGTGGTTGTAACGTTTAGACATTCAACTAATCACAATTTAATAAAAGTCTCCAAGGTTGTTAAGCCAACGAATAAGAAACCATCTTTATAAGAGTTGGGAGAGTCAAAAACCCCCTACCTCCTTGTAAATATCTTTAATTATACCTTACTTTAACAGGAATCTCAATAGAAGGCTAAAAATCAATTGAACGATTCTATCAGAGCTAATTATTACTAGCCATAAAAAGCAAGGGGCGGAGCCACTAGTTAATGACCAACCGTTAATTATAAGATTTATAAGCAATAAAAATTAATTAAAAGTGAAGATCTCAATATATTTTTAATATGCTATGGTCATTTAAATTTTAATTTATGATTGACCTATGGTCAATTCAAATATTGCTCTAAGCAGGGATAAAGTTTATTTAGGTTTCTAGTAGAAAAGCTTCATGTTGGTCATAATGATTACGTAAATAGAAGGTAAATAAGCTTATTTAACAGCTATATTAACCATTTTGAAATAATCATATTAATGTTAATATCACATTTAACGAAAATGACAGAAAAATTAGTTCATAAAAGACTTGTTTTCAGAAGGTTAGGTTCATTGCGTGCACAGGGTTCAGGCAGAAGGTGAACCTTTAATCTAAATGGGTGAAACAGGGAAGGGCTTCTCAATTTTTTTAAAATGAGGGCTTGGACACCCCCACTACGCGAACTTCTCTTTCCCCATGAAATGTAGGTTTTCGATTTGTTACTTGGCCTAATGGCTTATTTTTGTCTTAGTATTTATAGTTAGTTAGTCTCAATTTAATTAATAGAATAGCTTAAAGTACTGTTACACTAGTGCTTACAGCCAAAACTTCTATGCTTTTTTTCTTTATGAAAGAGGGTAGGATTACCCTCCAACAAAATAGTTATAAACCTTCCCATGACCAAGGTAATGCTACATTGTAAAGGGAAACCATATCAGTTCAGCGGTCAGCGAAATCCTTTAGTACAGATAGACATTATATTACTTTTAAATAAATTAGATTTATCAATTAAGTGTAACTTTTATGTCGACATATAATAAACCTTTTAACTATTTAATCGATAAATCTTTGCTATATGTGTCAATTTATATATTTTTTTGTATGATGGGGATAGGGGGGGCTTCATAAAAAACGGTCAAACCATATTTGGTGTTTATAAAACTTTTATTTTGTAATTATAAAAACAAAACAACCATTATAAACATTTAAATATACAAATTACTTGTGTAAAGGTTTCATATTGTGGCTCGTTTGTTTTTCATTTGCTTTCATATTGTATTTGGTTTTAATACATACATATACATATTATTGAATATGGATTGTAAATAATAACAAGGATGACAACATACACATAAGCTAAGCTGCATGGACGAATCAGACATACTAACATACTTTTTTACAAAGTAGTAAGGGTATTTTGTCTCAAACTTAAAGATTTTAATAATTCAAGAACCGATTGGGTTCTCTATTTCAAGTGAGCTTCACATAGTTCCTGTGATGGTTTTAGGCTATTCTGTGTTTAGATTTAAGTCTTGGGATGGTTTAAAGCTATTTTTTCAGCGCCTCTTAGCACATTCGAATTTAAAGCCCCTAGATGCTACAGGCATAACCGCTAGTATATTTTTAAGGAACATACTTTTAAAAAATCGATGTTCAAATAGTATTGCTTAGATTGTTACATATTCTTGAAACTAAGTTATATCTTTGTAACATTGTACCTATTAGTCCTAGGACTCACAATTAAATAAAGTCAAAAAAAAATTCAATTGTAAAGCAAATAAATTTGGTTTGAAAACGAATAAAAATGAATTTAGTAATAGTGTCTAACTTTTTATCTTTGTGACGTAACAAAAATCCATCTCTTTTTTAAGGGTTTCCTTTCCCACCTCCCCTCTCATCCTTCGATTTTTGTTACGTCACAAAGGTAAAAAGTTAGACACTATTTCTAGGTTCATAAAAATCAACAGACTAAAATGCTTAACTAAACAATTTTTATTATATGGACGTACTTCTAGACTGAAAATGTGGAAAAGCTTCGCCTTTAAATAATACAAGACTCAATTTCAGTTAAATCAGTTTAACCATAATAATCCCTCCCCCCTCCCCTCATTTTAATTTAACCCTATACCAACCTTAAAAACCATTATCTACGCCCCCCCCCCCCTTAAATTTTATGTCCCCAAATGAAATTTACCCTCCCCCTTACTATACTTACCCCAACAACCCAAAATGTCCACTTAACCCTTTTTAAATTAAAGCCTTTTTTCAGGGCAAAATATTAAATTAGATGTTAAAACTTTTTCATATAAGATTTAAATTTTATTTTCTTTATAAAAATATGTTAAATTGAAGTAATAAAGAAATTATTTAACCCTGAAAAGACCACTTTCTGCCTTCCCTTTCCCCAGGACAAACCATAATTCCCCCCCTGCCTAAATTTCCCTACCCATTTACTGCCCATTCTCAACCATAATGCGGTGCCCGGGTATAAAAAGGTTAACCCTACCATTGATTCCTCAGTTTAGGTTTACCTACGAACCAATACACATCTTACAACCATCCCTTAACAAGGATAACAATCACCATGAATACCAAATTCATTTACAACAAAGTGAAGAGCATTGTTAAAAAGCACTTTATCAACAAGAAAGAGAAGATTGCACTGCAAGAGGATAACTCCTCTATTTACAGCCATGAGGAAGAGTGCAATGAAAATGCGCTAAATGAAGCCATCGAGGCTGCCCTGAGCCAGCTTATCGCAATCAGCCCAGCTGCCGCCCAACAAGAGGTATTGAGACTGCGTCTGGCCGCCGTTGACCGCTACCACGAGGTGTCTGTCTACTCCGGCTGCCAAGTTGCCGGCCCACAAGCCTAATTGTCTATGGAATCACTCAAGATGAGTTTTTGTGATCTCTAACAAAGTAGTCATGAAGGAAGAAATGGCTTCAAACAGTAGAACCGAGCTGACATTAAAGAAGAAAATAATGGAAAAATAAGAGGAGACGATGATATAAATTTACAATATATATATTTATTATGTAAAAAATGAATAAAAATTTAAAACATATTTACTTGTATTATTTATTTAAGTTAGTCATCAAAAAGGTTTTGATGTTTATTTTAGAAATTATTACGAAATAAAAATGCGGTTTGCGATTTTTTATGAATGAAAAATGAATGCAGTTTAGCGTGTTTATACTATATTTTTAAGATTAGCGATCACATTCATGCATGACAAGGACAATTTTGTTCATAAGTGTTTTTAAAATTTTTGTTATCGGACTTGAAATTTGCTTTATAAGGTTTGGTTTTATGGCGAGTAAGGCTTTAAATTCAGAAATTTATTTTCGTTAAAAGGGTATTAATTTGTTAAAAGATTGCATCAGTTTTATTAAATATCACTATGATTGAGATAGGTTTTATTATTAAGACTAAACTTGCACAAAAACATTTACTTATTAATTGAAAACTCGTAAAAAATTAAGAATTAAGGGTTTATAACAACTAATTTGCTTCGATATTTGAGATACTTTAAAGATTTGGCTGACATTTAAGACTACACATTTAAGATTGATGTTACCATGCCAAAATTAACCAGTAAGAGCTGTACGTTACACACAGACAGACATACAATTATAGAAGAGCTTCACATGAAATTTTAAATAAAAGTTGACCAGAAATATTAAAATAATCACGGAACCTCTTCATAAAATAATACAAAGGTTTGGTGAATTTTAAATAAATTATGAATCAGTATATTTCAATAACTTTTAGTAACCAATATTATTCAAATGTAAATCATGTAGGTATGTAAATTAAGATCTTGTAAACGGTCTACTGACAAGGCCTTAATTCATAGAGAAGCTTAGCATTCGTCCGTAGGTTTTAGACCATTGAAACAATCGCCTTTGTAAATTTACTCACAATTTCTCAAATGCAGGAATGGACCACTCTATCCTCAAATAAATGTTCCTAGAGGCTAACTTTGTAGGTTTATTTTAGACAATGTATTTTATAATGAATTTTCATCTGAATATTTTAGCCTTCAACTTAAATTTTTCTATAATACTTTTTAATTTCGAATACGTGCGTTGCTAACAAATCTATCCATATAAAAAATAAATAACAACAAAATAATTTAATTTCGAGATTCAATAAATATATTTTCTTTTCTTTATATTACGAATTTTATCAATATTCAACATATAAAAATATCACAGATGAGAGCTGGGAAGACAAAATTTAGGTTGAGGAAAAAAACATCCAATTTAGAATGGTCTCCATACAGGGCTGTGCTGGGACTTGATGGAGGGACTGATCTGTAGCAAGCCTTGCGGGGATGGTAGGCTGGCTGGTGACAGGGAGGGAGATGAGGAGTATCCACAGTCTGAGCCAGATGGGGATCCAGGTACTCTGACTCTGAGGGGGCTAACCCTGCAGGTTTCAATTGTGTTGAGCTTGTGTCCAAGATGTGACATAAGGTTTGAACCAACTTTTACATCGACTCCTGTGGCCGCCAGGCATTTGCTTACTTCTGTAGCACAGGCTGTGTATCCAGCATGGAATCTGTCCAGGTCTAGTCCAGGATTCTGAGCCAGCATTTGCTGCCTCTTCAACTTTCTCAGATGTCTCACTGTCAGCTCCAATACATCAGCTTTCTCCAGTTTGGAGATGCTCTCACCCTCAGCCTGCAGAGCATAAACCATCAGATCCTTCAGCTCATCCAGGCAGGCATTGATGCGAGCACGACGCTTACGTTCCAGCAAAGGTTTCATCACTTTCCTGTACTGGTCTGTACGGGACATGGGCTCCTGATCGTGGTAGGATTCGATCTTGATAACTGGGGCCATTTTGTGTGTTTATATAAGTGTTTATTTGTAGTATATAGGTGGTTGTACTTGTATTAGTTCAAAAGAGAACTTTCTCTGAGCACGGAAAAAATAAAACTGCCCGTGCCATGAACGTGCCACGGTTTAAATACCCCCTGTCTCCCCTCCCACCACCCATGGGGAATGGAAATTAGGGGGTAAAGAAAGCAGTAGCTTAGCTCTCCATTCAAAAGGGGAATACATTATATGTGCTTAGGCACACGAGTAGGGGGGGGGGGGGGGAAAGGATATGGGGTAAGCGCACGGGGCGTGTAAACTCGTGTTCATGTTGGTCCGTCCGGCCAATGGCGGCATTCCGAGTGTGCGTGTGCGTGCACACAACACACACACACAGATTAGCAGAAGCTCTAAAATCCCCTCCTATAACTCTCTCTCTTTCTTTTCCCTCCCTCTCCCCTCCCTAGTGTATTTCTCTCTCTCTACTTCTATTCTAAAACCGTGGGAACGCGAATATTTTGGTGGCTACGAGATGATTAGGGACAAACGGACATATGTTCTTAAAAATAGAACTTATAGATTGACATTACTAAAGGATAAAAAAACATTTAAGACAAACAAACATCAAATTGCAATATCTATATACAATAGAATACTGTAGCTTACTGTTTAAGTGTCAATGCATTTCTTCTAAATATTGACTTGAGTAGCCTATATAGCAGCAGTATTCCACATTCTTAATATCTTTATTATCACGAGGTCTGTTGAAAGAGTCTCGAACCCATGTCTTTTTACACTAATTTTGTTATTTACTAAGTTTTCTTATTAATTTTCCCTTTCCTAGTAATGTTGTAGTATTATGGACCTATGGAGCTGTGTGTTGGGACTTTGAGCCAGATGTAGAACTTGTAAATTGTGACATTAGGATCACAAACTTATACACTAGTGTTGCTACGAAAATACTAATATAGCAGGTTAGCATCAGAAAGAACTTGGGATGGATTTAGGCTACCAATAGATATGTAGCGCGAGTGTAAATATAGGACGATTGAGAATGAAAACTTTTGTTCTTAAAAATATGTAATTTGACTGTATGTTAGTTTGATAAAGTAGTCATGGGTTGAGATGGATCAATAGCTTTAAGTACTATTTTTTTAAGATTAATCAAAGACTTTAGGTCGGTTTTAGGCTATTTTAAAACCAACTTTCTTTCCTCTGATATACAGAGCCCCCAAGATGCTACATGATAAAAAATTAAAAACCAAAATTTTATAAATTATTTCCTTACGTAAAAACACCATTCAGATGAAGCCTAAGTTATTATCACTAATAATCTAGTCATGCATTTTCTAAATCTGAGAGGGGGGTGAGGGGTAGCTTTTTTTGAGGGGCGGAGTTTTTTTGAGTGGGGGGGGGCGTTCAGTGACATAAAATGAAACAAAGATTATCTTATGATACTTTTGAACAAGTTTATAATATAATAAATGCAGGGATCAAAAGGCATAAGACAATTGCCGATAAATTTATGTGAATCACTAATGATGATAAACAAAATAACCCTTTCTGTAGAAGAAATTGCTGATTGAAACGTTTGGACACTTAACTAAATTAACCAACCTATCAAAGTTCAATAAAAGTCCACAAGCACTTATAAATCCATAAGAAGCATATCTCAAAAAAATTATTAAAAGAGAATTAATCACAGACATAATAATTCTTCAACAATAAAATAAATAGACAGACAGACAAAGTGAGTTATAGAGCAGCTATGATAGAAAATAAAATTTTTAAACGTATACATATATTTAGATGCGAAAATTTAATCCATATATTGGTATATATACGAGATTAGCTTTAAAATACCCCTATATGCTTATAAGCTTACATCATATAAAAATATACATATCAAATTATACAGATTTAGAAATTATGTATGTAAGTATACTTATACAATAGGGGCGAATGTCACACCCCCCCCCCCCCCCCCCACGCAGTTTTAAGTTGTACAATTAAAATGACAGCTTAAAACAATCCCTGGACCAATAATAAGCTTCGCTAAAAAGGCAATGACCGATTTAACTGTTTAAGAGATCTTATGCAACTTTAGAAATCAAATGTACAACATTAATCGCAAGATTAATAAGCAATTTTTTGTCAAAAAAGAACAAAAACTGAGTTATTTTTTAATTTGAATTGTCTAAAAAAACAAAATATGACTTTTTCGTTAGATAACCTAATTTATCAGAACAAGATTTTTATCGAATAGACGGACGTTCATGTCCTACTTATAGAGTAGCTGCGCTAATGAAAGTTCACATAGGTTATAAATAACCCCATGTGAAAAAAATCAATGTATGCCTATTGATAAAAATAAATAAAGTGATTATGCTAAAGGCAGATGGTGAAAATTATTATAAGAGAAGCTTTTCTATAATCAGGGTCGTTCCGTCCGTCAGTCAGTCCTTAACTGTTAACTCTTTTCTTTAATTTAGGCAAGTTAGAATTGTCCTATTAATTTCAAACCTGGCAATTCGTGTAGTAGTTAGATTCGATTTAGAAAGCGTAGCAACTCTGTAATCGTTACAAGAATGTATTTAAACAGATTTTTAACCAATTTACTTAAAATTTGTTTCGAAATTATACATTTATATTTTGATTATTCAGCTCTGACGCTCTACATGTGTTAACATTCGTTTGTCTTACCCTTTTAGAGCTTCGCTTTAATGGATGTTGTCATCCTTGTCTTTATAAATTCTCCCATGCGTCTATCTATTCATCAGTCCATCCATCCATCCGTCCATCGATCCATCAATACCTATTATTAGTAAACACACATATGTATTACATTGATTTTCACATAGGTGAAGGGGGGGGGGGGAATAACCCCCAAGGGAAATTCTAATTTTATTGAAATTCAATAGAAAAGCTACTCAAACTTTGTTGTGGTTGTTGTTTCTATTCAAGTATCTAAAGGGATAAAACAATGGACGATAAATAAAACAAAATTATTGGTGGAAAAGTTTGGATACTGCTAGTCTGACCTAACCTATCAAGATTTATTTAAAGTTCCCAAAGTCAACGAATGAGTGACCGTGTAAAAAAAGGTACCTTTTTCATGCTCATATTTTTTTCTACTTATGAATGTTATCATCCTTGTTGTCAATAAGATTCTATTCATATAACACCTTTTACATTATGTTTATAAAATATCACAAAAATATAAACGATAATCCTATCATTAAACACAGTCAGTAAACTGTTTTTTTTCTTTAGGATCTTGCTAAAATTTTGAATCGAATAAGTTTACTATTTTAGGGAAGCTTCACATAGGTCCCAGGTTGTTTCATTTTTTATTAAAGTCTTGGGATGGTTTAAGGCTACTTTTTTGCCCCTATTCTTTCCTTTGAATAAGGAGTACCTAGATGCTGGGGGCGCAGATGCTAGTTTTTATTTTAGTTGCCATAAAATATTAGCCAAATATCAATATTTGAAAAATATCAAAATTTGAAAAATATCAAAATTTGAAGATAATAAGTAACGAGTACAGTCATATTTAGGTACATCCAAATACTTTAGTTATTCAAAAATAGAACTTAACTTTTTAAAATTCACACAAGCTGATCAATCTTCTTGCTAGTTTGCTTTATAAACATGCATAAAAGCGAGGGGATTTTTAGCAGCAGCCGCTGGTCTTTCTGTCATAAAATTGTTTCGTTATGATGTCAACATCTTTATCTTTTATATTTTTATACTTTTAATATGTCGACCATTGTTTTAATAAGCCATTTAGTCAAACATTAAAATAGAAGCAGAATCGAATAATCCTTATATAAAAATAGCAGGATCTCTTTCTGTCTATCTGTATATTTGTTTGTACCGAAGGATCTTGCTAACTGCAGTGTAGCCTCTCATAGATCCTGAGAAGGTTTATAACTATTTTAGGGGAGGGTAAAACTACCCTCCTAAGAGAAAGCGCCCCTAGAAATAAACAATGAGCTTCTAGAAGCAAAGTTTAAATAATAAGTTTAGTTTTGCTTGTTACTTATTATAATAACTTAGGAAGTTAAATAATCAATAATAAAGAATAATACTTAAATATTTATTTTGTTTATTTTCTTCTAAAAATATCTCCACTATTTGATTATGTATATTGACAATAGCCCACCCCTTTAAAATACAATAAAGACTTTTCTTCTTATTTTTCAATGAGCTTCTAGAAGCAAAGTTTAAATAATTAGTTTAGCTTCGCTTGTAACTTATATAATAACTTAGGAAGTTAAATAATCAATAATAAAGAATAATACTTAAATATTTATTTTGTTTATTTCTTCTAAAAATATCTCCACTATTTGATTATGTATATTGACAATAGCCCACCCCTTTAAAATACAATAAAGACTTTTCTTCTTATTTTTCAATGAGCTTCTAGAAGCAAAGTTTAAATAATTAGTTTAGCTTCGCTTGTAACTTATATAATAACTTAGAAAGTTAAATAATCAATAAAAAAGAAAAATACTGAAATATTTATTTTGTTTATTTTTTTCCTAAAAATATCCTTATTATTTGATTATGTATACAGACAATATCCCACCCCTTTAAAATACAATACAGAATTTCATTCTTATTTTTCAATGAGCTTAAGTTTAGGGGTTGCTGTCATTTTTAGTATGAAAATGGACAGACAGAATATCCTCCTATTAATTAACAGTGATCTTAAGGGACAAGACAATGGACGATAAATTGATGATGTACATCCCCAATAAAAATTGCACCTTGAAAAAGATTGAAATTGTTGATTGAAAAGTTTGGACACTGCTAGTTTAAAGCAACTAATCAATGTTCAATAAATGTCCCAATAGTGTATAAGCCAACGAGTAAGAGACCATGTTTATACAACTTTGGCCACCACACACAATTATAATTTACCTTCCAATGTCTTCTCCCTCCTTGCCTGCCTGCCTGTCTATTAACAAATAGAACCAACTACTCTTTACTACTTTTCTATTATATCTATTCAGGGATTTAGGTATAGGACTGTTCATGAAAAATTAATTTTCTTAAAAATTTTATGTCAAAATTTTTATTTTAGTTTATTGTTAAATTTTGGGGAAAGAATTTTTTTTTGTAGATTATTTTAATGACCATTGTCCCCTCCCTCCCTGGTAAGAATTGTTATATTTGTATTATGAAGATTGCACAATAAAAGAAAGAAGTTAACAAATCGGACAATAAGTCAAGAATTTGCTAAAATCAATAGATTAGGTAAGGTTAGGTACTGTAGGGTTTTGTTAAAAGGGGTTGGGTAAAGTTTTTCTAGTATGGCTTCAAAACTGATTAACATCCGATGGATTAGAACCAGTTCTCAGCCATAATAAATCATGTATAGCATCATATTATAGAGAATTTTCCACGAATATTAAAAAAAATGAATATCACTTCTGATTTGTAATTTTCCTCCGGTAAAAAATATTCGTTTCTTATAATTTGGTAAAATTTTGCTGGTAACGATTATTTCCAAATTCTATAAACGTTAAAGGCCATACGATTGAACGTTCATGTTATTACCGCCAATCGTTTTGGGCTGCATGAGAAGGCCTACAATTAATCTGTAATAGCCAAGATCCATGGAAAGCTTGGCTGACGAATACACGCGTAAAATATTATTTTTTGCGCATTTATGTTTGCTGCAAGATAACTCAGCGCTATTGAGGAATGGCTATTCCAGTTTATTTGTAGTCCTTGTAGATAATCGATCCCAAGAACTGCACTAGGCCCAATTTTTTTTCAACAATTTAAAATTTTGGAGGTAAAATATGATTTTATACAATAAGAATAAAGATTAGGACACTTAACTATATTTTTGTTATGAAAATAAAGTAAACTAAACTTCCCAAACCATTGTTAAACTCTCTTCATAATTGACAAAAGATGAATAAAAAACGGTTAGGTTTATCCCCCAAACATATATAAAAGAAATGTTTATTCATAATAGACTTCTATAAATATATAATAATGGAGTAGTAGGGCAAAACATTTTTTAATTTTAATAGTTATTTCTCGTATCGTATTATAAACGGCTTTCCGCGGATATAGAATGTACAATTATAAGATTAAAACTAGTTTTTTTAGCCCCGAGGTGCCGGAGGCACCGGCTAAAAAACTGGTTTTAATCTTATGATTGTACATTTCTATATTCGTAGAAAACTGGATATAATACGATGCTAGACATAGTTTTTTCGTATGGATGAGAACCGGTTCCTATCCACCGGATTCGAATGAATACGAGAAAAAATATTATGCTTTTGGATATAGAATATACGTGGATATTTTGACAGTTTATGTCAATTGCAAACACTTATTGGCCAGTTTTTACAGTAGGAAGGGAGGGTATGGCTTAAAGAAGGTGGATGGAGAGGGGTTATTTAGTCAGCTACTAGTTTCACTTAATCAGAGTTTCTGAAAATCTGGTAAGGGGTTAAGAAAGACCTCACTCATAGTTTTTTTTTTGGATATTAAGATAGTTTTTTTTTTGATAATTAATAGAAAATGAAACAAGAATGAAAAGGTCCAGATGTGTAAATCTTTTGTCCTTGGAGTGAAGATGGATTAAGGACCTCCCTCATGGGCAATAAGTTCTAAGTAACACATTCAAGATGGTCAACCCCCCCCCCCTACCTTAAGGATTTAGTGATTTTAAAAAAGGATAACAATAGCAATGCTCTCTATTATGCTATGAGAAAAAATAATGGAAAATGTGTTTCTTACTTGCAGGGGTAAGGGAACAATTAATGATTTTTTTACAAATATATCCTGTCAGGTTTTTTTGTCTGAAGCTTAAGATCTCAATTACTATTGAACCGATAGGGTTTTTTTCTACCGGATGAGCTTCAAATAGACCCTTTGATGGTTTTAGGCTATTTTATATATTTAGATTTGAGGATTGTTTAAAGCTATTTTTCTAGCCCCTAGATGCTCGAGGTGTAGCCTATGGTATTATATGAAATATTTTTATGTCTGAAGCTTAAGATATCAATAAATACAGAACAGATTGAATTCTCCATTTTAGAGAAGCTTTCAATAGGTTCTGGGATGTTTTTAGGCTATTTATTTTGTTAGAATTTGGATGGTTTTAGGCTATTTTTCTTTATTTATAACACTACGAATGCAGAGCTTCTAGATGCTATGAATGCAGCAGAGTCTACATATACTATAAAGCAGCAAAGTTCTCTTGTCTAAAGCTAAAAATTACGGAAATTATGGTCCGTATGTATTGAACCTTTTTGGGAAGCTTTATAAATGTTTTGGATTGGGTTTATGCTCTTTGAATTACCTCTCCCGGCCTCCACTAGAGCCAAGGGGCGGAGGAACTAACAATTTGAAACTTTAACAAAATCTTGCTCCCTGTATTTTCTTTAAATTGAATGGATGTAATTGTATAGACACCTGGATTTAATTCAAAGAGTGGCTGATTCTAAGATCTATAAAACAAGATTGTAACAGTAAAACTACAGTCTTGCTAGGACTGTGTTTTATTTGTGATTTTGTGTATTAAAATATCATAGGAACGGCCAGAAAGTGTGAATAATTTCTTAAGAATAATCTGAGCATCAAGTTGGGGGGTAGGTCCATTGTATCATCTTCTGAGAAGGATATTATTTTTTTTCTTGGGGTGTTTTGTTTATGAGCGGGGGGGGGGGGGAATATACAATAGGTTCCCACGAAGCAGTGGTCCAGAGGTTTCTAGGTGGTGGGTTAATAGAGGTATTATGAATTAGAGTGTTCAAGATATCATGTAACTAGCACAGCTACAACTAAACTTGGTTCTTTTAGAGATCTTAATGAGGAATGAGAAACTGTCCCAATTTTGTATAACTTTAGCGGAACAAGTTCCAATTACGTCATATTTTTCTTTCCCGAAAAAGGGAGGGGGGGAAGAAAATCTCTTCAAAAGAGATGGGGAAAACCCCCCTTTCTCCCATCTCTTTTTTCTCCCCCCCTTCCCTTTTTTTTCTTTCCCCCTTCTCTTTTTCGGGAAAGAAAAATATGACGTAATTGGAACTTGTTCCGCTAAAGTTATACAAAATTGGGACAGTTTCTCATTCCTCGATCTTAATAGATAAGACAATGGACGATAAGTTAATGTATATCCCCAATAATAATTAACCCTTCTGTAAGTTGATGACTGGTTGGAAAAATTTAACAACCAATTAATATTTAAATAAAGTACCCACAGTTTTTGAGCTCATAGAACTTTGGGTACCAGTTTGATTTACAAATCAACTTCCAATTCCACCTTCAATTCGTATAACATTATTATACCCAAATTTATTAAAATATAAAAGTTGAACAATCTATCACAGCAAACTCTAATGGTTGAAAAAAAACTAAGATGAACAATTATCAAGCTGAGAAAATGGTATAATAACTCCCCCCCCCCCCTTAGAGCAAGCTCTTAATTTACGGGATGTTCAAGTACACTCCCTCCTCCAGGGGGTTTTCAATTGAAGGATGTAAAAATGCCACCCAGATAGATGTTTTTTTATTGCTTCAATTTATTAAGATGTAAAAATCTGACCAATGCTAATGTAAATGTTTAATAGATTTGGTACAGCAGGAATATGACAATTGAAGATAAATTAATACTCACCATTTCAAAATAAACAATTTGACGTTGATTTTTGAAATATCAGAGAAATATAAATTTATCTTTTTTACATCAAATTTTAAAGATTGTAGTAATAATTTAGATTTTTGTCTGTTTAAATAATTTATCTACGCCCCTAGACATTCTGTTTCAAACCTATATTGTACGTTCTATTTAAACAATAGCCCAAAACTTTCTCTGCGTACCTAAATAGCTATGCTAAATTAATTAAGCAATCGTATTTTTTTTGTTTCTAACAAATCAAGGACTAATTTTAAAAATATTCTATTGAAAAAGATTTTTGGTCTGTTCTTTAAGATACTCTAGATACTGAACAGATTAAGTGCTCCACTTTTGGGAAGCTTAATTTAGCTCCCGAGATGGTTTTAGGCTACTTTGATTCTACATTAAAGTCTTCGAATACAGAGCCCCTTGAAGCTAAGAGCGAATTTACTACGCATATGTATGATTTCTTAGAAAGAAACGTTCTATTCATTTAAAACAAAAATACTTATAAAACTATAACCAAATCAAATAGACATTAATATATTGTAAAGTCTACTTATTTAGCAGGTATTGTCATTGAATCAAACAACATAGTAACAAATTTATAATTAAAAGTTAATTGTTTTGGGGTCATTATTGTTTAACCATTTAATAACAGCGAAACAAATATAATAATTTTTAGAATTAATACATAGTCACATTTTCAACAGTAGTTTTTTTTATTAAAAAGAAAAAATCATTTTTGAATGGGCGAAAAATGGCTAAAACTTCACAAGATTAAAATGAAACATCCCTATCTAGGAAAATTTTGATTAGCCGTTCGCAAGAGTTTAAGGGACAGGCAGACTAAATTAATTGGGCTTTTTAGGAAAACCCGCTTGGTTGGTTTAATGTACATTTCTTTTAGACAATTTATTTAGAGTATCTCAGGGATATAAAGGGATAAGGCAATGGCCTATGGGTTGATATACAGCCCCAATTATGATACACAAAATTACCTCTTGTGTAGATTACAATGAGTGATTGAAACGTTTGGGCACCCAATTTAATGAACCAACCAATCAAAACTCAATAAAAGTCCCAAAAGTTGTAATAAAAACCAACGAATAAGAAAACGCTATTATAAAACTTTGGAGACTAGTTTTTTTTTCCACCGGGAAATGTAATATCTGGACCCCACAAGGTTATAATAATTAAGGACAAATAACTTAATATAAAATGTTTCTTAATTATGAGAAGTTCCTAAAGCATCCAGCCCCCTTTTAATTTTCACGTTAAAATTTGATAAATTGCATTTAAAGTATAAAAATGTGATAATTATAAGGAATCAGCGCTATAATTATAATATTTCGAAATGGCTCAATCCATTCGGATTAGCTGCGCTCATATGTAGGCCATTTTGATATTGGTGGTCATTCAATATGACAAAAATAAACATTTTAAACAGCAAAAAAAGATATAAAAAAACATGTTTTAAATGGACTTAAGGACTCTATGGTAACAAACATAAAGTACTAAGCTTTCTTAATCGTACATATTATTTATATTAAGCTTATATTACATTTAACATCTTAAATGATTTAGGACTAACATAAACCTTCCCAGAAAATCAATTAAGTAATTTCTAAGATCTTAATTGACAAATATACTATTTTACAAATATACATATTAGCTTTTCTATATTTTTATGGTTGCTGATTCATAACACCCAATTAGGCAACTGATACATTTTTTCCACAGAACTATAGTGTTATATAAAGGGACACTTATTTTTTGATAAATATAAATAAAACACTTTATATTATACAAATATTATATTATATTATATTATATATTATATTATATTTATATTATACACATACGGGACTTTTAGGCAAATGCCATTAAATAAATGAGTTGTCTAATGAAAAGACCCAAAGTTTTAAAATAAGGTTTTCTTATTCGTGGATTAACAACTTTGGGGACTTTCATTTAAATTTCATTCGCACGTTCATAAGGTTGAGTGTCCAAACATTTCAACAACTAGTTGTAATCTACACAAGGGCTTATTTTGTGTATCATCATTGGGAATGTACATCAATTTATCTGCCATTGTCTTATCCCTTTATATCCCTGGCAGTTTCCCTTTAATGATAATTTGTAAAATGAATAAATGATTAAAAATTCCATTGTTCCATATCAATAATAATTTTAATAACTTGCCACCAAGGACGAAATTTTGTATTGAACGCGTAACTCCGCCCACTTTTCACACCAGACAGGGCGGTACTACTATTCTGACAATACCTAGAGTAATTCCTGGGATAAAAAGATTGTTAATTTATCTAAAAAAAAATGTTAATATTTTATTATTTGATATTACTGTAATAACTTGCCACCAAGGACGAAATATTGTATTGAACGCGTAACTTCGCCCACTATTCACACCAGACAGGGTGGTACTACTATTCTGACAATACCTAGAGTAATTCCTGGATAAATAAATTGTTAAATTATCTAAAAAAATGTTAATATTATTATTATTTTATATTACTTTAAAAACTTGCCACCAAGGACTTATATTGAGCGCGTAATTCCGCCCACTTTTTACACCAGACATGGTGGTACAATTCTGGTAATACCTCTATCAATTCCTTGGATAAAAAGATTATTAAGTATTCTTAAAAGTTGCTAATATTTTTTTATCATTCGATATAACTTTAAGCCTTATTTGATAAGCCAATTTATAATTTTAGTCAATGAGGGAGGGGATATTGGACTGCAAATCTTCTTTGTTAGCTCAACAAATTTGGATTATCTTGTTGAATTTGGAAGGGTTTGTTTTAAACTAATATGGTCCAAACATTTAAACCATTAAATTAAATCTAAAGGAGGAACAGTTTTATCTATAATCATTGGGATGTAAATGAGTTTATCATCCATTGTCTTATCCCTTAAGATCCCTGAATTTAGTCCAATTTCACTGGCCTCACATAGCAACAGTATATTTCAAGATAAAAAAAAACTGTTTAATTCTATCTGCAATTTAAATTAGCTTTAAATTATTTGCGGGAAATGGGAAAGGTTTTTTTTATTTTATCTCCCATTATTATATCCCTCTTATCATAACTAAAACTCATTTTCAAGTCTATCTATCTATCCCTGCATCCTTAATTAAGCCATTTAGGCCCCACACAAATTACCCCTTCTCCCCCCCTGAATATTAATCTCAAAACAATAGCCCGCACGTGTAGGGGTTAAAAATAGTTTTTATAGTTCTGATGCTTAGAATTACAATATGATATTATCTTAATCTAATCTGTAATATGATGTTATATCTGAAGTATAATGTTTCTAGAACTAGACAAACAAAAAATGGATTTAACTGAATGATTAAAACATTTGAGTAAATGAAAGATGAATAGTAAAATATGTATAATTAGTATTTTAAACGGATGTTACTAATTTTGAACCTAGTAATCGTGTCGGACTGATTATGACGTTAAAAAAAATTAGCCAATGAGAGGCCATTATTGACCAATGGTAAAATTTACAGTGGCTTCTCATTGGCTAATTTTTTTACGTCATAATCAGTCCGACACTTTTACTAGGTTCCTAATTTTAAAAAGATTTTCTTTAATCATGTTATGTCTGTCAAAGAACGTTTAAAATCTTTATTGGTTGATTAACAATAACTTTTAGGGGGGGGGGGGGGGGGGTAGCCCCTAAAGTTTTTGACAAAATAAGATACATTTTTGGCAAATTGTAAAATTTTATTTAACTATTATTGTTTTGATATAAATGCATTGATAAGAAATTAATATTAGGGCTAGGCAGCCGATTACTTTTAGCTGCACAATGTTTAAAAGTGTGACAAGGCAGTTCGTCAACAGATTGTCCTGAAATTTAGCGGTTGTGGTTGTGATTTTAGCTTCCAGTCGCGATTAACCGCATTTTTGACAGCTTAAGTTATGCAGTCTTGTTTTACGAGAAGAATATTTACGCGGCTGTCAAGTTTAGGTTCTTATCAAAATTAGGAAAATTATTACTTTTAGCTTATTAATTTAGTATTGTCAAAAACATTTCAAAGAATAAATATATTTTTAACTTCAACGATTTTAATCTAATTAATCATGTATGATTATTGAGAAAAATCTGTGAGGAATATGCAAAAATCGCAAGTAAGGATAATAACATCCATAATAGTTATTTACCACATCGTATAATTTATAGTTTTCCGCGGATATTAAAATGAAAATTATAAGATTAAAACAAGTTTTAATTGCCCCAAGTTCGGGGCTAAAGTCCCAGTTTGACAAAACTGGTATCAATCTTATGATCTTCATTTTAATATTTGTGAAAAATTGTTTGTAATACGATGCTATATGTTATCTTACAGTATGGCTGATCCAGCTGATATTCATTGGCTTGAAAGCCATACTGGAAAAGGTTTTCTAAAACTATGTACTCTTTAGTGCCTTCAATGTGATAAAAAGCGTAAAGGAAATTAGTAAATATGAACATGACAACTTTCTTCAGACATAATATTATCGTATTTGTTGATCAAAATGATGGTAACAGAGGAACAATATCCAGGAAAGGAGACAAATATTTTTTACAGAATATCCAGGACAAACAGCAAAAACAAAAACAAAAGTTTTAGGATAGTGGAGAAAATACCATTACAATTTTCCAAAAATCATTTAGTACTTAAGGTTGATTTGCCCCATGATAGTAGCTTTTGAATTCAGTTTAGTTTGACATTTAAAAAAATCCTATATAAATAGTTATATGATTACTTGGCTGTTGCACCAGATTTTCTTGTACTCTGATAAAATTATGCTTCCAGCTGGCTAAAATTATGATAACCCCTATCAACCCCATTTACTCGATCCTCTCACCTCCTACTGGATAAACGAACTGACCAATAAATGAGGTCCATATTAGCAAGCTAAGTTGACGACAAATTTTCCACTGTAAATATATCCACGTGTATCCTGTATCCATTTTAGATTTTAAATTTATGCAACAGACAACCTTTTAAAATGGAACTGTCTTCAAAATGGAACTAAATTTGTATATTTTATTTGATATAAATGTCTCTTATTCAGTTTATGTAAACTATGGTCATGATAATTCCACCCTTCATTCTCTTAACCATCAACTCCCGCCCATCATTAGAGGTAATTCTAGATTATTTTATCTGCTATTGCCCTACCCATGTTGAATAATATCCCTGGAATAGTTTATGTAAACTAGAGACATGATAATTCCACCCTTCATTCTCTAAACCATCAACTACCATCATAAGAGGTAAAACTTGGATATTTATTTATATCCTAATTTTTAAAAATTTTATGTATACATTACGAATGGTTGAATTTAAACTTCTTTTGAATTATTATTTTTACAATTTTTCTTTATTTTAGTAAAACCAATGTTTGATGAAATACCTGAAAATTGGAGGAAAGAATAGTCAAAATCTATATAACTAGCGGCTACGCCTTTAGTATTAAAAATAGTAAAACAAATTTTCTGTAAAGGAGAACCATATCGGTTCAGCGGTTAGCAAGATCCCTCTCTACAGAAAGACACACACACAGAGACAAAAATTCTTTTACTTTATTTGAATAAGTATCCTACTGCTGCTATGTTAGTGAGGTGGAATTATAATATCAGCATAGGGATAAATATATCTTGAGAAATAGGCGTAGTAATTATAGGATTATAGGTTGTCTGATGGGTGTTTTTTTTTTGCCTTAGAGTGGTAACAACTGAACTGTCAAAAACATATCAACTTTAATAGACTAATGGGGATACAATCAGGTATCTAAAGAGGTATGATAATGGCCGATTAATTGATGTACATCCCCAATAATGATACACAAAATTACCACTTCTGTGGATTACAATAATAGGTTGAAACGTTTGTACACTCAACTTAATGAACCGACTAATCAAAATCAAGTCCACAACGAATAAGAAAACAATATTAGAAAACTTTGGGGACTAGTGTAATAAACTGACCCGGATCCCCTCCCTCCCTGCTGTTTTGGCTATTTGGATGATTTATCAGATGTGAAAACACAGGAGAAATGTCCCTTGAAATCCTGCTACCCTCTGGAATGATTATGGACCTGTTAGTTTCAACAGAGGCCAAGATAATAGACATCAAACTATTCATTTTAGACCAGGTACATTAATAGTTCAGCTGGCTCCCAAACAGCTGGCAGCACAGTCCCTGTACACGCATCATTAGAATGGAAAGGTCTAAGAGAAACAAGAAAAGCCAATAACTTAAAATTCTCATAAATTCACTTTTTTGAAATAGCTGCGCTACAAACTACCATGAGGAAATAATACTTTTCTTTAAGATTACCGTGGGAAAATATAGTTGTAGAGTAACTTTGCTCCTAACTACCGTGAGAAAACATAGTTGTAGAGTATCTTAGCTCCAAAAGTACCGTGAGAAAAAAGAAGTATGAGATGAAGATAAAAAGAATTCTAACAGAACATATATTTCTACTGTTTATATCATAAGGATATTGCCGTCTTAAGGGATAGTTTAAGATAATTCAATTTTTATTTCCTTTCAAAACTAGCGGCTACTCCCCCTAGAAGCCTCTAGGGGTACTTATGGGTTTCCCCAGAGACTACTCCCCTCCCCCCAAAAAATTATAGTCCGATCCTGGACCTATGAGAAGCTACATTGTAAAGGAGAACAATATCGGTTCAGCGGTTAGCGTGATCCTTTGGTACAGATAGACAAACTGTTTCTTAAATGTAATGATTTTTAAGATTTAGTTCAAAGTTAGGTATTCCTAGGAATTTTACAGGATTTGTCCTATTCTAGCTATTTAAATTGATGATTTCTAGTTTAGCACCCAAATGATATAGTTTCTAAAAAATAAAGAGGGCTTTCAAAGCCATGTTTGACTATGTTCCTGTATTTTTTAACAGTTATTTTCAATTATTCTTACTATGCCCTTATTAATTATGAGAAGGTTAATTAAGTATTACTAAAACATACATACAGAAATAACTTTTTCTATCGTTTTCTTTTGAAATTTGACACTTTTTATAGTTTATGTCAATTAAAAACTGCAAATTTTCAACTCCAAAATGGATTCATTTTTGTCAAGAGCTTTTTAAGAAACCTTTTTAAAACATTGGAAGAGACATTGGTCTATTTATTACACTAGTCCCCAAAGTCTAATTATAACGTTTTCTTATTCGTTGGCTCAACAACTTTGGAGACTTTTATTAAATTTTGATTGGTGGGTTCATTAAGTTGAGTGTTTAAAATTTTCAACTATTAATTGTTATCTACAGAAAGGGTAATTTTGTGTATCATCTTTGGGGGACGTTCATCAATTTATCAGCTATTGTCTTATCCTTTTAGATACTTGGTAATTATCAAATCATAAAACAGTAATATATTATTTTGTCATTTTTCTTAGTTTTTCTGTGGAAACACCATCTAATTTGCCAACCTTTGTTTTACTTTGATCTGCAGCAAAATTGTTTTCTTTCTTTAATCTTTACATTTCCCAGAGCTTTTCAAAGTATTAATTAGAAATTTATGGAATTTTTATTGACTTTGTTGATTATCATGGCTATACAACACCAATACAATGTAAACAAATTCTTTTATATCACCTGCCTGACAAAACAGAGTTTTAAACTAAAGAAAATATCTTATTCAAAATATTTTGAATAAATTGACAAAAGGGGGATGGGGCGTTAGTTTTTGGCGAATTAGATAATAACTTTAGGTCTGGTTAGGTTAGGTTACATTGCGTAGCTCCGCAGGGTTCTAACACTTCAGATATAGGTCATGGAGGGTTCGGGTCCACAGATAGGTTAAGCACAGAACCCCCCACCACATTTTTAAAAATAGTGGGGAAGGGGGGGGGGGTTTGCCGTGCTCGAGAGGCACTCTGAGGAAAAACGCTAGGTTTTTTTTATCATTATTAAGGTTACCAGCAGTAGTGAGGGTTTTCCATTGAGTGGCCTGTATCCACAGGATCCAGATATTTATGTTCTCACTGGTATTTCCAGGTATGATACTGTGGCGTTTTCCCTCAAAGTATCATGTTGAACACTTGAAGTACTTACGGTGAACTCGATAGGTCTACAGGGTTAACGTTGTATTTTGATCCAAAAAAAGGGGTGGGTCAAAGATCAAAAAAGCACTTTGTGTTGGATAATTATTCTCCTGTTGGCCTATTCCTTTATATTTTATGTAGAGTAGCCCAGTTTCTGTAGCGTCTTCGTAGAGGTGATAGGTTCGAATCTAGGCTCAACATCGAACCATAACTAAAAACGTTGAAAATCATTTCTTCTGCTGCTAGGAGATAGGGAGACTGACTTGGCCAAAAACAGAGGCAACTCGGTTATGACATCCAGACAAGGGGGGTTGAAATTGAGAGGTTGGTTGCCTGAAGGGTATTTGACCTTATAATCATGTTGTAGAGAAGGTGTGCTGCAGGACCTGGAGGAGGACAACTACCTGCGGGAATCAAACCTGTCACTTCCATTCATCAGGATGTCAAAGCTACCAGAACATCACCTAAAACTTTGTAGGTTAAAGAAAATAGGTAATAATTGTTGCATTGAGAAATTAAAAACCAAAGGTTTTTTTGAAAGAAGGTGTATTAACTTTTTTTTTCATAGCTAGCCGGTGCTTTTAGTAAGTAGTAGATGTAAAATTTTTCATAGAATTCAGATATGCAATCGGTTTTTTTGTAGACCTCTTATTTTTTAAGTAATTTAAGTTTTTTTTTTATTAAGTCGATTTTAAGGCACTAAAACGCAACAAAAAAAAGGAAAAAAATGGCCATTATGAACAAAAATAGTAAGATCTTTAATTTGACACCTTACTTTTTGAATTTTGTCAGGTAGTTATTGAAAAAATTGATTTTTTTAAACCCAGGAGAATAAAAACTTTAACTTAATTTTATCATTTCACAGGTAAAAAAAATATGGGTTCATATATACCTTTAGAATCAGAAAAATATTACAAATCCATTGTAAGCAAATATCCATTGAAATAAAAAGTTTACAATATAGTTTATAAACTACAATAAAAGGAATTATATGAAAATATTATATTACATTATACAGGCAACCACCTTATTTTTTGAATTGAGAATAAAAATGGGAAGGGGGTGAAGAGGGGGTAACTAGGGGATGACGAAAGTGTTGCCTGTACAACAAAATACAATAGGCCATTTTTTCATTTTGTATTTTTTTTACTTTTTTTCAATTTTGCTTACAATAGATTTGTAATATTTTTCTGATTCTAAAGGTATTTATGAACCCATATTTTTTTACCTGTGAAATGATAAAATTAAGTTCAAAGTTTTTATTCTCGTGGGTTTAAAAAAATCAATTTTTTCAATAACTACCTGACAAAATTCAAAAAGTAAGGTGTCAAATTAAAGATCTTACTATTTTTGTTCATAATGGCCATTTTTTTCCTGTTTTTTGTTGCGTTTTAGTACCTTAAAATCGACTTAATTTTTTTTTTTAAACTTAAATTACTTTAAAAATAAGAGGTCTACAAAAAAAAACGATTGCATATCTGAATTCTATGAAAAATTTTACATCTACTACTTACTAAAAGCACCGGCTAGCTATGAAAAAAAAAGTTAATTCACCTTCTTTAGAATTTTTTTTGGTATAATTCATCCTAAGAAAACTATCATGCTCCTATTTTTTTTCTTTTGATAACTCCTAACAAATTATTGTTTTATTACATAAGTTAGTACAAAGAAATAATATCTTTTATTAAAAGTAACCACATAATCTATTTTATTCTCAAATAAGTTAAAAAAGAGTTTTATTTAAAATAGTTGTTTTTCATATGCACTATACCTCGTTTTTCAACCTTTGGTTGAATCCCTCAACCCCCTTCCTCCTTATTTTTGAATTTTATTTAAGGATGTGAGTAGTTCCCATTTCTAGTGTTCAATAATTAGTTTACGTGAAAGCACCCACTGTTTTAGGTAGACTGGTAGGAAAGAATCTGACAACTCTGGAAAATATGCAAAACGCAGAAATTAAAGATTTCAGGAAACAATACTTTAAATTTATCTTTAAAAAAACTAACAGGATTTGTGTCAGTCTGTAGCATAAGCTCTTGTTAACCACTGAACCAATATGGTTCTCATCTTTCTATGAGATCTTTTCCCAGTTGCAGAGATGGTTTATTTCTTTCCACCCTTCTAAGAGAATTTGCCCCTAGAAATTAATCTCGGCCCTCCAAAAACTTTTTTCTTTTATATTTTAAAAACTAAAATTACAAGATAATAGTTTTTTCCTTATCCTATTTTATAAAGTAGCAAGTTTTTTTTTGTCTGCGGTGAAGGATCTAGCTAACCACTCAACAGATATGGCTCTTCTTTGTAGTGAAGCTTCTTAGGTTATACATAGGTTCATGTCAGGAAAGGTTTTTAACTATTTTCGGGAAGGGTATCTCCACCCTCCCAAACGAACTAGCCCTTAGAAACATATTACCACCTAAATTTTTTTTACTTTCATTCTCTAGAACTTCAATTGAAAGGGAGGGATTGATTCCCCCCCTTCTCAACCCTAAGTCCCCCTAAAGGCTTTTAGGTTTTTAAAAGATATAGCTAAAAAGATTGCCATACAACTTTTTGGCAAATTATTTGGTATTTAAATATTGTTATTAAGATGGCAGACACAATTGAAAGTACTAACAATAGCCAGGGAGAGAAAGAAAAAAATGGAAGAGGATTGGAAACAGTTTCTTATGTATTATTACCCCCCAAGGTAACCTTAAATTTTAAGGGGGGGGGACTTTACATTACCACCCCCCCCCCCTTAAAAAAAATATAAATTTCTTTTGTTGTTATTACACTAGTCCCCGAAGTTTTATAATAAAGTTTTCCTGTTTATTAGATTAACAACTTTGGGAACTTTATTTGAACTTTGGTTAGTTCATTAAGTTTAATGTCCAAACCTCTCAACCACTTATTGGACTATACAGACGGGGTAATTTTGTGTATCATCTTTTGAAATGTACATCAGTTTATCATCCATTGTCTTATCCCTTTAGATCCATTATTATTACTCCAATGTAATTAATTTTTAACTTGCAAACAATTTGTTGGAAACTTTCGCTATAATCGAACAAAACTATTCCTGTTGTTATTTTTCAAATGCAATGTGTTATATATAATTTAACCCTTTAATTGTGATGCCTCCCAAATTTAAATACCAATCTCAGTTGGTACTATCCGGTGGCCTAGCTAGATGGGTGCGGCGCATATAATTACATACTTTAGTGGGGGAAAATCAGTAGTTTTTATTTACTCAAGTTTGCAATAGGATTGGATGTTAGACCAGATTTTAATGTTTTCTGATAAATGAAACTCGCAGCGGGCTAAAATAATGATACCCTCATCCACCCCCCTTACCCCACCCCCAACCCCCTTAGTCTGATGAATGAACTAACCAATGAATGAGTTTTATGTTAGCAACCTAAATTGACGACAATTTTTACAAACGAACTTTAACATAGTGTCAGAACTCAACAAGCAAATATTAATTTTAAAATCTAAACAAAATTTATACACGTTTGATGCAAAATTGCTTAAATGACATACTTACATTTTTAGAATTTGATTATAGCGAGGGTCACTTAAAATACTGTACCTTGTTGTCTTAGTAATTCTTATTCTAAAAATCAGATTAATAGGATGATTATATAATTTTCTAAAACGATTTTGGTAGGGTAATCTTTCCCCAAATAGTTATAAATCTCCTAAAAGAAGCATCACTGCAAAGGAGAATCATATCGGTCCAGCAGTTAGCAAAAAGTACAGACACTGAGATAAACATCGTTCTACTTTGTATTATAGATATGTGTGATTTGACAAAACTGATACCCATTATAGAAAGAATGATAAAATTGTAGCCACTAAACTAAACTTGAGTACATTCAAGTTCCATACTAGAATTATTTCCACCATTTCCTGACCGGAAAATTAAAAGGTTAACTGTTAAAATAAATTTTCTGGAATAAAAAACATCATTATAACCATTTAGTTCCGTTTAGGGGTGTTAATTCATAACAACATGACACATTCATAAAAGCGGAGCTCTAAAATCACAAGGAAGGACAAACTAACAATAACTCTTGTAGAGTTCAGAACTTATTAAACAGAACATTTGTAAGTCTAAACATAAATTTTTTTCACAACTGTATAAATACAGGATACAGTAATAGTTATTTCTCGCATCGTATTATAAACGGCTTTCCGCGGATATAGAATGTACAATTAAAAGTTTAAAACTAGTTTTTTTAGCCCCGAGGTGCCGGAGGCACCGGCTAAAAAAACTGGTTTTAATCTTTTGATTGTACATTTTTATATTCGTAGAAAGCTGGATATAATACGATGATAGACATAGTTTTTTCGTATGGATGAGAACCGGTTCCTATCCACCGGATTCGAATGAATACGAGAAAAGGATATACTTAGATTTTTAGAATTTGAATATAGAGATGCCTCAGATATCTTGTTGTCTAAGGAATTATTATTTCAAAAAACATATGAATAGGATAAATATATCATACAAAAATTTATGTTAAAAAGATAAATAAAGATTTTTAACTTAATTTGAGAGCAAAAAAAAATTTGACATAAAATTTTTGTGTGACATCGCAGTAACGTCTCCTTTACTTTCTGACACCGGAAGATGGATTTGGTCAGGATTAGGTTAGGTAAAGTTGCGCCCTATTAAGGTTAGGTTTGGTTAAACAGAGCGGTCAATTATTATATAAGCATTTGACCCCATTTATTATTTGACAATGGGAAAACCAAAATCGTGGTTAATTCCAATGTTGACCGGAAGAGGGTGTTTCTGCGTTTCAGATAATAAATTGGGGACATCGGAAAGTGTCATGTGTGACGTCATAAAAAAGGATGGATGAGAGGTGAAGTGGGAAAGGAAACCCCTAAAAAGAGATGAATAATAGACGTACTTTTATGACGTCACAAATGACACTTTCATCTGTCCCAATAAAATGGTAAAAGCTTGATGAAATTCATGACTATAATGTCTATTCATAAAAAACGCAGCAATAACAGTTTGTAATCCGTTGAAAATGTATATTTATCAAAACGGAGAGGGAAAAGTTATAGGATTAATTACTGTTTTGTTGGCCCTAAGGGATCAAAGACCCGAGCCAACAAAAAAAACATGAATTACTTTAAAGAAACGTTTGACGGAAGACAGGAAAAATAGTAGGTTGGAGGTTTTTATTCAGTGAGGGGGGTGGGGGACATTGGACTGTAAATTATAATGTTACCAAAGGTTTATATTTATGTGATGACTTGATAACTAGGAGTTAAAACTAGCAGTTTCCAGACTTTTTCACCAATAAAATCTAAAGAAAGGGTAATCATCAATGGGGATGTATAGTATATTAACGTCCATTGTCTTATCACATAAGATCCCTGGACTGGAAAGAGTGAAGTATAAGGCAACAATTTTATAAAAACACAATTGATTTCTAGTGGGTCTGCTGAGTTTTTGTTTAGATTATTTACCTAAAAGTGGATACATAAACAGTAATCTTAAGGTATAGGACAATGGACGATAAACCTAGAGTTTTTGTTACTTATTTTTTTGTAGATCGAAATTATTGATGCAAAACTTTGCACACCCAAATAAAGATTTAATTTAAACAACTCAAAGAAATGAAGCCAACGAATTAGAAAGCATATTATAAAACTTTGGGTACCAGAATAAATGGAATTAATAAGAAACAGTTTTACTAAGGGGACTGTAAATTATACTAGTTTCCAAAGTTCTATAAATGCATATTTACCCCATCCTCTCGCCTCCTACTGGATGAACGAACTGACCAACAAATGGGCTCCATTTTTGTAACCCAAATTGACGGCAATTTTTCCCTGTCATAATATCCACGTGAATTCCATTTATATTTTCTTATCTAACTAAATAAATTTCACACCTTCAATAAAAAATCTTAGAGTTTATTTTTTTGTTGGGGGGGGGGGGGGGGGGTCAATAAGTTGACCCTGCTGTGATTAATATTTGGGGGGTTTGCTCACAGGAAGTTGAGGAAGCAAAGCCCAGAAAATTGTTCTAAATAATAATAATAATTCAAAATCATATCCGCCCCAAATAACACTGTTTTTTTTAGAACCGAAGCTTTTCTATTATTAGGGTCTGTAAACTTTGCCAAATTACCAATATTTTTAATAAACTTTTTTTCTACTAATGTAATTTGAATTGGTAAAAATGCAATTATCAATATAAACAAGGATGACAACACACAAAAAGTAAAGCTAAATAATTTAAACAAAAAACTGCTTATATTTAATTTAGATCGAAATTATATACAAGATACTATTGTGGTATTCGGCAACCGTGAGCCATGTCTATGGCACCCCTGATCTGGGGTTCGGTGGAGGGTCAATGGCCCTCCCCCGAGTCCTGGGGAAGGGGTCTAGTGACCCCCTCCCTACACTTAGAATTAATGATTTGAATCTGTCATGTTTATTATGGTTAACTGTATTCTTAATTCTCCCCCACCCTTTCCAGGGATGGGGGAATCATTATTGCCCAAACTGACCATTGTATATGTATTATTTATGCTTTCATGTTATGATTATTTATTCCTATCCATGTAATTATTGTTTGTTGTATATAGCTTTAGTATTGCTTAACCCTTCAATAAAGTGACAACTGAAAATAGATGTTGATCATTATCTAGTGAAAGCTAGAGAAGCGTAGCTTCTCTATAGTAAGGTGTCCACGTCTGTCACACTGCCGTAATCTAATTGAACTCCGGTGTCTGCCCTTTATCCTCGGCGGATACCACAACTTTGGTGACAGCTGTGTGAGATTACGGCGAACCACAAGTGTAGAGCAGACGCGCATCTGAGGCTAAGGTACTCCCAGCAGTGAATCTGGCAAAACTGACGCAAGCAACCTGAATTACCCACCCTGGACAGCAAAGTTTAACTCTGCATCCGGCAGTTGTGGAAGCGAAAACAGCGAAATCTGACGAATAACCGCGAGCAGCGCTGATATCTAACGGAGAATTGAGCGCCAAAAGGGCTGAAACAGGCCTGCGGACCGGCTGAAACAAGCCAAATACGTGTAGACGGCTGAAAATAGGCCAATTTTACTGCAAGAAATAGCAGGATCCGAACCAGTGGCGCTAGCAGGACGGGACATTCCCTGCCGCCATCAGCCGGATTTGGATCAGCGGCGCTAGCAGGACGGGACATTCCCTGCCGCCGATAGGCTGAAACATGCCACATAGCTGCAAGCTGCGAGCTAACATACGGGTGTAGTGCACCAGAACAGAGAAAAACTACGTCAACCCCGAGTATCCTGAGAAGCTACAACGCAGCCACCCATCTAGAAAACAGATATCATATCACATTTGCAGGGATTACCACCCTAATGTGATGGCCAAACAATAGATTTATGAGCAAAGCTTGGCAAACAAATTGTTGTGTTGTGATAAATCTAAGAATAGAACAGGCTTGGATTACTGTGTATTGTGATAACAGCTAAAAATAGAACAGAGTTGGTCAACAAATCTGTTATGCAATTGTGATAAGGACAAAAATAAAAGCTAGATGTAATATAATCAAAACAATCTCAAGCCCACAGCACAACAACAATACACCCCTTATTCCAAGGGAAGGGGAGGGGCCCCTTCTCCATTGAAGGCAAATACAATCAGGGTGATATAACAGATAAACCTAAGATTAAGAAGAAAAGGCCCTATTACACCAGCACACAGTTACCCCCCTCCCTCACAGGGGGAACGGACGGAGTTACCCCCGTCCCCTCACGCGCTTCCCCCTTCCTACCCACACTAGACTAAGTCCGTCTGTGGTGTGGAGCTAGCGATCGGAGACACAGAGCGCCATTCACGGGTAGCGCAACAGAGTGCGGAAAATATCATAAATCCAACGGACGAAACGGACCAATGAGAGAGCGAGCTGAGGGGTGAGAGCGCGTTTTCCCCGTGTGCGCGGATTTGACGGCGCGAACGCGCGTTACAAGTACAGCAGATTCCACGCACACACACACACACACCCACACACACTCTCACACCAGAGCAGAGCTACTCCATAGCATTTAACAGGGGTATTTTTAGCAAATAAAGAATTGCAAGTTTCTTTCCTCCTAGCTCTAGTGTGATAAGGGAAAACCCAATCAGTTCCTGACAGCAGTTCAGACCCTCAACATCTATCTACCTCAACACCTAACTATTGATAAGTACAGCCAAGTTATATCTTTGCAACTAACACTCCCAACCTAGTGATACAAACAGTGTTGGCTGTTAGGCTAGGAAGCCTCAAGTGACAACCCATTCATTGTAATACTGTATAACTTTGTGCCCGCCGTTTCACCGTTGACCCAATGGACCAGCATCAAGTCCCAGGAGGTGACCAAGCCCCAGGATGGCTCCAGGATGACCCTCAGCCGGCCCCAGCCGAGTACCGCAAGCTGATGCTGAGCAATCTGCCGGAGTTTAGAGGGCCGCCCAAGCAATCCTGGTCGGCACATATCCGCCGACTGGAGATGTCATGGGCGGCTTATCGCGTGCCACCTCATGATTCCCTCAACCGCCGCAACGCCCTACTACTGTCATTGGTAGGGCAAGCGGCGGAAATGGCGTCCCATCTGTTTGGCGAGGCAGGCCAAGCCTTGACCTACGAACAGGTCAAGACCGAGTGTGAATTGCTATTTCGCCCTGCTTTTGAATCCCAAACGCTTAAACAAGCGTTTAGGGATTACAAGCAACACTCGACAGAACCTATACAAGCGTACATATCAACTAAGTGCGCCTTGTATAGGGACGCCTACAACCATGAGGATCTTGAGTTGTTGGTGGACGAATTAAATCGTGGAATTCGTAACGCCAATGTAAAACGCCTCATGATGAACCATGAAATTGCGAGTGTACCCGAGTACACTCGCAAGGCCATGTTCACCGTGACCATGGTTACTAAGCAGCTGAAGGAAGGTGTGTGCTTAGTGGACTCGACCGACGGGCTGACTGGATCTGCCTGCATCCAGTTGCCCCAATATGACGAGTCGGAGCCAATGGAGATTGGCTCCTTGGCTCCGGGTCTCCACCAGATGGGGAAGGTCGCTCCAGATGACAAGGTTCCAGGCCGCTGCTACCGCTGCCAGGGGAGAGGCCACCGAGCTCGAGACTGTCCAACGCCTGTGGAAGTTAGCCTAGAGGAGAGGCGCCCCCAGCCACGCCGTGACCGTTCTGCCAAGTGTGACCGTTGCCACTATGACGGTCACACGGCGGCTGATTGTAGAGCTGACTGGGCCCAGGTAGCCAGCCGCAGGCGCACCGCCGACAAGGGTGCCCCTCCAGGGAAGTCCAGCAGAGTGGCCCATATGGAAGGGAGCGCGCCCCCAGCACCACCACCGCAAGCAGCCGCCCCCAGAGCTGCGGACCGAGCCGATGGGATGCCGCAGTTCGGGACTGTCCCAGCTAGGATCAACGTACTGGGCGGCGCGGCTGAACCCAACCGGGTTGGCCTAGGCTTCAGTCTTAACCATCTGGGGCCAGAGCTGGTACAGCCCAACAACATAGCCGAGCCAGAGGTGCTGAGGCCCCAGCCTTTCAGCCTCAACATGATGGAACCTGCCCGACTGAGCCTACCCAGCAAGAGTGGAGGGGCGCTGCCCAGCGTCCCTGAGACGGTGTATGGGGAGGCCCTGGCAGCCGCTGAACGAGAGAGGCAGGAGGTGCTAGCCAGCACCTCTGCATCGATGTATGGGACGCCACCCGGCGTCGCTACCTGGGATGATGGGGGGTTGCTATCCAGCGCCTCCCACCTGGTGCCTGGGGCGACAACCGTCGCCGCCACCGAGATACCTGGATCCTGGAACGAGCCAGCCTCCAACCTGATGTCTGGGGCGACAACCGTCGCCGCCACCGAGAGACCTGAGTCCTGGGACGAGCCAGCGGTCCCAGAGGAAGGGGTGACACCCGTCACCCCCAGCCAGCCAGCGCCACCAGCCTGCAGGGAGAGCCCAGCTACATGCCAGCCAGCGCCACCAGCCTGCAGGGAGAGTCCAGCTACATGCCATCCAGAGCCCTCTACCAGCCAAGGGAACCCAGCTGCTCACCATCAGGATAAGTTGAATTTGTTAAATGTGTTGTATCCAAAACATTGTAAACACCCAGCCTTGCCTGTGCCCCCCGCACCAGAGGCTGGGGAGATTGAAATTTGGGAAAATAAGGACTTGCCTGTGCCACATGCACCTGAGTTCCTAGGGCAGGGGAGGGCATTGAGTAAGGGCGAGCTTGTGCCACATGCACTTCAGCCCCATGCCACTGGGCATGCCTTGGACCAGGGAAGGGAGCACTTAGGGCTAGGGGAGCCGACACCCAGGCAAGTGCCAGTCGCTTGCCAGTCTGTCATTGGGGAGGGTATCGGGGTGCCTCGGCCGCATACAGATAACGCTCAATGGAAATTTGTATCTAGCCAGGAGCAGCCCAGCCGTGTCCAGTCCCAAGAAGCAGCCGTGACCAGAGCCGGAGATCCCCAGCCGCGTGTACGAGGAAGATGGTTACCTGGAAGCCTCTCCCATTGGTGGATGGTCCTGTGGGGCCTCCTGCTGGCAGCCGTGTGGCCTACAACCAGCTACGTCCTGGTGGGGTGGGACTGTGCCAACCCCACCCATGTCACGTCTTACAATAAAGAGAAGATGTGTGACACGGAGCCCCTACACCAGGAGGTGCCCCTGGGCCATGACATACACGTCCTGCAGCAAGTCAAGGTGAGGGAAACCACTGGGTTCAGCTGTCAGCTCACCGTGTCCCAGTGGACATTCAGGTGTGGGGTATGGGGTCACCTCAAGGTGACCTCGGTCCCCACCCTCATGAGGCCCACCAAGATAGACCCAGAAGCGTGCCGAGACCTGGCCAGGAACCGAGTATACACGTTGCCAGGCAAGACCCAGCCACTGACGTTCCAGCTGAACCACCCCCTGTTCTTCACCATCGACATGGTGGGCGCCCTCGTCAACAGCCCCGAGGGGGTGGGTTGCAAGGGGGAGGACGTCCACTTTGAGGGCCAGCTCTACCGCAATGAATTAGTGCTCCAGGAGCGGCGGCTGCTGGTCAAGGAGGAGACCTATGTGGTGGAGGATGGACGGGTGGAGTCCCAGTCTGACCACCTGACCCTCGAGTGTCCCCATTCTGAGCTGTCCTGTATCACTGGGGAAGCAACCTACGTGTGGGACCACCTGGGAAGAGATTGCCCCTTGAGGCTGATCCGCAGCCTCCAGCCCAGCCTGGTGAGGGATGCATATCTGGTTGACCATCAGGCCCAGTTTTTCATCAACATGACCAACCCCACCTCAATTGTGAACTGCGACTTCGAGGCCCATGCCACCAACCATCCAGCGTTGTTCGTGGCAGCTGACCCAGCCGCGGCTGCGCTGCCCAGAGTGTCGGCCAGGGATGTTGACGTTCCCCTTCAAGCACAGATCCATGCCGGTTATATTGGGTTTACCCTGGAAACGCGCATGAGAAGCACTGCAGCAGAAGAAGTAGCGGCCAACTGCTGGAAGCTCCAGCAACTAGATCCGGCCCACCCGGTGCGTGTCCAGGGGAGCACGTTCTCGGTACTGAGGGGAGACATCCTGCTGCAGCTGACCTGCCAAAGGCACAAGTATGTTGTCCGCGAACACAAGGAGTGTTGGGACAAAGTGCCAGTGGAGCCCACAGGTTTTGTAGACGCTGTGACACGGGTATACAGTGAGCACGCCACCAAGATTCCCTGTTCCTCCACCTACCCCCTGACTGTGCACGCGGAGGAAGGCTGGATAGAGTTAACTCCTGCCCCCAAGAAGAGGCCACCCCCGCTGGATACGCCTAAGCAGTTGTTGACAGAACCCTTAGATGACTTCAGTTCAGGTGGTTTGTATTCACAGGCTGAGTTGAACGACTGGCAACAACTGCTGGCGTTCCCAGCATACAAGAGCGCCATGCTGACCGGCCTATCCTATGGCTCCTGCGTTCAGCAAGGCAGCTGTTCGGCCACAGGAGACCATGGGATAGTGTCCTACAACATTGACCGACTGGCGGAGGAAGGAGAGGCAGCCCTGGATGTCTGGGCAGGATTTAGACAAGCCATCCACGAGTGGGGAGATGGCGCCGCCATACTGTGCTTGCTGTTGCTGATCCTCAAACTGCTGGGGGACCTAACCATCATTTCTCTGGCAGCGGCACAAGGAGGAGTCCGGGCAGCCCTGAATGCGATATCACAAGTGTTCCTGTACCATCCAGCTTTGTATAGGAAAGCGCTGGCTAGAGCCAGGCTCAACCATGCCAAGTCCCGGGACTTTTCAGTGGACTGGGATGCCATTCCCATCGGCAGGGAAGCAGCCGAGGAAATGGTGTCTATGAAATCAACTGACAGTGGGCATGACCGCCCAGGTAGGCCAGGACCGCCCTCCGGCAGACCCCGCGGCCCCTCAGGAGGACAGGCCGCTGCTCAGACAATCAACCTGGCAGCCAGTGCCCCAGCCGCTGCCAACAACAACCCGCAGGCCCCACTGCTGACCGTTCCAGCGACAACTGTGCCACCAGCAAACCTGATACCTGCCGGCGCTGACCAACGTATCCAACCCAAGTCAGCCTCTGCCTTCTATCCCACATTGGGAGCCCATCAACCCTAAGAAGATACTCACCACTAGGATTCCATTGAATCATTATCGTTTGTATATATTTTAGCCCTAAGGAGCGGGCCGAAGGCCTCAACCACTGTCGGAAGTCTGATAGGGAAACCACCTCCCAGCCTTCCGAGGGGAGAGTTGTGGTATTCGGCAACCGTGAGCCATGTCTATGGCACCCCTGATCTGGGGTTCGGTGGAGGGTCAATGGCCCTCCCCCGAGTCCTGGGGAAGGGGTCTAGTGACCCCCTCCCTACACTTAGAATTAATGATTTGAATCTGTCATGTTTATTATGGTTAACTGTATTCTTAATTCTCCCCCACCCTTTCCAGGGATGGGGGAATCATTATTGCCCAAACTGACCATTGTATATGTATTATTTATGCTTTCATGTTATGATTATTTATTCCTATCCATGTAATTATTGTTTGTTGTATATAGCTTTAGTATTGCTTAACCCTTCAATAAAGTGACAACTGAAAATAGATGTTGATCATTATCTAGTGAAAGCTAGAGAAGCGTAGCTTCTCTATAGTAAGGTGTCCACGTCTGTCACACTGCCGTAATCTAATTGAACTCCGGTGTCTGCCCTTTATCCTCGGCGGATACCACACTATGTCAATAATATTGTGCATTACTTTGATTAATAATCACCATTTTTAAAATAAAGATGCTATGACCCCCCAAATAATTACTTTATGTTACAGAAATCATCAAGCAATGTTTAAAGTCGATTGTACAATTCTAACATACTTAGGTTTATATTGGGAGCTATGTGTTAAAAATTAATATATCAAAAGATTCGAATGGTTACTCTAAAATGGACAAAAACAAAATTTTTGATAAAAATACATGATAATAAATACATGATATCCAAGTAATATTAAATCTATTTATTCAAAAACGTTTCATACCAATTGAGAAAGGAATAAAAAAAATTATGAAAAAAGGAAATGATCGTCACTTGATGTACTCACCTCCCTCTGTGTGCGTGTGTGTGTGGAGCAAAAGAACGGACGGTCAGTTTGTTTGACTCCCCTCCACCCATACCCTTTCACCCTTCCCCTTCTACTTTTCATTAACTGTTGACAAAAGAACAGTGAAGATTATATTAACATGACTTAAAAGGAAAATATTTATATTACAATGTTTATAAAAGATATCTAAGTAAAGTATTAGAATATAACAAGGATGACAACCTACATAAATAGCGAAGCACAATCGTGAAATGGACAAATGAAGCAGATTTTCAGTTGTCATAACAAAGAAAAGAAAAAGTGTTAATAGATAAAATCTCAAAGAAATTCACAAAACCTTTTGAAAGTAAAGTTTATGTCTTTTGAAGCATGACCGATAGACAGACGAACAAAACAATGTATAGACATGTCGCGCATGTGCTTCTAAAAATTGTAGCTGTCTATCTTCAATGGCAGCTGATAAAATCAAATTTTTCATACACCATTTCGGACTTACTACCTGACGGTCAGACAAAGTGAATTATAGAGTAGCATTGCTACTAAAGAGAATGCAAAAGAAGATAAAGGAAAAATATGAGGGGAAGAATCATTTTTTGTTTGCCAATCATAGACAAACAATTGTGTGTTTGACTTGTATGCAGGGAGGGAGGGGACATTGGGCTGTTTATAACATAAGTCCCCAAAGTTTTATACTTACGATTTCTTATTTGTTGGCTTAACAACTTTAGGGACTTTTATTGAATTTTGTTGGTTGGCTCATTAGGTTGAGTATCCAAACGATTCAACCACTAATTATAATCTACAGAAGGCGTAATGTTGTGTATCATCATAGCGGATATACATCAATTTGTCTCATACCTTTAGATCCCTGATATTATTGCTCCTAGTCTCCCTGTTAAACCAAGAGGCATTGGGTTGACTTATAATTTCATTGGTTTATGTCTACAAAATAAAATCGTTTCCAGTATGGCTTCGAAACCGAATAATATCCGCTGGACTAGAACAGGTGCTTAGCCATACTAAAAAGCATGCATCGAGTTACAGACAATTTTCTACGATGATTAAAATAAAAATCTCAAAATTTATACCAGTTTTATTAGCTCCGAGAAGCCGGAAAGCTGTCTATAATACGATGTGATAATTAAATACATTGTTACTCTATTAAAACTGAATTCTTATGTCGTTACAATGACAGCTATATGGTTGTATTTCGAGAAGTCATAATATTAAAATATATAAAAACAGGATATTTTTGTGTATTTTAGTATCAAATTTTTTATATTTTTCTCTTCTCTTTTCTTATTTGTTATCATTCCGTGGTAATCAATCCTAAGGGACAATTGACGATGAATTGATATGCATCCCCAATGATGATAAACAAAATATACCTTTTATTGGTGGACAAGTTTGTACATTGGATAATTGTAAATCCACGTCAAGATTTAACAAAAATACGAACACAGTAATAGTGTCTGACTGATTATGACGTAACAAAAAAAATTAGCCAATGAGAGGCCACCATAAATTTTACCATTGGTCAATAACGACCTCTCATTGGCTAATTTTTTTGTTACGTCATAATCAGTTAGACACTATTACTGAGTTCCAAAAATACTTGAAGTTTTTAAGCCCGCGAATAAGATATCGTGTAAATTAAGATTTTTTATTGATATTATCATTCTTAGTTGAAATATTTTAAAGGAAAAAAAGACTTAAACCAACCCAGAAGCTTTGTAAATGAAAATCACAATTATTCCAGTTGTTATTATTCCAGCGAGATCTTTAATGACAAGATAGTGACGGACAAACAAATTAATACCTAATGTTTTTTTATGTTTATTTAGTATATTAAAATGTTATTCATTGTCTATCTTTTTATTTACACACAAAAATATGATATTTCCTGGAAATTCAAGTAGGAAGTGGACATTTGACTGTATCTTTCATTTGTGACAAAAGTTTTATAATCATGGTTTCATATTTTTTATTCTTCTGTACAGTGTTGCTTCTCATATGTCCTGGTAAGGTTTATAACTATTTTAGGGAGGGTACCAATAACCTTCCAGGAAAAATCGCACCTAAAATGCATATGAGCTAATGTCAGTTCCCCACCTCTTTACTTGAAACTAGGGGGGTAACCGCTAATTCTAATTAACTTACTTATTTAATATTTAGAATTACTGATGATAGTTCTGAGTCCTGTTTCTCTCCAATAGTCAAGGATAAACTAGCAAATAGATTTCAAATCAGGTAGCTAATATTTATAAAAACAAATAGATTTCTAATCAGGTAGCTAATACTTATAAAACAAATAGATTTCTAATCAGGTAGCTAATACTTATAAAACAAATAGATTTCTAATCAGGTAGCTAATACTTATAAAACAAATAGATTTCTAATCAGGTAGCTAATACTTATAAAACAAATAGATTTCTAATCAGGTATCAGATATTAATGAACAAGGATGATATATGTTTCTCACCTATAGTCAAGGATAAACTAGCAAATAGATTTCTAATCAGGTAGCTAATATTTATAAAACAAATAGATTTCTAATCAGGTAGCTAATATTTATAAAACAAATAGATTTCTAATCAGGTAGCTAATATTTATAAAACAAGAATGATATCCTGATATAAAACTTATAATAGTTCTGAATCCTGTTTCTCATCTATAGTCAAGGATAAACTAGCAAATAGATTTCTAATCAGGTAGCTAATATTTATAAAACAAGAATGATATCCTGATATAAAACTTATAATAGTTTTGAATCCTGTTTCTCATCTATAGTCAAAGATAAACTAGCAAATAGATTTCTAATCAGGTAGCTAATATTTATAAACTATTATTGGTTCATTTAAGTTGGGTAGGTAAAAATTTGTTTAACCTCAGTCAAGCTTTATTTGTGGATAAATGTATCTTAGCCATTGCCTATTATTTGTAGGCCTTTTTAAACAGATCATAACAATGTACGTTTAGCAGTTTCGCAGCTTTAGTAGCCTAAAGTTCATAGTTTTTTTTGTTGTTGGAGATAATCGTTACCAGAATTATTTTATCATGAACTGCTATAGATCTGATTATTTACATGATTTTAGACTTGTGATAATCAAAGTAGATGGGACAAAAGAAATTTTTGAAACATCTTGTCGGGTCCGCCCTTCACAGCTACTGGGTCAGCTAAATCAACCTAGAGGGGCGTGTCTTAAGGTAAAATAAACATTTTGTTGCCAACCAACTCTATAATAATCAAATCTAATCTTAAATCTAGGGAGGGTGCTGACATTGGACTGTAAATTATACTGGTATCCAATGTTTTATCACCATGTTATCTTATTTGTTGGCTCAAAATGTTATATTTTGATTGGTTGGTTGCGATCTTTTCAACCAATTTTCATCTATAGAAGGATTAATTTTGTTATCATCATTAGGTATGTAATAATGTATATAAATTTATCGTCATTGACTTATCCCTTGAGATCCCTGAATAACTTTTACTGTGGTTATGGCAATTTTACACCTAGCACTGTTATTTTGACAAAAAATGGGCGTGTTATTCTCAGTTTTTACATTGCTACTTTCACTAATGATTTTTTTGCTATATCAATATATTATACTAAATGCTCCAATATTTTCAGATATATTGTAAAGAAGAATTTCTGATAGTCGATTGTCCACTTATCAACTATGATACGATAAGGTTAGATAATGTTGGAGTGAAGCAACTCTATAATTTATTTTAGTTAATAGTTTAGTGTAATAGTCGACTGTCCATTAATCAACTATGATACAATAAGGTTAGATAGTTTCTTTTGACTATCCACTTTTTTAAAAGCGAAGCTTTTCTATAATTAGGGTCGGTCCGTGAACCTAGTAATAGTGTCTAACTCTTTATCTTTGTGACGTAACAAAAATCGGAGGATGAGAAGGGAGGTGGGAAAGGAAACCCCTAAAAAAGAGATGGATTTCTGTTACGTCACAAAGATAAAAAGTTAGACACTATTACTAGGTTCTCGGTCCATCCGTACGTAACGGATAGTTTTTTTCGTTAGTTTAGGCATGTTAGAATTGTCCTATCGATTTCAAACTTTGCATGGTGGTTCCTTTAGTAGTTAGGTACGATTTAGAAAGCGTAGCAACTCTATAATCATTACCAGAATGTCTGTACGTCCATTTTAAACATGTAGATTTTTTTACTTTTTTAACAAGAAATTTTCATGTTATCTAATCATCTGATTAATCTGATTTTTGGTATATTAATTCCTGGGACAACAAAATATAATGTTATAAGCGAAGCAACTCTGTAATCAAGTCCTAAAAATGTAAATATGTCCATAAACATTATTCTGTATCAAGCAGTTTTTCAACAAATTCACTTACAATTTTGGTTCGACTCTTATACATTTATATTCTATTCAGTTCTGAGTCCTGACACTTTATAAATGTTAATGTCCGTTTGTCCTACCGTTTCAGTGCTTCGCTTTTATGGATGTTGTCATCCTTGTTAATTATAAGGTTTGTTAATAAATTGCTTATTATTGGCACACTTCAAAACTAATATCTATTTCTTTTCCTATGGTTATAAACACCAATTAAAACCCAAAACAATTCTAGTTTTGCATTTATGTGTATCCGGAACTTTACCTCAAAATGCTATTTGATTACTTAACTCCCTTTAAAAAAAACAAGAAAATTTGTTTTACTAGTCCTTATCCTTACGGGGCTACCCAGTACCCAATATAACCTAACCTATTTTGCCTTATCAAATGCAAAATCAAACCTCTCCTTATTTTCATCACTCGGGCCTCTTGCCGCACCATAATCGGGGGGGGGGGGGGGGGGCTATTATCTCAGTTCCTATTAGAGCTAGAGGGCTAATTTTTTTTATGCAAGTTTCCTGTTTTATAATGAATTTCCGACCTTTTATAAGTCTAAGTCAAGTTTCGCTTCCTTCACCTTTTTATTTAACAACCTTTGTTTTTAGGTCTTTTTTTACTTAAAAATTTCAAACGGCTGTAATTTTCTTATTTTTGAAGCTAGAAGAACAATTTTTTTCCAGAAAATGTGTATCTTTATGTAAATTTTACATTAGATATATCAAAATATAAATTTTAGCGGCCGCAGCTGTACTTTGCAGCTGTCAGCCGCCGCAGTCGGCGGTCGGCGGGAAAACGGCGGCGGATCTTTATGAAACTTTAATACATTATGTAGACATGTACGGAAAGCTTAAGTTTAAAATTTGAAGTCTCTAAGTCAAAAATTGCGGCCACAGGAGCCTTTTAAAGATTTCTGGAGAGCTGGAGGATCAGGAACTGCAGGATCATACCTGGAACCTGAAAGTGACTTGAACACCTGTATTTCATATTTAGGATGTACTACTAGAGGATATTTTAGTATTTTGGTATGATAAAATGATTTGTTTTAGTCAAAAAAATAGTTTTGCTCTTTATCTGGATGAACCTGCACGGTTTGCTGGTATCCTGTGCCCGCCAGGATAGAGATATTCAAAAAATTCCAACTCTCACTTATGTTTCATACCCATACTTAAAAAGTCACGCAGTTTGGGCTCTTTATTTTTCACACACAGAAAATGAGATAGAAAAAACCGGAGGGGGGGGCGTTCAACGCCTTCCCTCCCCCCGTCCGTTAAGGGTTAAGAGGAAAGGGAAGGGGGTGCCTGGTGCTGTTATTGCTCAAAAGGTACTTTTAGGGAATATGCTGTTTAACTTTTTTAGAGAAATGTACGTGCAGGGAAGCTCTGTATGCCTGATAGTCAGAACTAAAGATAGCCAGGCACTGGAGCAGGAACCTGGTATCCAGGTATATAATTTTCTATCTAGAGGATAGTCAGAACTAAAGATAGCCGGGCACTGGAGCAAGAACCTGGTATCCAGGTATATGATTTTCTATCTAGAGTATAGTCAGAACTAAAGATAGCCGGGCACTGGAGCAAGAACCTGGTATCCAGGTATATGATTTTCTATCTAGAGGATAGTCAGAACTAAAGATAGCCAGGCACTAGAGCAGGAACTAGGTATCCAAGTATATAATTTTCTATCTAGAGGATAATCAAAACTAAAGATAGCCTGGCGCTGGAACAGGAACCAGGTATCCAGGTATACAATTTTATATCTAAAGGATAGTCAGAACTAGTAAAAGCAAAGCACTGGAGAAGGAGCCAGGTATCCAGATATATAATTTTATATCTAGGTGATAGTCAGAAACTAAAGATAGTAAAAAAATCTCATGTCTTTGGGGTTTTGGTAATAATTTTGGTACAATATTTCTTTGAATATTTCATGGCTTCAATTGATTGATAATTTAATGCTTCGCTTTTATATAATTTGCTATATATATATGTTTATTTTAGGAAGATGTAATCTTATGTGACTATCAAATACCACCTTCCAAAAAGGTAAAAGTATGTATACAATTCTCCAAAAATTTTACAGTTACAGTTTAATTCATTTAGTAAATATATTGGTCAATTAAAAAGGAATTTCTAGCATAAAAAGAGTGGTTACAATAATGTGTTTGGAATGTTCCTACACTGTGTTCCAATTGGTGACTGTTTAAACGATGGGTTTTTTTTTAATGGAATCAAATGTATTTAGGTTATTTTCTAATTTTAGGGATTGAAGAAAAAAGCATCTAGTCTGCTATCTACGAGTTCACCTATACTGAAAAGTATCAACATAAAAACTCATTTTTCTATCAATATCAACAATCTTATTCTTAAACCAGGGACAACATAACTTAAAACATAAATTTAATAAATCCTCAATTATGATAAGCAAAATTACCCTTCTGTAGATTCGATTTTTTGTTAAAAAGTTTGGACACTGCCTAATTTTTACCAACCAATCAAGATTTATATTACTTGTCTCCGCCCTCCCTGGCTTTTATTAGTTATTTATCGCATTGTATTATAGACCGCTGACCGCGGATATTAAAATGAAAAATCATACAATTAAAACCAGTTTTGTTAGCCCCGAGAGACCAAAGGCCAGGCTAACAAAATTGGTGTTAATTTTATGATTTTTTTATTATTCTTGGAAAATTGTCTGTAATACGATGCTATACATGATTTTTCAGTATGGCTGAGAACTGGTTCTAATCCACCGGATATTATTCGGTTTCGAAGCAATAATGGAAAACAGTATTATTTAAAAATATGATCACCCTTGCATTTTAAAGTTATTTTGCAATTTACCAGAACAATTATTACTAAAATCCAAAGTGTACACCAATTTGAAGCTTCGGATGGCCATCTACCATGGGTCTACGTTAATTGGCTCTATCATTGAGTAAGTTTCATAATATCTCAAAAACGGCTTATTAAATTTTGTTGCCTACTTTTACAAAATCTATGCTGTTAATATAATTGATTGATAATAGACTTATATAAATATAATGGTGGTTAAACAGACGGACATACAATGAGTTTCAGATTAGATATACTTTTTTAGTCAGGGGAATCAAATACATTTATTAATGAATTTTTACGTCTGAAGCTTTAGATTTCTAAACCGATTGAGTTCTACATTTGGGAAGTTTATCATAAGTCCCGGGATGGTGTTTTAGACTATTTTATTTGAAAATTTAAGTCATGGGTTGATTTCAGGCTATAGTTCTGCACTTTCCTTTTTGAAAACAGAGCACCTAGGTGATAGGGGTGCAAAAAAAGACTCTATTTTTAATGGTCAATTTTGTGCCGACAAAGCAAGCCTTTTTTATGCTTTGCCTCTGAAAACCGAAGCCTAAAAATGGTTGGAATTTAAATTCTTCATTGTCAGTCAGAGTAAGGCCTTTTAGCAGCACAATGCAAAAAAGGACAATATCCCATTAATTTATACTTGGATGGAGAACCTCTCACGGTGCTTTCCCTCCAGCACTGAACTCCTCACACTTCCTTCTCTTTGAAAACAATGAAAATAGGAGGAGGGGGGGGGGGGGAATTTTTCTCTCTGTTTAACCCCATGCGGAGAGCCTTAACCCGGCGCGGCCTATACCTGAGGTAACCTCTAAACCTGCATGCCTACCTTGAACCCAATATATCCTAACCTAACCTGACTTAAAGTAATATACAAACAAACAAAAAAATACATCTCTCAATCCTACTGAGTCCCACTGAGTAAAATATACTTTAAAGTGTATATTTGGAAAATTTAAGGTTATATAGTACAGTATTGCTACAAAAAATGGGTTATTTGAAAGAGTCAAAATTCAAACTTTAGAAACTGGTACTAAAATACATTTTAAATAATTTAACCAAAGGAATTTTCAAACCTAACTTCAAAATGCAGTATAAATATTATTGAGCTATTATATATTTTAATTTGTTCTAACTTTAAAATATTTTACTTCTAGAAATGCATTCAATAAAATATTATTTGACCATTATATTTTAATCATCTAAGTTCAAACAGGCATTGTTTAAATTTAGTATCTTGAAGAAAAAAAATTCTTACTCGTCTACTTAAAAAATTGGTTTGAATTTTAATGGATTAAAACCGGTTCTCAGCCTAGAGAAAAATATTGTAAAGCATTGTATTACAGACAATTTTACGAATATTGATATAAAAATCATAATATCAATTTTAGTTTTATTAGCACGGGACTTCGATTCCTAGGAGCGAACAAAACTTCTGTTAATCTTATAATTTTTCATCTAAATATCTGCAGAAAACTGTCTATAATATAATGCGATAAATAACTATTATAAATATTTATACACAATCCTGAACCCTTTTTTAAACCTTGTTTAGCATACCAATAGAGGCCAGTAGAGTGATTGATCAGACACCTCCAAAATCAAATTTAAAAGTTGATCCAACAATCCAGGATTATAATGTTGTTCCAAGGTCTCCAAAACTAATATTGAGGAAAGACATAATCAATTCTAGTTTTGCACCAACCAATCAAAATTACATGGTTATAAAACCTTGGTTACCAGTGTAATTTACATGCCAGTGTCCCCTTCTTTCCTGAATTTACCTAACTTTTAAGGTATTTATATAAATCTGTGCCAGAATTGTTTGATACCTTAAAGATTAACCATTAGATAACCCCCTACACCTTCAATAAAGAAAAATATGATTGATTATCCAGAAAAAATGGAGGGCTCCCTCTTATATCTGGAGAGGATAGCCACTCAGCCCCTGGAAGGATTGGATTTGAGGAAAAGAGAGCTTCCATTGATAGAAGGTAAACTTACAGAATTCATAAAAATACAAAGAGTATATTTAGGAATAAAATCATACAAAGAGTAAACTTTATAAAAATCAGCCAGGGATGTGACATTGGACTTTAAATTAACTAAAATATTATAACCACGTTATCTCATTTGCTGCCTCAAAATCTTTAAGTATTTTTTTTCAATTTGTATTGGTTGATTCCAAACTACAGATGTCCTAACTTTTCAACCAGCTATTTGAATCTGTAGAAGTGGTAATTTTATTGTTATTGTGGAAGTCCTTATGTTAATTCTCATTGTCTTATATTCCTGAAAAAAATGAAGAAATATTTTCATTAAGAAAAAAAAAGAGAATGAAATATAAAATAGATACCTATTTATTAGAATGTATAATCTATTTCAGAAATGAGCTACCCAAACCTGAAGACTCAAATCCTTGTTTTGTATATGAAATCAAAAAACTTATCACTTTTGGAATTTCAATTTCAAATCTACCCAGACATTCAAAGTAAGTTTTTAAAATCATTTCCAGTAAGGCATAAAAACTTATTGAAATCTGCAGTATTAGAACCGGTTCTTAGCTATACTGAAAAATTATGTATGTATATCATTGCAGACAATTTTCCATGAATACTAAATAATAACAAATTTGTTTGCTATAATATGATAAAAAACATATTTTGTGTTTTTAAGATTGTGTTTTGGATTATATCAGCAAAGAAAAAGAGAAATAAAGCCAGTTGCATGGGTCAACACAAATATCTTTGATTATAAAAGGTAAATAAATATAAAGGTAACCTCAAACCTCGAACTACAAGGAATAGGTTCTGTAGGAACCGACATACATACCTAAGTATAGAGTAACTTAGCTTAGCTTAGTTTTTAGCTTAGTTTTTATCCATTTTTATTTTTTATTCGCTTATTCTTTACTCGTAGTATTTTTTTATTCTCTTTTACCCTCCTAGACTTATTTAAGTCCTTTATTTTCCTTTTATCTAGCAGCTAACGAATCACGCAACCTCTATCCAACAAAAAAACAACAAAATTTAATTGAATTTTTAGCCAAAAATTTATTTATTTATTTAAATTTTGATATCGAAAAATTTTAAAATAGACTTTTACTATAGACTGGTTCTAAGCTTGTGTACATTTAAGCTCTTGTACATTTATTCGTCGTACTCCTCGCTGGAATCGCCGTATGCGCCGTAGACGGGCTCTTGGTCAAGCAGGTTCTCCAGGATGTCCTGCTGAGCTGTGACCAGGCGGTCCATGGAGGCAATGGCGTCCATACTCGCATGGAAAGATCTGGCGTAGGTGGGTAGGGCTTGAATCAATCTAACGACCAGTCCATAGTTCCCGTACATACAGGCCAAGATCTCCTCGTCGATAATACCGTAGCGGGACCGCCGCCAGAGTAACTGGTCTCCTTCATAGACTATGCCCATAAGGCGGCGCTTCACTGTGAACCATAAATCGAAGCAGCGCCGATCTACCACCGGGAATGGGAGTAGATCAGGCGCTGCCGCGTGGTTCAACAGCTGCTGGACATCAGGCACAGGATCGCCGTCAGCCTCCTCCTCAACGGCGGCCTCGCCGCTGGTGTCGAGCATATCGACAAGCTCTTGAACTAGATCCTGGAGGGGTGCACCTTCCTCGCCTCCAACTCCTGCCGGAATTTCCGGCGCTTGCCCTGGTATTGCTTGTTCCTCTCCATGGCCTTGTCCTCCTTCTCCTTCTTGACTTGACATCTTGTAAACAATTAAATCTTGACCCATTCTCCCCCTTATTTATACCCCCTTTGTGTTTTAAAACCATATATTTATGCAATCTTTAATTAATATTAATATTAATAAGTGATTCCCTTTCCCCACTTCCGCCCACTTCGTTTCCCGCTTGTTTTCCCCATATGCTTGACAAACAGTTGAAATTTTTTCCCTCCTCTTTTTTACTTAGCTACACCAAGAAACCATCTTTTCACCCATACCCACACCCCCCCCCCCCCGCCTATACCAAGCGTAATGCACCGCGCAGACAAGACAAGAAGCCAAGGCCGTGAATTCCTAAACCACCTACCCCTTCCCCTTTTCTTAATGCATCATACGTTACTCTCCTCTCCCCCCCTCCCCTTCTTGAACCCTTTAACCGTTCTCCTTAACTCAACCTTGTTTCTACTTCTCTCACTTGCTTTTATTATTTGTTATTTTTTTCCCGTTTTATTTAGACGCCAACATTATATAGCCAATTACATCCCATAGCAACATATTAACAGACATCCAACTACTTTACACGTTTTTAAATAGTAATTATTACAAGATATGCAAGATTTATTCATTAAGTCAGAGATAGATTATTTTAAGATTTAAACAAATAGCGTATTATAATGTTAATATTGAAATTCTAAACAAAAAAAAATTAAATAATGTTTTCTTTTCCTTCCTTGTTGATAGCTTAACTCTATTTTTACACTTTTTATCACTTAGTCTAAGCCATAGCCGCTTCAAAATTAACAAAAAATCTTTTTTTTAAAAACTTTTTAATATTTATTTCTCTCACTAATGCTTTTTTGTGGATATCTTGTGTGGAATGTCACATAGAACTTGACCAGTACAGGTCCTTGGATCAGTACAGGACACTTTCTGGAGCTATAGCTGGAGACACGCTCCTTCCTGAGCAGTAATTTGTTGAGCAATTATGTCCAATTTATTTACATAGTATTCCATGTTTTCATTTGGATTATACAGAGTGAGTACTAGTTCGGTCTCGAGGTAGCCTTGCTGGTAAAGAAGCTTGGCTACCTCTCGACGTACTTCCTCACTGACACCATCACCGTTGACTATACTAAGCAGCTGCTGATGAGTCACAGTTAAGCGATCACGTAGCGGCTGCCACATTTGTTGGTATTCCTCCTCTCTGAACATTTTTTTTTTATTAAATCAACAGTAAGGTTAAGACTTTACTAAAAGTTACTATAAAAAATACCATGTGCGCGCCAACGCGCCGCAGTTATATTCACTCTCACTTTACCTTGGCCTACTTTCACTCTCTCACCCTTTTTTTCTACTTCCATATAAAAAGAGAGATCCATATAACATTTTTTAGGGCACTATCCCCCTCCTCCCTCCCCCTCCCCCCCTCCCCATCGTCTGTCCTTCCATCACAGCAACGCTGTGACCAGTTCTCAAAACACCAAAATCAGATTCCGGAGGAATCGAACCCTACATACTTAGGGACATATATTCCCTATATCTCAAAAAACCAAAATCAGATTCCGTAGGAATCGCATATGACCTATATTTATATACAAGAGGATCCTGTATCAATTCTCAAGAAATAAAAATCAGATTCCGTAGGAATCGAAACCATTACTACCTTGCTCCTTGTTCACCTAGGTACTTACTGATTTTATTTTCATTTTCATCGTTTATTACATTTTATCGTTTATTACTCTTTGTCGTTTATTACTCTTTATTGATTCCGGGGCTAGACCGCCGTTGTCGAGATATTTATCGTTACCCTGTAATTACTGGTGTGAAATTATCCTTAGACACGGACAGAATTTCACACTAAAATTAAATAATTTGTTACAAAGGAACCAGTCAGGACAGGGTTGCCAAGGGATCACAACGGGAATAGCGACTTCTTACGAAGGCTTCGGTTCCTTAATTGTTCCGAACTTACGCTTGGAGGAGTTGCAACTGATAGTAGGAGGATGTCTGAATCACACAGCAAGATATTGTATTTGTTTATTATTGTTAAGATTTGTATTTGCACATATAACATTGTATCCGTTTGGCAAGCGTCAAAGTACACCAGTGGCTCCACAACCCTTAAAGGGTTATGCCAACTATCTGGTACAATGTTGCATGGAATTTTTCTTGTAAAATGATATTTATATCCTATATGAATTTGGCTTGGCAACTAGGTGGAGACGAAGTTCGGCCAATTCCATGCTAGGTACCTAATAATAGTTATTATGTAAATCGTTCTTTTTTTCCAAACTTGAAACCAAATAAACCAAACCAGAAGAAACAAACCAATCAAAGCATAGTAACCTTTAAAATGCCATATATCAAATAAAAAATATGTTGTACCTTTGAGGAAAATAAATCTTATCTTATCTTATCTTAAATTTATTTTGTACATGTTAATTTTGTAAGTTACATTTCATTGTAATGCAAAAATGTCACAAACAGCGCATTTTACTGGTCTTTTTGATAGCTTTAAGTGAATTATATAACTTTTTATGTAGCTAACAGCTATCCCCACGCATTTTTTCAAGGGGGGTTGGGGGAAAAGAGAAATATAGAGTTTCATTTGGGGACCACTTCTTTATACCACGAAATTGCCTCTGAGCTGCCTATGGTAAATTCAAAGCTTCCAGGAAGAACCAGTGATGTCTTTTACAAGACCTTAGTACATACAAACAACCCACTGCTGTATGATATAGGATTTTTATTGATTAGGTTCCTAAAAAGAGAGATGAGTCTCCATTTCTGGAGGTATGAAGGGGGAATCCTGAGTGATATTGCATCATTGAATCCTGTTCAAACTTCAGAACAAAATAAGGTTGATTAGCATTTTACTAGAGGTTATGCCCCTAGATGCCACTAAAGTGGGAGTGGGGTCATTCCTCCAATTTAAATTGTAGTTTTAAAAATTCATTTCAATTGAAGGGGTGAATTTTTTTCTAGGGGCTATTTCTCTTGGGAGAGTGGTGCCACATTCCCCAAAAATAGTTATTAGCATTCCTCAGAGTCAGACTTAAGCTTAACTATCAAGGAGAACCATACCAGTTCACCAGTTAGAGACACTATTTTACTTTTATGCAAGGATAAACAAAAAAGTTTGATAATATTAAACATTGGGATTATTTTCTTTGCTTTTTAGTCTTACTTGGATGCCAGTTCAATAGTATTTAATGTTGAAAATATTCCACAGGGAAAAAGAATTTACTACCCAAAGACAGGTAAAATGAATTAATAACATAATTGGGTACTGCCACTTATACAAAAAGTACAGTCTTTGTTTTTGACTAAAAGTTGAGTTGTGTTTTTGACAGCTTTGCTTTTGCTTATTCTTAATTTGTTAAATTTTTGAGCATATATTTTCTTGAAAGCTAACTTTATACTAAGGAATTCAACTATTCATAGCTAACTTATTATAGGTTTTGCCATGTGCTACTCAATATACTAGGAAATTAATATTTACATATTATAATTTACCCAAGAAAAGCTCTATCTTTTAAAATGTGACTATTTAAGGCTTATTATGTAATTGAAATAAAAAGATTAGGCACTTTCCTACTAAAATGTGTACACTATTTCAACCAATGTCTGAAATGTGCCCCCACTGTTCTCCTGTTAGCTGATTTATAGAGTACTAGCGGCTACGCCCCTAGAGGCCTATAGTGGCACTTTAAATGTTTTTTGTTGTTGTTGTTCAAGTCTCTACGATACCTAGCTATGTTGCTTTTAAGTTTCTTTTCAAGTCACTACGATACCTAACAATATTTAAAATAAAACTTTCGATTTATTGTGTTTTCTCTTGGGAGGGTGGTGGTACCCTCCACCAAAATAGTTATAAACCTTGCCAGGACCTATGAGAAGCTACCCTGTTAAGGAGAACCAGATAGGTTCAGCGGTAAGCGAGATCCTAAGGTACAGACACACAGTCAAACACACATCCTGTTACTTTAGATAGTTAAAGATAGAGATTAACCCTTTTTCTATTAATAGATGAATTGATGACATCCACAATGAAAAGAATCAACTCTGATTTGAGCCATGAAACAGATTATCCAGAGCTAAGATTTGGATCCAGTTTATCAAGATTATGTGGAGACTCTTCAAGTTCTCTAGTTCTAAGTACTGATACCAAGTTGACTGAAATGGCTGGGTTTGATGAAGATTCTCAGATTTTCAAGATTCGGAGTAATTCCAGCAGCAGTAGAACTTCCAGGTATGTGATTTTTCATGATCTTATTTTCAGATTTTTTTAAGCGAAGCTTTTCTATAATTAGAGCCGGTCCGTCCTTCCGTCATTGACGGACAGTTAGCTTTTTTCATTAATTTAGATATGTTACAATTGAACTATAAATTTAAAACTTTGCATGATGATTCCTATTATAATAAGGTACGCTTTAAGAAGAGTAGCTACTCTACAATTGTTACCAGAAAGTACGTACGTCCATTTAAAACATGAGGATTTTTTACAACAAATTTTTGTGGGTTATAATCATCCTTTGCATAAGATTTTTGGAAATCTGAGTCCGATAACCACAAGGTACAATGCTATAAGCGAAACATCGCTATAAACAAATTCTGAATATGTAAGAATGTCCTTAAACAGTATCATGTATTTAAGAAGTAATGCAACAAATTTACTTACAATTTTGTTTAGACTCATGCAAAGATAATCTGCAAATTCATTTCTATCACTTTACAAGTTTTATGGATGTTGTCATCCTTGTACAATATTTTTATTTGATAAATATTCAGAACTATACAGAAATAATATATTTAATTATAGTATAAGAACTGGAAGTGTTTTTGTTGCACAACAGAAAATTAACAAACAATTTGAGGAAGAATTGACTAAAATTGCTAAAAAAGGTCCTTTCCAGCAATTAAATGCCAAGGTAACTTACTTGTTTCCAACTACTGGCGTCCAAACTTGTCAACCAATATTTAATCTAATTTTGTCCATTGTATTATCTCTTAATATAACAGAAAAAAGAATTATACTTGACATAAATGCTTTGGAAAAATGTAGGAGAAGACACTGCTGTATGAGATAAGAGAATATTGTATGCAAGACTGTCCAACCTTACTACCCAGGATAATACAGTCCATTGACTACAGAGACTATAACCAAGTCAGGTAAACCAATTAAAGAAAGCCTGTAGGTAATACACCGCTCTACTGCTGAAACACTGTCACAAATAGACCCAACACAAAAAATTTAAAGCCTCCGGCTTTTAATAAATAAAATAGGCATCTTAAAATGACATTTTTTGGAGAGATTTTGACTTTGAAAAAGGGTTATTTTTATTGTAAAAATGTAACCTGTTGCTAGCATTCTAACTTTGTCCCAAATAAGATTATAATTTTGCTTCTAGATTTTATAATTTTTTTTTGTTATGAGGGTTGGAAAAATATTAAAGAATTTCAACTACCAAAAATATCATTTTAAGATGCCTTTACCTTTTTTTCATTATTTCATTACTTATGGCAGTATTTCAGAAGTTGGAGCGGTGCATTTCCTGCAGACTTCCTTTAAGTAATTAATATTTAATATTACCAATATAGGTCTGAACCCCAGACACATGCTGAATGTAGTTTTCAAACAATAAAATTTTCTAAATATGTACATATATTATATCTCTAACTATCAGAGTCGAGACACACTTTTTTCTTATAGTTTACCAAACCACGACCTGAAACTAATTCAGGTGTCCTGCATACATAATTAATTATAATTTAGGTATTCTTGAAGTCCTTACAGACAAATAGCACTAATTATTCATTCACTATCAGAGTCCTTCATGAGCTGCTAGAAGCATGGCCTTTGGTACCTGTTGATTATGCCCTTCAACTACTTCACTATGAATATCCAGATGATAATGTTCATGCTTATGCCGTTAAATGTCTCAGGTAAATATTAATAAACAGTGTATTAGATTTATCTTAAAAACTAATCCATTACAAGTAACAGGAGGTTTGTCTCTTTGCACCGAAAGATCTAGATTTTGTTTGGACGCCTGCCTTCTATATATTTTTGTACTATTAAGGGTTATCTATGTATTTTAGCTTTTAAAATGGGTTGTTGATTGATAAAAAAAAACTTTGGCACTTACCTGGATAATTTCTGCTGTGGCACTGTGACCGCCAGGATGATCATCTGAACCTGGATTACCCAGGAACAAGGGACCAGGATTCTGACAAACAATTCTAAATGAAAACTTCTTTACAACCTGCTTTCTTCTATTTCCCCCCTTCTTATCCACTTGCCTACAGTTAAAGCAAAAAACAAGTTTTACGACAACATTACGCCACAAAATATCAAAATTTTCAGTTAATTTCAAATAGAATTAATTTTCTGAATTCTGGCACCCAGGATTACCCTCTTATCTATGAAATAATACAAATATAAATTCACCACAAAAATATGATTAAATAAAAATGTAATAGGAAAAGAAGAAAACAAAATTAACTTTTAGAAGAATTACTTACTAAACATCCATCTGATTTTAAAGTAAAAGAATAGAGGGATCACAATCTTTAAGTTATTTATATGGACCCTATTTCGACTTTCAATTGGGTATTTGAATATCAGCCAAATATATAAACAAAGCCAACAGAAAGCAATTTGCTAGCAGACGAAAAAGGGCCCCCCCACCTGGGCCAGGTAGTTGTCTGGATTATACATCAATATTTTATGTTTACTAGTTTATCTGATAAAACTTATGTATTTTTGATTTGAATTCTATTTGTAGGGAAGGATCAGATGAACAGCTTGAACTATATCTAAATCAGTTAGTCCAAGCAATCAAACATGAAGATTATTTCAGCGGTCATCTTGTAAACTTTCTACTAGGTAAAATAAATTTTGTTTTTACTAGGTAGAATAATTTTTGTAAACTTTCTAGTAGGTAGAATAATTTTTGTAAACTTTCTATCAGGTAGAATAAATTTTGTAAACTTTCTACTAGGTTACATACAAGTGTTTTTTAGTAGCGAAGCTACTCTATAATTCGAAATGTCCGTCCGTCTGAGACAAAGTGGGGGAAACATGATTTTCTCGGCTCCTATAAAAGATAGACAGCTGAAATTTTTAGTGAAGATTCTTATAACATATGCCCATCAAATATATACATTGTTTTGTCCATCCGTCTATTATTTGGGGTGCTAGCTAGATTCCTACATTTTTATGTTTTCCTGATTTTCTCAACTCTTTTTTAAAGATAATGAGCTGAAATTTTTAGGGATTGCTTAAATTTCCATTCTACATATTTTCCTTAAGTTTTATTACGATTTTTCTATAAATAGGGGTGCTAGATTGATTCCTAGATTTTTAGGTTTTCTATTGTTTTCTCGATTCCTATTTAGGATTTGCGGCTGAAAGTGTCAGGGATTACATATGCTCATATTCTACATATTTTTATCAAGTTTTTCATTAAGATTTGTCTATAAATTGCGGTGCTAGATCGATTTCTAGATTTTTAAATTTTCATGATTTTTAAGGTTGTGAATGTGTGATTTTAAAGGTTTTTTATTTTATCAACATTAATGTTTATTGTATGACACTACTTTATAGTTATTTTTCCTGATATATATTTATAAATTTTGTCATCCTTGTTTCACTTTCACTCATTAAATTCTGATTTACTTACTCAATGGATGTAGGATATACGTGCATATATTGACAGGGAAAATTTTGTCGTCAATTTAGCTTGCTAATATGTACCTCATTTATTGGTCAGATCGTTCGTAAAATAAGAAAGGAGGGGATGGGGTAAATTGGTTGGATATTTTATATATCTGCGAGCATCACTTTATCAGAGTACATGATAAAATCAGTTGTAACATCCAAGTAATAAAATGTTGATTACCAAAAACTAAATTTTTTTCAAGAAAGATGCCTGAAAAACCAAAGGCTTGGGCAGAAGTTTTACTGGATGTTAAGATCTGAGATTATAGCTGGCCCCTCAACACTCAAATTTCCTCTGGTTTTAGAGGTAAGCAAAATATTAACATCCATAGTCTTATCCCTTTATATCCTAAAAAAAATTATTCTCTCTTTTTTTATTCCAGTGAAATAAAGTTAGGACATTGGATCTAAAATTCATTTTCTTGGTTGTCTTAGACTTTGTGTACTAGAAATACTGCAACTTCCTAGTTAACTTTAATTTTAATTACTTTAAGGACCAGCGCACAGAATGCCGCTGAATCTCTTACGATATTAGTTTCCTAAGTTTCAAAGGTACAACTAAAGCCAACACTGCACTGTTTCCAAAAGATGAATTTATAATAGGTTTTCTCGTATTCATTCGAATCCGGTGGATAGGAACCGGTTCTCATCCATACGAAAAAACTATGTCTAGCATCGTATTATATCCAGTTTTCTACGAATATAGAAATGTACAATCATAAGATTAAAACCAGTTTTTTTAGCCGGTGCCTCCGGCACCTCGGGGCTAAAAAAACTAGTTTTAATCTTATAATTGTACATTCTATATCCGCGGAAAGCCGTTTATAATACGATACGAGAAATAACTATTAATATATAAAATATAGATTTTTTTATGTACAGCTCAGAGATAAAAACACCTCATAAAGCCAAGAGTAGCTACATTGTAAAAAAGAACTATATCGGTTATCGGTTCGGCTGTTAGATTATTATAGGGATTACTAAACTAAAATAGTAATACAATTTTAGGCTTACCTTTTGGGAGCTCCTGGACATATGAAAATTTTAGGTAATACTTGAAAACAAAATAAAAAAACTATGGTAATGCTCTATCTTTAACTAGCGGCTACGCCCCTAGAGGCCTCTAGGGGCACTTGAGGAGGAGAGAGTCAAATTTAATAACCCAATTTCTTATTTTAAATTTAAAAAAAAAGAAAAAAAAATTTTTTTTTTGGGGGGCCCCCCCTCATTTTAAATTTTAGTAAAAAAAAAATAGATTTTTATTGGGGGGGGGGGATTTTTTCCCAAAAAATAGTTATAAACCTTCCCGGGACCTATGAGAAGCTACCCTGTTAAGGAGAACCCGATCGGTTCAGCGGTTAGCGAGATCCTTCGGTACAGACACACAGATACACAGACACACAGACATCCTGTTACTTTAGTATAAGGATAGGATAAAAAAGAGTTTTTTTTGTTTAACTGATAATTAAAATCTCACATTTAAATGAATTGACAATGTTTATTTACTTTTCATAAAATAGCTTTTTTGATTCTGGTTTTAAAAGTTTTTTGAGTAGGTTATGTCAATTGCCATAGAGGAATAATTTTTTAATATAACCGATATTTTTTTTTATCCAAAGACAGATTTTATATGTAGAGCCATTTTTATTAAAAATATTAAGTTTCCAAAAAGTAAATACATGAAGAATATGTTTATTAAAAACTTTCAGAAAGGCAACGGGATTTCATGTCAAAACTGCAAAGCCTGAACAATTGCTTGGCAATGGCTGGGGCTACACAAATACAGGTTAGGAATTGAAGATTGCGAAAATATGAAACTTAAAGTTAAAGATAACTGAAATTAAAGTTACAAAAAGTTGTTTTACTATAAAAAAAGTTAATAATTCAACCCACCCACTTATCTTTTACCCTGCACATAGGGGCAACAAGGGGATTCAATTCACCACCCCCAAATCAAGTTTTAATCATTCTATGAGTATTATCATACCCAATGTACATCAGATATCGAAGGAATCGTAAAAATACGCTTTTTAAATAAGCTTTCTAAAGTCTGAAAGTCAAGATATGCAAAAATTTTCTTACAGAAAAAGGCATATATTTTGTGTTTCACCAACAATTTTAAAAGTATTATAAAATCTCTTAGAATTAACGTAATTAGACAAAATAACTTCAGGTGAGTCATGCACTACATGTATTTTGACAATATAAAAGAAAAAAACACAGATTAAAGATATTAGTCCTAAATAATTCTAGTTGAAGTTAAGATTTTAGTTTATTTTTGTTTGTTTTATAATCAACATTTAAGTAGACAGTAAGAGGAAATATGTTTTCACCGGTTGCCACCGACTAAAAATACGATATTTGATTACCCAAAGACATATTATAATCGCCTGTACTGGTCTCATTTACCCCCCCGCGCCCCCGTAGGGGTTTTTAGCGCGTTTTCTGAGGTTGGGTGCACGAAAAGTTTGTTAGGAAAATCTTTTAAATGCGCTTTTAAAGTCAAAATGTGAGATGTAATACATATAAATAAAAGACGCAAAAACATAGTTATGAGAAATATTTATTTGATCAGACTTTGAATTAAAGTTGATAATGAATATTTTCAAGTTCTATTGCACTAAATGATTGAGAGGGGAGGAAGGGGGGGCTAAACCTAAATCTAAACCTCTTTATGTTTGATGTTTTAATGTAACTGAATAATCGTTTCTATGGATTATTACAAATATCAGGGATCTAAAGGGATAAGACAAAGGTTAATAAATTGATGTACATCTCCAATGGCAATACACAAAATTACCCCTTGTGTAGATTAAAGTTAGTAGTTAAAACGTTTGAACACACAACTGTAAAACTTTGGGGACTAGTTTTATAAACAGCCCAATGTCCCCTCTCTCACTGCGGAAAGGTAAAGATAATATTCAAATAACGAAGTGTTCTAATAATCATTCTAAATTGGAATTAGCAAGTAGTCTATCTGTCTGTCTATTGGTAATGCTTTGTTTTTAAATTATGTAGTTAAATGGTCTTCATGTTTAGCGTAAGCAGTTTTATTTAGAAAGGGAGAGGACATTACACTAGTCCCCAAACTTCAAAGTTTTATAATAACGTTTTTATATTCGTTGGCATAACAACTTTAGGAAATTTGATTGATGTTTTATTGGTTGGTTCATTAAGATGAGTATCAAAACTTTTCAACCACTAATTGTCATCTACAGACAATCAATTTTGTTATATAATTTATTATTTTATGTATCAATATTGGGGATGTACATACATTAATCGGTTGTTGTTTTGTTCCTTAGATCCCTGGGCGTTAATCTATAATAAAAAGTAGCTGAATGTCTGTTTGTCTGTCCGTCCGTCCCTTAAGATCTCGGTAACCACTAAACCGATTATATTCTACTCTTCAGGGAATATATCTACTGGTCCTGTGGTGGTTTAAAGCTATTTTACAAAAAAAATCCTCTATATTTTTTCATATTTCTATAATTAAAATCGGTCCCTCCGTACATCTGTTACAGTTAGCTCTTATAGTTAATTTAAACAGGCTAGAATTGTCCTATCGATTTCAAACTTTTCATGCCGTTTTCTACAACAGTTAGTTACAACTTAGAAAGCACAGCAACTCTATTATCGTTACCAGAAAGTCCATACATCCATTTATAACAAGCTGATTTTTTAATTTTATGACAACAAATAATGGTTTTGAATGTGAAAAATATCCTATTCATCTGATTTTTGAATACTGATTCCTAGTACAATAAGGTATAGTGTTATAAGCGAAGCATCTCTATAAAAAGTCCTAAAAACGTCAGTATGTCCTTAAACAGTAACATGTATTTAATCCAGGGTTCGGAAGCCGCGCCTCAGCCGCGCATAAGCCTCAGTTTTAAACCTGCTTGTGAGCAGAAAAAGACATTTTTGAAAGAAGGATTGTCTACTAAAGAGACAGTTTTATACATAACGCTAAATCTTATAGTGATAAAATGACGATTTCACTGAGGCTTACACGCGGCTTACGCGCGGCTTCCGATCCCTGATTTAATCAGTTTTAATTACAATTTTGTATAGACATTCATTAATATTTAGTTCTGACACTTCACAAGTTCGTTTGTCCTTCCATTTCAGAGCTTCGCTTCTATGGATGTTGTCATCCTTGTTTAATTACCTCTTGGAGCAAAGCCCATAGAGGCTATGGGCGAAACTGCTAGTATACATATAAACAGTAAACAAGAATCATAATATCATTATAAATATAGTTATTAGCCAATAAAAATTTATGTCAATCATGCTCACATTTATAATGGATTTATTATTAAGTGAAACTTGTAGCTTGCTAAAATAAGAATCCCCATCCACCCCTTTACACCATCCTCTCCCCTTTTACTGAAATGAATTAAATGACCCCAAATTTGACATTTTGAATACTTTGATGGATAGATAGATGGATAGGTAGATGAATAGATATATGGATAGATACATGGATGAGTAAATGGATAGACAGATGGATAGACAGATTGGTAGACAGATGGACAGAGGGATGGATAGAGGGATGGATAGATGGATGGATAGATAGATGGATAGATCGATAAATAGATAGATGGATAGATAGATGGATGAGTAAATTGATAGACAGATGGATAGACAGATGGATAGACAGATGGATAGACGGATGTATAGATGGATGGATGGATAGATAAATGGATAGATAAATGGATAGATAGATGGATAGATAGATGAATGGATAGATGGATAGTTGATGGATAGATAAATAAATAGTTGATGGATAGATAGATGGATCGATAGATGGATAGATAGATGGATAGACAGATGGATAGATGGATAGATAGATAGAGGGATAGATAGATAGATAGATAGATGGATAGATAGATGGATAGATAGATGGATAGATAGATGGATAGATAGATGGATAGATAGATGGATAGATAGATGGATAGATAGATGGATAGATAGATGGATAGATAGATGGATAGATAGATGGATAGATAGATGGATAGATAGATGTATAGATAGATTGATAGATAGATGGATAGATAGATGGATATATAGATGGATAGATAGATGTATAGATATATGAATAGATAGATGGATAAATAGATGGATAGATAGATGGATAGATAGATGGATAATTAGATGGATAATTAGATGGATAGATAGATAGATGGATAGATAGATAGATGGATAGATAGATAGATGGATAGATAGATAGATAGATGGATAGATAGATAGATAGATAGATGGATAGATAGATAGATAGATTGATGGATAGATAGATGGATAGATAGATTGATAGATAGATGGATAGATAGACGGATGGATAAATAGATGGATGGATAGGTTAAGGAGGCGCTATTTTTAGGGAGGGGTTAATCCGGTAATTTTCCATCTACCTTCATTAAATGACCTTTATCTCCATGTTTCTTTCAAATGACAGAAAAAAACATAAAAGCAAATTTGTTCGTTGTTAAATTGCCTACAAAAAAATATAAAATGAAATTTTTGTGGGATGAATTTTAAGGGTACTAAATAATTAAATCCCCTTTTTGATTGATTTGCCCCAATGTGCCCTGGATGAAATAATTGAGGAGGGAAGAAATTTTACTGAGAAAGCTGATCGCATTTGTAACCTTTTTATCTTTCATTTACATATCTGTGTATTTATTATTTAGATGAATGGATATATTATTACTTGGATCTTACACCACATTTTCGTGTTCTCTAATAAAGTGATGAACTAACTGACCAATTAACGAGTTTCATGGTAGTAAGCTATATTGACGATAATTTTTCCCCTGTCATGATATTCACGTTTATTCTACATCCATTTTCAGATGGCTACAAGAGAAAAGTTATGCATGACAAAACTGGACGCATTTGTTACACCACTTATCCAAGATGAGGGGTTCATATGTCCCCTAGATCCTTCGCTAAGGTTTTGTTTATATATGATAGTTGCACCAGAGTTATGTTCCCATCAAACCTTTGCCTATACGACTAATATGAATCTTCACTGGAAGGGAATCCTCTAGGAATCCAAGGGTGGGGGTAAAGGTGTGTTTACCCCCTAAAACTCTAAAACCCCTCATTTAACCCCCATAACATTTTTAAAAATACATTAGATTACCACTCTCAAATCTTTGAAACCCCTAACAAAAATGCTTGGACGTCCTTGAGCTAGAGTGTATCTTGTTAAATATATATTTTAACCATTTAAACTTAAACAAAAGGGTAACACTTTGGACGATGATTTGATGTACACTCCCAATGATGATCAACAAAATATTTGTACTAATGTAGATTATAATGTACAGTCAAACATACCCTTCCATGCCCTCTTGTTATAAATATTTCTAATCTACGTATGAACAAAAAACCTTTAGATGTGGTCAACTATATCTACCAGAGTGTAAGCTGATGAAATCAAAGAAAATGCCAGTTAGAATTGCCTTCCATCATTTTGATGCCATTTCACTGAAAAATGGCGGCGGTGTTGACGGGAAGACTGCAGCGGTGACAGATGAGTGTCAGCTGAATCATAACAGGGACATTCCAGTAACAGCTGATATCATACTGTTCACACTGCTGCATTAGATGGGAATGGGGTTAAATAACTGTATTTCCATATCCCAATGACCTTGTGCCGACTCTCAATTGGGTCTTTGAAAATCAACCAATGTATCGGAAATATTAACATAGCAGAAAACAATTTGCTAGCAGACGAAAAAGGTCACTGGAAAAGGGGGAGATGTATTTATCTGTAAATACATCTATACTATAGATCAGTTGCTGAGGCACTGCTATGCAGGCCTATTTGTCTGTCAGTTGAAAATACACTTATTGTGCACTTGTAGTGAGATTATTTGTATTAAGTTGAGGTTGGGAGGTAGTAAAGCCCCTCTCCTCCGAAATGACACCTTTTTAGGCTCAAACTATGCAAAACAAAATATATATAAGCAATGCTTTAAAGATATAAGTTTTTACAGGTGTTTTTCTGACATTTTATACATTACACACTTCCTCGCTTAGAACTATTTCTGCTTACTTGATAATTCCTGAAGCAGGATATGCTTCATGTACAAGTCTGGAGATGATTTGCGGCAGGACAGTCTGGTTCTAGACATTATTAAGGTAAAATAAATTTCCCGCCATAATATCAACTTTGTAAAATTGCGCGGCATTATTATTATTTGCGCAAGTAGAGTCAAAGTTACAGAAAAAAACTTTTTCTTCAGGAATAATATAACTTAATCAAATAAGAAAAATAGGTATATTTATTTGGTTCAATAAGTATGCCTAAATTTAACTTGATTCTTACAATTGTATAGATTGTATCATCTTATGTATAAATATAATCTTTAGAGTTATAAAAAGTTGTTTTATTATTTTGATACAAGGTGTCAGATAACATGTCCTCTATTGTGCACTGTCTACTAGATTTTGTAGGACAAATGTCCAAATAGAAAAACTCTCAACAATGTGATAATATGTCCTCTATTGTCCACTGTCTACTAGATATTGTAGGACAATATCCAAACAGAAAAACTCTCAGCAATATGATAACATGTCCTCTATTGTCAACTTTCTATTAGATTTTGTAGGACAATATCCAAATTTAAAAAACTCCCAACAATTTGATAATATGTCTTCTATTGTGCACTGTCTACTAGATTTTGTAGGACAAATGTCCAAAAAGAAAAAAGTCTCAACAATATGATTATATGTCTTCTATTGTCAACTGTCTACTAGCGTATTGAATTTTATTCCATAGAGAGTATTAGATAATACTATAAAATACACATTCTTTATTCAGTAATACATATTACTCCATAGAACACTAAGTAATACTCAATACAGTATTGGAATCTTCCTTATATCGTAATGAGGTTTTTGGCTAGAACGTATGGGATGATGCTATACAGTAATGAAATGAATATATAGTTTTATCTGATGCTAAAATTTATTTTTATATTTAACAGTGTAGCTGCCAAAACAGCTGAATGTCTCATGTCATGTCTACACACCATGTTAAGTATCATAAGAAGGCCTATATAAAATCTATAATAGCCAATCAAAAAAAAAAAAAAAATAAGTGCACTGCAAGATAACTGTGCATTATTGAGTAATGACTATTCTAGATAATGTGTAGGCCTTCAATGTCTATAAAATATTATTAGACAAAGTCCCTTTAGAAAAAAAGTGTCCTCCCACTAAAAACCCTCACTCATAATCATAAGGAAAAAGGATAAGAGGATGAATACTCACCCCCTTTTTCATGGTAAAATACTACTTCCCCATCCCTAAATTTTTAAAGAAAATCTAGCAGACGAAAATCAAAAGCCGCCCAGGGCTTTTTGTATGTCAATCATAAATAATAATGTGAATAAAAAGAAAAGCAATATTTAGCAAACAGCCGTGGGCGGTCAGAATCAGCTGAATATTTATTATAAAAAAAAATTTCCCCCTTTTTAAAAATGAAAGTATTCATCTTTCATGCACAAATTTTTTGAAATAAAAATAAATTCTTTGTAATTTTAATTAAAACATTAAAACGACAATATCTAAACGTAAAAAGTAAAAAAAAAATATTTTTTTAGATGTTATTATCTTAGTATTTTTTATATTTAAAAACAAAATTTTCTTTTATTTTTAATTTAAATATTATATTCTAATTATTAAAACTTTACATATTAATTTTGTAATCCTCCCATTTGAAAAGTGGTGGAATAGCAATAAAATTTAGCGCGGCAACAGCGCTAATTAGGCCCCTGGGCCCACTGCCTATTTTCGTCTTCTAGTTGCTTCAATTCCTCTCTTTTATTTTTTTCTCTATGCTCATAATACAAATTATTTTGATTAGAAGTGTCAGATATCTATTTTGAGGTAATTTCTAAAAGGGCCTTTGTCCCATAAAACGTAAGATATGACCTCCTTTATATGTGTTGTTTGAACATAAAGCAGTATCTTAATCTTGATATTTTTCATGAAAAAAGGGATGATTTATGGGTTGGAAAATTATATTAATTTTCTCAGATAGTTAAACAACTGGCTACCATGTGACATTCAATCAATAAGTTAGGTGTTGGAACATATAAAATATTAATAACCTGGAGTCCTAGTAATTAAACACCTATACACGTACTGCTTTTTTTAATGTTTCCTCCAAATTGATACCGAAATAACTAAAAAAATCCATTACTTATCCCTATAATCCATGATGTTATTGAACAAACGACAAGAATGGTTTGCAAAAAAGACATCACAAAACAGCATGGTGAATATTCCCATAGTTTTTGCACATGTTTGTTTGTCTATCTGTTTGTAAGTGTATGTGTTATTATGTCTGTGTGTTTGTTTGTCAGAATTCATGGCCTGCTAGTTTGAAACCTAGATAAAATAAGAAATATTTTATGTCACAAATCAAATGAATCTGTTTCTTTCATGCATAGTACATATTGAGCATTTGAGGGGCTTTAACCCCGCGGGGCCTTTATCTGCTGTGCCCAATCCCTGTGGAGTACTCAATACACAATATAACCTAATAGTAAATACATTATAGGTTTTTGATGCAATTTGGAAGGAAGCGGGATTGGATCTAAAAATTACAAGGTAATAAAAATGATTTCCCTTTAAAGGTAAGCAACATTTTGCTTTATATTAAAAAATAAAATCTTTTTATTTCTTACAAATTTTTGGTACTTTTAAATTTAAAATCGGTTGGTTCAAACTAAAAATTCTACATCAATTTATCTCCATTGTCTTATCCCTTAAGATCTCTGGCTGTACAGGATATCCTACTATATAAAGTTTGAAGTCATTCTTGTTTGAAGCTTAAGATTTCGATAACTGCTGAACCAATTGAGTTCTTCTTTTTTTGGATGCTTTACTTAGCTCCTAGGGTGGTTTTAGGCTATACCAATTTCAGATTTTAGTCTTCGAAAGTTTTTAGGCTATTTTCTGCCATTTCCTATCCCTAGATGGTATGGGCGCAGCTGCTATTATAATTATATTTAGTTACCTATGTGTTCCAACAAACAACAATGAAGGCCTTATTCAAACTGTGGATGATGCTGAAACTATTTGCAGGGATCTATCCTTAAAAATTTACTTTTATATTATGATCATCCTAATACTAATATTTTTTTATTGCAGTAATCGATTTATTGTTATTTGGATCTTCCTCCAGATTATCATGTTTTCTAATAAAGTGCATCTTATAGCTGGCTAAAACAATGATCCAGAATCCTCCCTTTTCACCCAATCCCATCCCCTTCTAATAGATGAACGAATTGACAAATAAGTGATGTCTATGTTAGCAACCTAAACTGACTACATTTTTTTATGGTGACATAATATCCATTCTGCATCCATTTTTGCATATTTACATATTCTAGAATTCTTTTTTTTAATGTTATTGGTATTTTGTGAAAAACGAAATTTTTTGTTTGTTAAAAATTTTAAGGATTGACTTTAGAATACAGCTGGCAGAAGCTAGCATCAGTACACAATGGGCTATTACGGCTTTAAGGGCCAAACTTATGTCTGCCTTTAGAAAGGAACTCATTTTTAGGTAATGATACTTTTTGTTAAATAAATCAAGAGGTTAATTTCATGTTTTTATTAAAACTGTTTGTTAGAAAAGTTGGTAATTTTTATTGATTGTAAATTTTAATACACATTTTACACTAAACACTGTAAAGATTAGAATAAACAGTAATAGATTTTTTTTCATATTTTTTCAAAATTTATTTGTTTTAAAAATATCTTTTTATAG
>NC_137263.1:53632046-53707046 GCF_053477335.1 Acartia tonsa | reverse complement strand
CTGCAACAAAAATAGTAATATCTCTTCACAATATGGCATCAGCTTATAGAATGAACCTAGTAATAGTGTCTGACTGATTATGACGTAAGAAAAAAAATTAGCCAATGGGAGTTCTTTATTGACCAATAATAAAATTTATAGTGGTCTCTCATTGGCTAATTTTTTTTCTTACGTCATAATCAGTCAGACACTATTACTAGGTTCTTATAGAATGTCTCTTTATATTTATTCCTATTCTCAATTTCTACGCTTAGCTGCCTTTTTTATGATATCATCCTTGTTTCTTCAACAAATATTTACTTAAGATATCAACTATTATGAGATTTTTATTTTTGAAAAGACACTCATTAGAATTTTTCTTTTGTCTTTCTATGTGATATCAAATAAATACAATCTCTTAAATTCTAATGCTACTTTGACTTAAAATCAATGCAAAAAATGGTCCATCGGCGGTAGATCCGTGCTTTACAAAACTGTTTATTGTAAAATTTTCATTTTATTTATATTTGGAAAATTGTCTGTAATACGATGCTATACATGATTTTTCAGTATCGCTGAAAACTATTCTAATCCAGCGGATATTTATCGGTTTCGAAGCCATACTCAAAAACCAAATCTCTACTCTTTGTGAAAAACTAGTGACTGTGACCCATGCATTAAGGGTCTATGTGTTTGGAGGACTGTTATGGGACAGAATAATAGCCAAGAACCACCATACGTCTTTATAATTCATGTTAATCATAGTATGCTATTAGCTTAAAGTCAAAACTTTAAAAATTGTCAAAAAAGATTCTTTGTTTTTAAAATATAAAATCCTTTACTTTAATTTTGATAATAAAACTAAATGATGTCATCAAAAGTTGTGAAGCCTAAAACTCGTTATCTTTACTAGTCTCGTGCCGTGGGAAATATAACTTAGTTTTATGCCATTAGATATATTAGATATAGAGTTTTAATCATAAATATTGTTTTTCCTCTTTTCTTTACAAGTGTCGTGTTGAGGGAAATTTAACTGTTATGCAATTACATATATTAGATATAGAGGAATAGTCATTATAATTAACCCTATTAAGGTCCTACTCAAACATATATTTCATACACAGTATATAGTGGGACAATAAAACATGATCATAATGTTATTGTTTTATAATCCAATTTGTAGTAAAAATTAAATTTGATAATATGACTCTATATTTAATATATCTATTGTAGTGTGTTTATAGTGGTACAATAAAACATGATAATATCACTCTATAATTAATATATCTATTGTAGTTTGTGTATAGTGGGACAATAAAACATGATAATATGACTCTATATTTAATATATCTATTGTAGTGTGTGTATAGTGGGACAATAAAACATGATACATGATATTATGACTCTATATTTAATATATCTATTGTAGTGTGTGTATAGTGGGACAATAAAACATGATGATATGAGTCTATATCTAATATTTCTATTGTAGTGTGTGTATAGTGGGACAATAAAACATGATGATATGACTCCATATTTAATATATCTATTGTAGTGTGTGTATAGTGGGACAATAAAACATGATAATATGACTCAATATTTAATATATCAATTGTAGTGTGTGTATAATGGGATAATAAAACATGATACTATGACTCTATATTTAATATATCTATTGTAGTGTATGTATAGTGGGACAATAAAACATAATAATGTGACTCTATATTTAATATATCTATTGTAGTGTGTGTATAGTGGGACAAGAAAACATGATAATATGTCTCTATAATTAATATATCTATTGTAGTTTGTGTATAGTGGGACAATAAAACATGATAACATGACTCTATAGTTGATACATCTATTATAGTGTGTGTATAGTAGGACAATAAAACATAATAATATGACTCTATATTTAATATATCTATTGTAGTGTGTATAGTGGGACAATAAAACATGATAATATGACGGCAAATATGACTCTATATTTAATATACCTATTGTAGTGTGTGTATAGTGGGACAATAAAACATGATAATATGACGGCAAATATGACTCTATATTTAATATACCTATTGTAGTGTGTGTATAGTGGGACAATAAAACATGATGATATGACTCCATATTTAATATATCTATTGTAGTGTGTGTATAGTGGGACAATAAAACATGATAATATGACTCAATATTTAATATATCAATTGTAGTGTGTGTATAATGGGATAATAAAACATGATACTATGACTCTATATTTAATATATCTATTGTAGTGTATGTATAGTGGGACAATAAAACATAATAATGTGACTCTATATTTAATATATCTATTGTAGTGTGTGTATAGTGGGACAAGAAAACATGATAATATGTCTCTATAATTAATATATCTATTGTAGTTTGTGTATAGTGGGACAATAAAACATGATAACATGACTCTATAGTTGATACATCTATTATAGTGTGTGTATAGTAGGACAATAAAACATAATAATATGACTCTATATTTAATATATCTATTGTAGAGTGTGTATAGTGGGACAATAAAACATAATAATATGACTCTATATTTAATATATCTATTGTAGAGTGTGTATAGTGGGACAATAAAACATAATAATATGACTCTATATTTAATATATCTATTATAGAGTGTGTATAGTGGGACAATAAAACATGATAATATGACTCTATATTTAATATATCTATGGTAATGTGTGTATTTTAAGACAATAAAACATGTTAATGACTCTATACTTAATATATCTATTGTAGAGTGTGTATAGTGGGACAATAAAACATGATAATATGACTCTATATTTAATATATCTATTGTAATGTGTGTATAGTAAGACAATAAAACACGTTAATGACTCTATACTTAATATATCTATTGTAGTGTGTGTATAGTGGTACAATAAAACATGATAATATCACTCTATATTTGATATATCTATTGTTGTGTGTGTATAGTGGGACAATAAAACATAATAATATGACTCTATATTTAATACTAGCGGCTTCGCCCCTAGCCTCTAGGGGCTGTGCCCCAAGAGGTTTGATCAACCTAATTTTTCGTATTTTAGATTTAAAAAGAAAAAGTAAAAAAAAAATTTTTTTTTGGGGGGGGGATGTTTTTCATTTTTTGGGGGGGGTTGGCCCTTGGGGGTGTCCCACCCCCCAAGAAAATAGCTTAAAACCATCACATGACCAGTAGGTATATTCCCTGAAGAGTAGAGCCCAATCGGTTCAGTGGTTACTGAGATCTTAAGCTTCAGACGGACAGACAGACGGACAGACGGACAGACAGACAGACAGACATCGTTCTACTTTGTATTATAGATATCTATTGTAGTGTGTATAGTGGGACAATAAAACATGATAATATGACTCTATATTTAATATATCTATTGTAGTGTGTGTATAATGGGATAATAAAACATGATACTATGACTCTATATTTAATTTATCTATTGTAGTGTGTATAGTGGGACAAAAAACATGATAATATGACTCTATAGTTGATATATATCTTCTTATAGTGTGTGTATAGTAGGACAATAAAAAAATGATAATATGACTCTATATCTAATATATCTATTGTAGTGTGTGTATAGTGGGACAATAAAACAAGCAACTTAAGGAATTTGTTTGCTTTTCTCAGGACCTTGTGTTTCGAGCCAGAAATTTTTGATAACATTTAAAATTCCATGTTTAAGTTTATTAGTCAAACATTATTATGTCTTTAACTTTTCTAGTGAAATCTTAAGGAACTAACGAACAGACATATGGCCAACAATTGAATAAGTTTGTAATAGAGAGTTAAATAGATTTGATCATAAACATTGGATATCAAATGAGTCTTAAGGTTGTTAATAGTGTTTTTTTCCTTCAAAAATTAGAAAGAAATGAGAAGAACGATTTAGATTTCAATTTTAAGAAAGCAACACATAAGTCTTGGGATTGTTCTAAACTACTTCATTTTTTATTTTTGGGATGGTTTTAGGCTTTTTTTGACACCTTTCAAATAGTCTCAGAGTTTACAGGATTTAACTACATTTCTTAAAAAAACTTCATTTCTTTATTCTTAAGAGAGGGTTTGGGGCTATTTTTTCATCCATACGAATAAAGAGCTAATAAATTATTGACAATACATGACAAAAAATTTAAGTTGGACATTGCATAATAAATCTACTCGAATAATAGACAATTCAGCATTTAAACCAGGACAGAGAAACAAATAGAAATACTATAATTTGGATGTTGCAACAGATTTTCATTTACTCTGTAATTTTCGCAACTGGCTAAAATAACAATACCCCCTATCCAACCAATTTACCCCATCCCCTCCACTCCCACTGGATGAACGAACTGACCAATATATGAGATCCATTAGCAACCTAAATTTTCGGTATATTTTTCCCTGTCATTACATCCACATATATCCTATATCCATTGAGAAACAACTAGGAAAATTCTAAGATTATTAACAATCAAAAAGTTCGATCATCGTCTCAGTTTTCAGCCAGTCAGAAAAAAGTTTTAGCTTTTTATTTATTGTTTTTTAAGAAAACAAACTCTTCACATTTCTTCACATGTTTCAAATAAATATTTATAGTTTTGTGTTCCATCCAAAACTAAAGTTTTACTAGTCGTTAAATAAGGTCTGAAGGAAATACACCGTCAAAATACTTAAAGACTGCTAAAAGTAGACCAATACTCAAAATTTGAAGAAAAAAAGTCATAGGCTTTTTAAAATGACATTTTATTGAGTTGATATCTTGATAGTTTTTCCAGCCCTCATATGAGAAACTTTCATTTTAAATTACACCAGCTGAAAGCAAAGTTATAAGCTTATTTTGGACAAAAAGTTAGAATGCCAGTAGCTGATTACACTTTACTATAATAAAATCTCTCAAAAATTCGGTTTAACTTAATAAAAAGCTTAAACGCCTTAGTTACTATGATGAGTCCCCAAATTTTTATAATAACGTTTGCTTATTTGTTTGCTTAATAACTTTGTGGACTTTTAATGAATTTTGATCGGTTATTTCATTAAGTCAAGTGTCCAAACATTTCAACCACTATCAAACTTTCCTGCAATTCTTATTTTCTTCTGAATTTTTTAGTTTGTAATTAATATTGTTGATAAATATGTGTAGGTTGATTTAAAAGCCATTGCCCAATCCCTTCCCTACTTCATAGAAAGGTGTTAAGATTATTATAACAAGTGTATGTGAATGTGTGTATATGTTTGTGTGTGTAAGTTGGTGTACTACAGGGATCTAAGCGATAAGACAATGGCCAATAAATTCATGTTGAACAAATTGAAGAAAGAACAGTATAGCCGTTTACGAGATCCTAGCGTACAAAAGAGGCAAAATCTTTCCCAAAGATGAAGCCAATGAAGTTGTTAATAAACCCCGAACCACTTCATTATGCAATCTACATTTTCCTGGATATTTTGTCTACGGTAGTCCATAAGTGTACAGCTTTACAGTACATTGTTTCTATTTGTTAAAGCAACACGTATGATAAAAGAAAAAGATTCTTTTTAAAGTAAAATGCTTATATTTCAATCAAAATCTATATTTTTTTATTTTTTACCGATCCACGTCATTATGCAAATCAAAAGAAAATCAATGAGAAAACGTTTGTTTTGCACTTTTCTCCAATTTTAAAAAATGATTCTGATAAAATAGCAATATTTTAAGGGATTTATGCATTAATTATAATGAAAAACAGTTTAAGGTAGATTTTAATGATTTTTCTAAATAAGAAATAATTGAAAAAAAGAAATTCTATCCTTACCACTTCAGAGGACAGCTGCTGACCCCCAGTCTTATGGATGAAGCTAAATACATGTTAAAGATAAAAATTACCCTGTAAAGTAAACAAAAATGTTTTTTGATGTGTTAAAAAAATCCATTTTAAAATCTTGATTTAGAGGATGATGGCCTTTAAGATGCTCTTACTGGTGGTGAAGGTGAGCTAAATGTTATTTAAGTACATGACCATTACAACAACTTGTCTATTAACCTATGTACCATTTTTTGTAGTCATAGCAGCCTCCAGTGGAGCCTCTCGACATGAAATATAACCATTATCTAAAAACTACATTATTTACTTTATGAATTTTAGTAATTAAAATTGCAATTTTTTTCTTTTTTAATATTGCTTGGCTGGAGGCTGCTATGACTACAAAAATTGGACCATAGTTCAATATATAAGTTTTCTTCAAGGGCATGCACTTTGATAACATTTAGCTCACCATTACCAACAGTAAGAGCATCTTAAAGGCCATCATCCTCAAAATCAAGATTTTAAAATAGATTTTTTTAATACATCAAAAAACATTTTTGTATACTTTTCAGGCAAATTTATATTTTTAACATGTATTTAGCTTCATCCATAAGACTGGGGGTCGGCAGCTGTCCTCTAAAGTGATAGGGATAGAATTTCTTTTTTTCAATTATTTCTTATTTAGAAAAATCAATAAAATCTACCTTAAACTGTTTTTCATTATAATTAATGCATAAATCCCTTAAAAAATTGTTATTTTATCAGAATTATTTTTTAAAAGTGGAGAAAAGGGCAAAACAAACGTTTTCTCATTGATTTTCTTTTGATTTGCATAATGAAGTGGATCGGTAAAAAATACAAAAATATAGATTTTGATTGAAATATAAGCATTTTACATTAAACAGAATCTTTTTCTTTTATCATACGTGTTGCTTTAACAAATAGAAACAATGTACTGTAAAGCTGTACACTTATGGTCTACCGTAGACAAAATATCCAGGAAAATGTAGATTGCATAATGAAGTGGTTCGGGGTTTATAACTTCCAAATTATCAAATTATGATAAACAAAATTTACCTTTCAGTAAGTTTTTTGGACCAACCAATGAAATTCGATAAAAGTACCCAAAGTTTTTGATCCAACGAATGTTAAACTTATATATATATATTGTCTACTCCCCTATAACTTGCTTTAATACAGGATATAAGTTATTTTTTATTTTAGAACTTCGCAACGAATGAATAATATCGTTATTGGTAACTTTACACAGTGCTTCAAAAATCAGCTATGTGACGTCATAAAAATAAGGGAGATGAGAGGAGAAGTGGGAAAGAAAACACATAAAAAGAGATGGATAACCCCTAATTTTTATGACGTCACATGGCTTATTTTTTAGACACTTTGTAAAGTTACTCGTTATTGTTTTAATATTTTTTCTCGTATTCATTCGAATCCGGTGGATAGGAACCGGTTCTCATCCATACGAAAAAACTATGTCTAGCATCGTATTATATCCAGTTTTCTACGAATAAAGAAATGTACAATCATAAGATTAAAACCAGTTTTTTTAGCCGGTGCCTCCGGCACCTCGGGGCTAAAAAAACTAGTTTTTATCTTATAATTGTACATTCTATATCCGCGGAAAGCCGTTTATAATACGATACGAGAAATAACTATTCTCGTATTCATTTGAATCCGGTGGATAGGAACCGGTTCTCATGAATACGAAAAAACTATGTCTAGCATCGTATTATATCCAGTTTTCTACGAATATAGAAATGTACAATCATAAGAATAAAACTAGTTTTTTTAGCCGGTGCCTTCGGCACCACGGGGCTAAAAAAACTAGTTTTTAACTTATAATTGTACATTCTATATCCGCGGAAAGCCGTTTATAATACGATGCGAGAAATAACTATTCTTGTTTCTTTTTTCCTGACTCAAGAGTGTGTGACTTGAGTAGGTGGGGTTTCTATAAATATTATGAAATACAAAATAACAATAGAAATACTAACCAATCTTGGCTGTGACTGTACTGTGATACTAATATGTTTTATGACATTGACACCAAACTTTGATCTGATAAGCCTGACAAATGTAAAGAAAACCATGTTCCCACGGCCTATATTATACCACTTACGGCTGCGCTGATACCTCATTCTAGAATCGTCCGATTAATTTTAAACTTTGCATGATAACTTCTGTAATTGTTAGATAGAATCTAGAAATCTTGACAACTCTATAATTTTCTAAAGTCCGTGCGTTCATTTTCAATAATTTTCTTTTGGTTCATTCAGAATGTTAAAGTTGTTTTATCAATTTTAAACTTATAAAAATGTTAAAAATTTTGTCTGGCCTATTAATATGTTAAGATTCCCTTTTTATGGATGTTGTCATCCTTGTTCATATGATATTTATACTCACTGCGAATTTTAAAAGAAAAAAAAGTTGACCCTCAAAATTTCACCTTAAAGTGACACTTTTCTAATAGTTTATAGTCCACTAACTCATAAGCAGTAAGAATTCAAATCCAATAAGTCCCTTCTAACGAGATATTGGCAACTTTTTGCACACATTTTTGCAAACGGCAATTATTTCCTTTATTTGAAGTTTTGGATAATAACATTTTCATAAAAGTTTTCAGTAATAATCATTTAAGATCCATTGTTGAGAAAAAATAACTGAAAAAATGTGTTTCCATGCAAAATAAGCTTAAAATCTAATGATTTTAAATATTTGCAATTTAATGGTAAAAAAGAATATTTTTTTCTTTTTGATAGCCTGAATATGTTTAATTTTGTTTTTTATATAATCTATTCTTTGAATAGACATGCATATTCTTGCAGATTTTTAAAAAAATTTAAAAAATCAAAAATCGAAATTAATCAAAATCTATCTATAGCCTTTGAAAAATACTTTTGATATTTTTAACCTATATAATCAATAAAATCAATGAAAAATAAAAAAGTTTTATAAAACAAACTTTTGGAAAAGGTTTAAGATAACTTCATAAAATTAGCATTTAAGTAGGATATTTTTCTTGTCTATTTTAAAAATGCAAATTAAACATAGTTAACGAATATTTAATTAGCAAGAATAGTAATAGAATATTTCAATAACTACTTAAACCTTTTTGTGGCTATGTTATTTATTTAAACAGAAAATCTATTTTGCCAGAATTATAAAAATAATGAAATATTTTCAAACAAGCTTGCAAAATAAACGTAATTTTATCAAACTTCCTCACAGTTTTTAGAAGATATTGTTGTAAAATATTAATTATTAAAATAAAATCTTTAATTTACAATGTTTAAAACACCTAAAAGTAAATTCTAAGCAAAATTAGATTTATTCTCTAGATTTAGAGTAGCTGCGCTACTTAAAAAAAAACATATAGTATTGAAACCTACAGCTGATCAAAAATCAATAGTCATAAATTGGTGGTTTACAGATATCTAAACATATATATACACCTTACAGATTTATTTTTAAGATGGAATGTAAAGTATATTATACGAGATGTCATTTAGTCAAATTTTAAACAAAATAATTTTCATTAATTCATTAACAAAAAATAATGTTATAAATTTGAACTCACAAAGAGACTATTGTGTATTTTATTATTATGTTCTTTCTGCAATCTGATTCAAAACAAATTTTTTCTCTCATTCAAGTCAGGGATGAGTTTAGTACCAAAAAAAATAAAACAAGTTGAAATACTTTTAATTTAATTTGATATTATTGTATAATATTTTCTTTTACATATAATTTAAGAAATATATTTATAAAATATTTACCTGTCATAAAGACGACATATAAAAACAACATCCTTATAAGGAAATTAAAATCTATTTTCAAAATTTTCAAATTCATTTTATGCTTAAGAAGGGACGAGAAGGAATTGAAATTCAACATTAACTTGTTATTTTGCTTGTATATTTATCATATTTGTTTACAGTTTATTGGTAAAGTTTGGTAATACTTTATTTCGAGTCTATCATGCAGTGTACTATTATTCTTATGTTTGGTATGAGGATTCCAAGGACAAGTAGGCAGAAGGTTACAAGCCAAGCATCTATACAATTTTGAAAGTACGCCCATAATAAAATTATGTTATTATTTTCATAACATAAGTGTATAAATCGATATATTATAAACTTGGATGTTGTACCCGGTTTCATGTACTCTAATAAAGTGAAATCTGTAGCTGGCTAAAGTAATGAACCCTCACATTTTCTTTACCCTATCCCATCCCCTCCTACTGTTTGAACGAACTGACAAATAATAATGTCCATGTAAGCAACCTAAATTGACGACAATTTTTCCCAGTCATAATATCCACGTATATTGTATATCCATTAATGTAGAAAAGCTTTGCTTGAAAGGAACAAAATTGAGAAAGTAATTATATCAGCTTTCCTTAGAGACATTTACTTTCACATCAAAAAGAAATTTAAAAAGAAGAACTTTTTTATTTTGAATTATATTTAGATTAAAAATAGCAGCTGCGCCCCTATGTGAGGGCTGGGTAGGTTAGGTAAATAGCCTAAATCCACCCAAAAAAATAAATAAAGCTTCTCTGAAAAGTACCACCAACTCTGACCGGTATTTTCCGAGATCTTAAGCTTCAGGCAAAAAAACCTTACTACTTTATATTATAGGATTAAAACACAAGAGGCATAGCAGTAGCAAGATTACAGCATTGTTTTTTTTCATTGTCATTAAATCACATATTATGACACTTTGTTACATTAATTTAAAGCAATTTATTGGTTTAAATTATTAGAATCCTGTAATATAAAAGAAATTTATTAAAACATCCTTTATTCCTGGTCCTCCTTATGGACGGTCGGACGGGATTACCCTAGTTATAGAGAAGCTTCGCTACTAAAAAGAAAGTGAGAGGGAAAAGAAAGAAAGTATATAAATGGTTGGATAATGAGAGAGAGAGAGTGAGAGAGAGAGAGAGAGAGAGCTTTAGTCAGGGAGGGAGGGGACATTGGACTGTAAATTACAATACCCAAAGTTTTATAATCACGTTATCTTATTCATTGGCTCTAAAACTTTGGGTACTTTTATTAGATATCGATTGGTTGATTCTATACTAGAAGTGTCTAAACTTTTCAATCAATATTTTTAATTTACAGAAGGTTTAATATTTTTTGCTTAAAACTTTGAGTTAGGTTAAATCTAATCTATAAGTGTCTAAACTTTTCAACCAATGATTTAATCTACAGAATTGAGGGTATATACTAGTTAATTGTGCATTGTCTTATTCCTTTAGATCTCTGGCAATATAGTTATAGTAAAGGAAAGTTAATTTGACTTTCCAATGCTAGGATAAGGGAACATTAAAGCTGGCATTAACACAATATACAGGGTGTCCATAAAATTTGCAATAATAGATGTATATGTATGTCTTGTAAAATCCCGCAAATGGATTAGACAATAATTTTCTGGGAATATTAGTATTGATCCTGAGTAGATTTTTAAGTTCAACCCCCAAAAGAAATAGACCCAGATTAATAATCCCCCCCCCCCAAAAAAAAATTATTATTGAGCAAGATGGGGATATTGAATCCTATTATATAAAGTAAGAGCTTTTTGTTTCCGTTTTGAGATCTCAATAACTTGAACTATTTTAGTTAAGCTTTACATATTTCCTGTTGTTTTATGCTATTTTATTTTCAGATTTAAGTCTTGGAATGATTTTAAGCTATTTAAATATTCCCTTTCTGCTCCTTCGAATACAGAGCCCCTAGATCCTATCAAACAGATCTTTTGTAATTTCTTTATGAGTTTAAAAGGCTCAAAGTAATTTTGGAATCAAATGTATTTATAGATTTTAAGTGGTGTAACCTTTTTATTCTCTTTTTTTTCTGACATTCTGTATTATATTATCTAATGATTTTTTATAAGTAATTCCCTGGGCCTTATTCATTTGAGGATTTTTATATTACTGTAATCTATAATACAAAGTAGAATGATGTCTGTCCGTCCGTCTGTCTGTCTGTCAGTCCCTAAGATCTCGGTAACCACTGAACCGATTGGATTCTACTCTTCAGGGAATATACCTACTGGTCCTGTGGTGGTTTTAGGCTATTTTCTTGAGGGGTGGGACACCCCCAACCCCCAAAAAAACAACCCCCCCCCCCATTTTTTTTTTTTTGAAGATTTCCTTGGTCCTTTTACGAATTTCGCTAAAAAAAATTTTGATCACCTCTTGGGTCAAAACCCCTAGAGGCTAGGGGCGAAGCCGCTAGTGTACTTGTATGAAAGTAACAGGATGTCTACTGTGTGTTTTCTGTTTGTAGAATTTCACTAACAAATAGAATATTGTCTTTTAGGTAAGCTTTACAGTGGTCTTTAGCTATTTGGAGAGTAGCTTTAAATTGAAACATGTTCTAATATTCGTTTACCTAAGAACTTTGGTCCTTTTTATTAAACTAGTAGCTACGCCCCCTAGAAGCCTCTAGGGGCACTGATAGGAGAGGGAAAAGTCGACCTTATCCCATTTCAAATTTTAGTTTCAAAAGAGCTAAAAAAAGATATTTTTTGGGGGGAGGGGGATAAAGACACCCTCTCAAAAAAATAGTTTAAACCCGTCCCAGGACCTATAAGAAGCTTCAATGTACAGGAGAACAATATCGGTTCAGCGATTAGCGAGATCCTTCGGGACAGACAAAAAATGCTTACTACTTTATATAATAGGATATTGATTATATGAACATACTAGCAGTGTTTAAACTTTTCCACAAATTATTAAATCTTTAATAGAAGTAATATTGATTGGGGGATTATGTACAAGAATTTCTTTCTATTTCAGATCTCTGGGTTTACAGTCGGTTATTCAGACGTATGTAACGGACATACTCTAGCTATATAGTTGCTGCGATACAATAAACCAGGGAGGGAGGGGACATTGGGCTATTAATTACATTAGTCCCCAAAGTTTTATAAAGGCGGTTTTTTATTCGTTAGATTAACAACTTTAGGGACTATTAGTGAATTATAATTAGTTTGTTCATTTAGTGTCCAAACGTTTCAACCACTAATTTTAGTCTATAGAATGGGTCATTTTGTGTACCACCATTTCAGAGATGTACAATAATTTGTGGGTCATTGAGCGTCCAAATCACTTATTGTAATTATAGAAGGGGTAATTTTGTGTATCATCATTTGGATGTATAAAAATTTATTGGCCATTGTCTTATCCCTTTAAATCCCTGCTAAAAACTAAACGAATAAAAAGGGGTATAAAGTATTTTTAAAAGCGAAGCTTTTCTATAATTAGGGTCGGTCCGTCCGTACGTCCGTCCGTCCGTCCGTACGTCCGTCCGTCCGTCCGTCCGTCCGTCCGTCCGTCCGTACGTCCGTCCGTCCGTCCGTCACGGATAGCTTTTTTCGTTAATTTAGACATGTTAGAATTGTCCTATCGATTTCAAATTTTGCATGATGATTCCTTTAGTAGTTAGGTACGATTTAGAAAGCGTAGCAACTCTATAATCATTACCAAAATGTCCGTACGTCCATTTTAAACATGTTGATTTTTTTTTACATTTTTAACAACAAATTTGTATGTGACCCAATTATCCGATTGGTCTGATTTTTGGTATACTGATTCCTGGGACAACAAAGTACAATACTATAAGCGAAGCAACTCTATAATCAAGTCCTAAAAATGTAAGTATGTCCATAATCATTATCCTGTATCAAGCAGTTTTTCAGCAAATTTACTTACAATTTTCCTTTGACTATTATACATTCGCATTCTGATTATTCAGTTCTGACATTATACAAGTGTTAATGTCTGTTTGTCCTACCGTTTCAGAGCTTCGCTTTTATGGATGTTGTCATCCTTGTTACTCTGACATTTAATGGGCAAAAATTTTGTCAATTTTGGTGGATTTAAAAAAAGTAAATTTTTATTTTAGCTGTGGAATTTTGAAAAGACCACACATAAATATTATATTTTACTTTTATCTTTCTATCTTTGCTTTTTATTTAAATTCATTACGTAATATCAATCCTATACATAAAAGTAACAGGATCTCTGTCTGTCTGTCTGTTTGTACAGAAGGACCTCGCTTACCGCTGAACCGATATGGATCTCCTTTAAAGGGTAGCTTTTCATAGGTCAAAAAAGGTTTATAACTATTTTGGGGGTGGGAACCAACACCCTCCGAAGAGAAATCACTCCTAACCCCCCCCCCCCACACCTCAAAAAAAGGGTGAAGCCGCTAGTATCAAGTAAATTGATAAGACAATCATTAAAATTAAAGTACCTATGCAGCGAAGTATTTTTTTCAACGGCAGCATTTATCGGTGTTTGCCTTTCGTTAAAGCTTTCTCATGTTTACAGATACCTAACTCCTGTCGGGGTCTAACCTAAACTAAAATAACCGAACGTAGCGTAACGCTATGGGGAAAATGTGCTATTAAAGACAGACATCTGAAATTTTTAGTGAAGATTCCTATGGCATATGCCCATTGAATATATATATATATATAGTTTTGTCCGTCAGTCTGTCGGTCAAATTTAAAAGACGTTATTTTCTCATTTTTATAAGAATAGAACATCTGTACTATAACTTACTTTTTCTAATTGTCTATTCCTTGATTTTGTCATCCTTGTTTAACATATTAAAGAATTTATCGTCCATTTTCCTTGACCAACTGACCAATGTAAAACTCCCTGACAAAATCTGACAATGGTTTATTACCAGTTTGCACATTTATAGCTTAATTAGCAAATAAAATCAAAAGTGTTCCTTCATGTCAGCAATTAAACTTGTTAGGTAATGTTTAATAGAAATATTTAGCTTTTAATCTATTTTTTATCCTGTAATCTCTAAAAGCGAAAGATCAGGGACCGATAGGGATAAGACAATGGACCAAAAGTTTTTGAGCTAACGAATTTGATAAGATGTTTTGAAAACTTTGGGTGCAGGTGTAATTTACAGTCTAATGCCCCCCCCCCCCCTCCCTTACTTAAAGATGGAATACTTTTTACGGAAGCATTATAATGGTTGGCTTAGGCAATTCTCAGAGAATGAAAAAGGTAGTTTAAACCAAAGAAATTAAACTTTGCTTAAAATAATAATTAAAATTTCACATGAACGTATGAATAATGAAATGAAAAGGAGTTACCCAACACATATCAGGGATTTAGGTCAGCACTTATTTTGAAATAAATTGAAAATAAGGGGGATGGGGTTGTTTTTCTTGTTTTTTACATTTAGTTTGGTTAGATTTAATCAGTATCAGGGCTTCGCATGTATACGCCCTGCAGGGTTATAGTCCCCCGCAATAGTTTTTTTTCAAATTAAGAGAATGTTGGTATTAGTGCTCAATGGTTTTTTTATGGGAAAGCACTAAAGTGTGTGTGGATCTATCTATCTGCAAAATCGAATATTCCTTACTCCCTGAGTTTAATAATGAAGGGTGTGTATTTATACACCTCTACTTGTAATATTTCCACAATTTGATAATTATCTATCTATCTACATAATTGTTTATACCTTACTCCCTGAGTTTAATAATGAAGGGTGTGTATTATTATTATTGTATTATTTCCACAATTTAATTATTATCTATCTATCTACATAATTGTTTATACCTTACTTCCTGAGTTTAATAATAAAGGGTGTGTATTTATACACCTCTACTTGTAATATTTCCAGAATTTAATAATTATCTATCTATCTACATAATTGTTTATTCCTCACTCCCTGAGTTTAATAATAAAAGGTGTGTATTTATACACCTCTACTTGTAATATTTCCATAAATAGATAATTATCTATCTATCTACATAATTGTTTATTCCTTACTCCCTGAGTTTAATAATAAAAGGTGTGTATTTATTCACCTCTACTTGTAATATTTCCATAAATAGATAATTATCTATCTATCTACATAATTGTTTATTCCTTACTCCCTGAGTTTAATAATGAAGGGTGTGTATTTATACACCTCTACTTGTAATATTTCCACAAATAAATAATTATCTATCTATCTACATAATTGTTTATTCCTTACTCCCTGAGTTTAATAATGAAGGGTGTGTATTTATTCACCTCTACTTGTATTATTTCCACAATTTAATAATTATCTATCTATCTACATAATTGTTTATTCCTTACTCCCTGAGTTTAATAATAAAGGGTGTTTATTTATATTTATTTATAATCAATGATTATCTTCTTATCTATCTTTTGTTCTTTTCCTTTCTTTCTCTGTGCCTGTCACTTTGTCTTTTTCTCTCTTTCACATTTCCTCTTTCTTTTTCTCTAATTCTCTTTCTCTCTTTTCCCCTTTCTTTTTCTCTCTTCCGTTTTCTCTTCCTTTCTATCTATTTCTCAAATTATCTTTCTGTTTTTATCTCTCTATTTCTTACTCTTTATGTCTCCCTGTCTTTCTATCTCTATCTCACTTTCTTTTTCTTTTCCTTTCTATCTGTGTTTTTATATTTCTTTTTGTCTTGATCTCCTTCTTTCTTTCTCTTATTATCTCCCTGTCTTTCTCTGTCTCCCTTTCTCTTTTTTCCTTCCATTGTTTCTAATTTCATCTTTCTTTCTATATTCACCTTTCTCTCTTTTTCTTTTTATATCAATCTATCTATCTATCTATGTCCAATGTCCTCTCCGTCCCTCCCTGTTAATACTAAGTAGATGGTGAGAAAGATGTAATTGTAAATTGTGTAGGCGTTCCTGTTCACGATAGTCATCTAGAAGTCCATACCCCCCTACCATCCTTTAAAATCAACAATCACATTACACTTATTACCTTCCATGAGCCAACATGGTTATGTAATTTTACAGTATCTTGATATCTTAGGAAACAACTCTTTATATTGAAAATCACAGTTGTTATTTTCTAGAATTAAAAAACTATATGAAAAATTATAAGGAAAAAAACTAAGGGAAGGGGGTGGAGGTTGACCTATTGTAATACCTCACAAAGACAAGTACAAAGTTTCCCTTAAAATTATAGGCCAACCAATCCAGTGGTTTCTGATATTTCAAAACTATTATTCCACTGTGATTGGGTGGAAGATTCTGCTCCCATAATCACGGAAGGGGGGGGGGGGGAGATAGCTACTGTGTAACCGTGAGAACTAGTGCAAATCAGAGTGTTGCAAAAATAATAAGAATTTTATCAAATAGCCAGAGTATTATTTAGTGGTTTATGTAATGGAGGGAGAGGATATTGGATTGTAAATCATTCTGACCCCTTAAAAGTTTTGAACACGTTTTGAAATTCGTTGCTTAAAAAAGCTTAAAAAGCATGTTTATGATTGGTCTGAACAAAGTACTAGTGTTCCAACATTAACACCTTAAAATTTAAATGTTTTTAAGTACATTTTCTCATTTTATTTCTCTTGAGGGTTTACTCTTCGACAAATAGTACCTATGAGAAGCTTTACTATAAAGGAGAAATAAATCGGTTCAGCGGTTAACGAGACCTTTAGTATAGAGTTGCTATGCTTTCTAAATCGTACCTAAATGTTACAGGAATCATTATGCAAAGTTTGAAATCGAAACAATTCTAACATGTTTAAGCGAAAAAAGCGGAAGAGAGGACCGAGCCTAATTGTAGAAAAGCTTCACTTTTAAAAAATACTTTGTCAATTTTTTTTTTTATCCATTAGGTAACAGAAATACTAAAAATTTGCTATAGGTGCTGTATTACTTAAACTCTATATTTTTAAATCAGGCGGTGGGGGGGGGGGGGGTACACTTTCCCCCCACTCTCCTCTTAAATGCCATTTAAATATCAAATATTGACCATTTCTTGGGCAATCTTCTTAAAAGCTCGCTTTTACCCTCCCAATTTGAAGGAATTTTTATTGAGGGGATTTGGGGGTTTTTGGATGAAAACGGGCCTACTTACTTTTAAAGGAGGGGAGAAAGGAGGGGAGAAATGCCTTTATATTGAAATGGCGCTTATTGTTTAATTCATGGAGATAATATTTATACTTTGGCGGCATAAAAGTGTTATTAGTATTATTCTTCATTTGATTAAGCACAATTTACTTTAGTTTTAGGCTAGAAATCAACCTTATTCGACATTCACTCAAAGCCCCAAAAATAATGGACTTAAAAGTGTATTAAACTGTATATAAGACATTTGCGAATATATTGATACCATTAATTTGCCTCTTAGATAGAAAAAAGTATGTTTTTTTAATATTTTTCTCTTGCTACAAATCAAATTTCAAATTTGAGTCACCAAAAATGCTAAACTAATTTTTGCTCTAGAAGAATCAATTTTTGGAGTTAGAAAGTGCTTAATACCTCATTTTAATCGCCTGGCATTGCTTTATAATATACAGGTAATGACTTGGTTTTTTATGGAACAGCTGACTAAAAAATCGAGGTTTTGTGATAAACCCACTTTTGTTGTTGCTTCATAAATGATATTTTTTTCCCCAATTTTTTTGGCTGTAAAGAAGCTTTATATATTCATATAACATCCACCTAAATTTGACTTTTGGTATTTTATTTATAACATCACCAGAGGGAATTGAATTTTGGAAAAAAAATATCAATTTATATTTTACACTGCTATGCATTGTTCTTGTTCTTGTTTCTAAAAAAAATTTATATTATAAAAAAGAGAATTATTTAACGCTTCTATAGGTATGTTTATCATTTTTCTAGGCTTAATATAACTATAATTACACCATTTTAAAGTTAGACATCATAACATATTAACACAATTATTGAATCGGTCTGTATTATTAAGCTGGCAACTCTTAAAACAGCTGCATTTCATTATCCTATTATATAAAGTAGTAATCTTTGTTGTCTTTAGCTTAAGATTTCGACAATTACAGTATCTATTGAGTTCTGTGTTTTATGGATGCTTCCTATAGGACCCTGGATAGTTTTGGAATTTTGAAAATAATATCAATTTATATTTTACACTGCTATGCATTGTTCTTGTTCTTGTTTCTAAAAAATATTTTTATAATTAAAAAGAGAATTATTTAATGCTTCTATAGGTATGTTAATCATTTTTCTAGTCTAAATATAAAGGGTGTTAAAATAAAAACCAATCGCTTCACTTTTTTCAATATAAACCTTACAGTTTTGGTCCAAAACTAATAAAAAATAATACAATTCATGCCCAAGCAATGACAATGAGAAAACAATATTGAATTTTGAATCTACTTACCCTTCCAGAGCCCTAGAGCTTAAGACCTAGCCCTTGCAGAGAAATTTGCCCTACGCCGAAAGTGCATATTTTATTACAAATTTGTCTTTTTAAAAACCAATCGCTCACAATATGAACCACCATAAGTACTTAAAATCTTGTAGATAGACCTTATAATGTTTGGAGTTTTTGATGGGGCGTGTAAAGACCTTTCTTTAGACACCTTAACAATGTTTCTAACACAATCTTAGCCAATTTGGCATCAAAAAGATCGACCTGGCAATCATCAAGAACTAGGCATAGACAGAGCCGTTATGCCTCAAAGTTGGATGGGAATGTCTTTTTTATGTCAAATTGGCATAGATTGAGTTAGAAACCTTGTTAAGGTGTCTAAAGAAAGGTTTTTACATGCCCCATCAAAAACTCTAAACATTGTGGGGTCTATCTCCAAGATTTGAAGTACTTATGGTGGTTCAAATTGTGAGCGATCGGTTATTTTTTTAACACCCTTTAACTATAATTCCAGCATTTTTTAAACATCATTATATTCAAGTTATTGTAATTTTTAAATAAAATATCAATATCAAGAACTATTGGAACAATTTTTACCATGCAAAACAAGGTGTTATAAAGTGTAGGATCCCTCACAATATCTATCTGTCTGTCTATAATGCATTACACATGTAATGCTAATAGAGAGGATGCTATAAGAGTGCTCTTATAATGTGAACTTCTCATAATTGAATGGGCTTCCTGAAACCAGAGACCATAAAGTTGGGAGTGCAGGAGTATCCAGGGGGAGGTGCTTGTAAAAGGGTAATTTTTTTAGGGATGGGGGTAATCACCCCCCTTAATATATTATGGGGGTATAAACCCAGCCTTTTAAATTTTTTTTAATAGGAGTAAAGAAAATCCTTAAAACTTTCAAATCTAGGAATCAAACTAGCACCCCAACCAATAATCGGTTCCATGCCAAATGTAGGAGTGGAAAAACATTGAAGGGACAAATGCATGAGTCCCAAACGTCAGAGTGGAACAAACGCAGGAGTGGGACAAACGTTGGAGTGGACAAACACAGGATTTTTGGGACAAACGTCGGAGTGGACAAACACAGGAGTCCCAAACTTTTTTTTCAATTTTGAATTTTTGAAACACAGCCCCCCCTACCTTCGTCCCGTTACTTTTCTTAGTTAGGTTAGGTTAGGATATAGGCTAGGGGGCTGAGCGCTGCAGCCATAGTCATTATTTTGTAGACAGGGGTATAAAAAATTTCAAAATTGTAATATTATTAAAATAGTAGACATTCCTAGGTTTTATTTAAGCAATGTCCACTCCAATGTTTTCCACTCCGACGTTTGTCCACCTTGATGTTTGTCCACTCTGACGTTTGTCCCATTCTTACGTTTGTCCACTCCGATGTTTGGGACTCCTGCATTTGTCCACTCCGATTTTTGGGACTTCTATGTTTGAGGTAAAACCCCAATAAGTAAATCTCAATAAAACTTGATAAAATTATGCAAAATATCAAAGTATTCAATCCCTGAATTTCAACCATCTATCTTGAATAGGAGTAGAGAAAATCATGAAAACTTGAATTGTAGGAATAGATATAGCCCACCCCAGTTTTTTGGCAAATCCTAATGAAACTTGATGAAAATATGGAGTATTGATAGAGAGAGAGAATATTCAATCCATGAAAATTTAAGCCTTCTATCTTTTATAGAAGCCGATAAAATCTCGTTTTCCCCTTTCTGTCTCAGACAGACAGACATACCAATGGACAGACATACAGATGAATGGACAGACAATGGACGGACAAATATTTTGAATTATAGAGTAGCTTCACTACTAAAAAACTAAATAGGATAATTGTTGTACACAAATTGATTTCAGTATGTTTTAAATGAGCTTACATAATCAAGGACATCCAAGCTTTTTGATTTGGGGGGAAGGGGGGAGGGAAATTTGGGCATCCCCATGTTTATTTTGTGGGGTAATCTTTATATAAAAAAGGCAAGGACCTCAAAGCTTTTTATATTTTTTTTTTGGGGGGGGGGGAGAGGGGAAGATTAAAAATAAAAAATTTAAATATTATGGGGTTGCCCCAAATTAATTAATAACCCTTAACCCCCTAACCCCCCCCCCCCCCCCCACCGGGACATCCCTTTACATAAAGTAATGATTATAAAGTTGCTAAGTACCTTACTGCTACAAAAATCATCTTCCAACATTTAAGATTAATTCTAAAACGCCTGAATTAACAATAAGAGCTAACCATGCACAGTGCCTTCGAATGTGCTTTGACTTAAGTGTCAGAACCTAAATTGGGACATAGTGCATTTCATTACCCTAGGTTAGGTAACTTCATTTCACTTTTCAAAAAAATCTAAAATGCAGCGGTTTTTGAGAAAATTAGATTTAAAAATTTCTAGTTAAATTTTCACCCACTAGGAGTTACCGCATAATCATGACAAGAAAATCAAAGATTATTTATTTAATATTTTGAACAACTTTGCTTTTATAAAGTCAGTCATAAAACCTCCCTATATATGATTTATTTAAGGCTGAATTTCTGTGACCTTAGCAAAGCAATTGATAAAAATAGCCATTAATTACATCACTTCAGGAGTGGTTTTATGAAGAAATTTATTAGAGCAAACTTGTTCAAAATTAAAAATAAATAATCTTTGCTTTTCTTGTTATGATTATACGGTAACTCCTAGTGGGTGAAAATTGAACTTGAAATTTTCAAATTTAATTTTCTCAAAAACCGCTGCATTTTAGATTTTATTGAAAAGTGAAATAAAGTTACCTAACCTAGGGTAATGAAATGCACTATGTCCCAATTTAGGTTCTGACACTAAAGTCAAAGCACCTTAGAAGGCACTGTGCATGGTGTGGATATACACATCCTAATTGTAAAAATGTTTTGCTTTTTAAAATTGTAAATCAATTATTCAGGAATCGTTTTACTTTGTTTGTTTACTAGCAGCTGCGCTCCAAACATCTAGGAGCTCTGTAAAAAAGGAGTAAGGAAATTAGTAAAATAGCCTTATACTTTACCAAAATCTTAAGCTACAGACAAAAAAGCTTTATATAACATGTATTAATTTGTAAAACTGCAAATGATAAAATATGACCTATTTTTTTCTCTTTAAAAATTCTCTTTAAACACCTCCCCCTTTTTATATAAAGATGCTAATTCCCCCCTAACCCCAAGAGGATATAAGCAGTAAAAACCCCGCAGGTGGCACAATTTTCTAACACTTCTTTCTTATTTAGTCTTTTAAAAGGATTCAAAATGCATTGACATATATATATTTTTTTTTAACTCTTATTTTATACATCTTAATTGGAACTGATGATCTATTTTTATAGAGAAACATATGTATTCCATCAATAAAAAGTTAAAAAATTAAGTGTGTTTATACATATAATAATTACTATATATAATAGGATAATGAAATGCAGCTGTTTTAAGGGTTGCCAGCTTAATAATACAGACCGATTCAATAATTGTGTTAATATGTTAAGATGTCTAACTTTAAAATGGTGTAATTATAGTTATATTTAGCATAGAAAAATGATAAACATACCTATAGAAGCGTTAAATAATTCTCTTTTTTATAATATAAATTTTTTTTTAGAAACAAGAACAAAAACAATGCATAGCAGTGTAAAATATAAATTGATATTTTTTTTCCAAAATTCAATTCCCTCTGGTGATGTTATAAATAAAATACCAAAAGTCAAATTTAGGTGGATGTTATATGAATATATAAAGCTTCTTTACAGCCAAAAAAATTGGGAAAAAAAATATCATTTATGGAGCAACAACAAAAGTGGGTTTATCACAAAACCTCGATATTTTAGTCAGCTGTTCTATAAACAACCAAGTCATTACCTGTATATTATAAAGCAATGCCAGGCGATTAAAATGAGGTATTAAGCACTTTCTAACTCCAAAAATTGATTCTTCTAGAGCAAAAATTAGTTTAGCATTTTTGGTGACTCAAATTTGAAATTTGATTTGTTGCAAGAGAAAAATATCAAAAAAACATACTTTTTTTATCTCAGAGGCAAATTAATGGTACCAATATATTCGCAAATGTCTTATATACAGTTTAATACACTTTTAAGTCCATTATTTTTGGGGCTTTGAGTGAATGTCGAATAAGGTTGATTTCTAGCCTTTAACTGGCTTTTGATGCCCCCCTAGAATCTTGGGAATCTGGATTTTTAAGGGTAAGGAAGAGCAGAAAAGTTGCTTTAAATAATCTGAAAACTTATTCTATACATAAAATAGCCTAATACCACCATTGGACTTGTGTGGAGCTTTCAATGAATAGAGATCTCAATCGGTTCAGAGGATAACAAAATCTTAAGATACAGACAAAAAAAAACTACTTTGTATAGATTAATTAAGAAACCACACGTAAACACCTAGCTACAATCGTTTAGTTTGGAAATTATAAAAATCAATTGTTCATTTTAACTTTGCAAGATGATTCCTATAACAATGAAGTTTAGACAGTTTGGAAAGAATTGATTTATTATTACTTGGATATTAAACCAGATTTTCAATTTTTCTAATATAGTCGTGGATGGCTAAAATAACGATACCCCCTTCAAACCTCTTGACCATATCCCTTCCCCTCCCACTGGATGATCGAACTAACCAATAAGTAAGGTCCATACTGGCTAGCTAAATTTTCCTCTGTCAATACATCCACGTATATCCTATATCCATTAGCCTTGTTTAAGTTTTGTATCTTTATGATATTTGGAAGGGAGTTTTTTTTGGTATCTATGATCTTTCTCAATATTGATGTCCTTGTTTAAATTTATCTTTTCTCAGAGTTTTCAAAACTGAAAACAAATATATCAATCAATGTTCATGGTAGTTTTTGTTAGATTCTCATTTTAAATCAAGGTTAATTTTTTAAAGTTTAGAATTCAACAATTTAAAGGGATGTTTAATTATGATAAACAAAATTTTCCCTTTTTGTAAATAAGAATTATTGGTGGAATAACAGATCTATTGTATAAATGTATATACAGACAACTACCTCCCTTTCTTAATCAAAGACCTCTTTCGTCTGCTTCTAAATTATTTTCTGCTACTTGGCTGTGTTAATATAAGCGACACAATTGGTTGATTTTCAATGACCCAATAGAAGGGTTGCAAAAGATGGTTTCGAAGGGGAGATACAGTTATTTAACCCTTTCTCCCTGTAGTGTTTTACTCTAATGGTGGAATATTTGAAAAATGCTAGTTTGAATCAACCAATCAATAATCAATTAAAGTCTCAACAAATGATAGAACTCTACCCACCCCCATGATTAGTTTTTTTACCTCCTCGATTCAAAAAATAAAAAGCTTGGACGTCAAAAGTATGGCCGTCAATCTCCAATAAATTAAAGACCTTATCTTCCTTATTTTTTGACTTTTTAAAAAGAATCATTTCATTGGCAAGATTTGATATATTTACCAACTTTACCAAGATTTTTATCATTTCCATATAAAATAAAAATGACGCGGATAAGAGTCAAAACAATAGGACAATTCATCCATTATTTATGGATAATGGCAAGGGCGTGTACACTATTTTAGAGGAAGGGGATAACATAAGTAAAAAGGGCACCCCCCCCCCCCCACTCCTATAACAAACAATTTTCACAACATACATAAAAGCGAAGCTAAAAATAAATGACAAACGTGTAGGGTGTCAGAACTTTATAAGCAGAACATTTCTTTGTAAGTCTAAACAAAACTGTTCATGTTGCACAATTGCGTAAATACAGAATAAAGTAAAAGGACTTTCATTTTAGGATTTTATTATAGAGATGCCTCGCTAAAGATATTGAACCTTGTTGTCCTAGGAAATATTCTTACAAAAAAAATCAGATGCATAAGTTGATTATAGCATCAAAAAAAGTATAAAAAACAGAATGATTTAAATGGAATGCGTGACTTTCTGGTAAGGCCTATAGAGTTGCTACGCCTTTTAAATCGTACTAACTGTATGAAGAATCACCATGCAAAGCTTTGCTTTAAAAAATTTAATACCAATATAAAAATTTAAAAAAGCTGTATAAATTTTAGCTTTTCACGTTTTCCGATAGGCACTTTTTCATGAAAGTATTTGAAAATTATTATTAATCATATTCATGTATAGCGTTGTCGAAATAACTAAAAACTCTTTAAAAAACTGGAGTCCCGACATAAATCAGCTGACCCGAAACAAAAACAAACTAAATATAAATATTATTCGTATGTATTTTTGTATGTGGTTGCATGGTTTTGTGATTTATAATATCTTGCAATGCGTTCCCGAGTGAATTTAGTTATATATCTAGTCTTGCCAGTACAGCTTTGTCATAGTCGTAATATTATACAATTTCAGGTAATAATTTGTAAAACATTTTTTTTTTTTTTTGGGAGGGGGTCTTAGTGTGTAGAACTCGTAACCTACTAATTTAGGGCATAAAACAAAGGTTTGTAAATAAAAGGGTAAGGAAGCAAAACATTACTTTGACTGACTTATACTCGGAATTTCATGATCAAACTGGGGAAAAGCACTAAATTTTTTAGCCCTCTAGCTCTAATAGGAACTGAGATAATAAGGGGAGAGTACTTGATATGAATGTCATCTTTGCATGTTTTATGTAATGAAATTTTAAGTGCTTGCATTCTAAAACTCAACTTTTTGAAGTTCTTTTTGGATCAGAAAATTTTTAAAGTCCATTTTATCTGTTTCATATCCCCTCTTTGACTAATTCCAATATGAACCAGCCTTAATCTTGGACATGTTTTGTTATTCTTTTAAAAAATATCATGCAAAAACATACGATAAATATAGAACTAAATTACACCCCTGTTTCGTGTGCACAGGTAGCACGAAAACAGAGTTCACCGATATTAAAGTGACCTATTCTATAAAAAAACTATTATCCATTGCTCTTGCAAGGAATTCTTTGTATATAGGATCAAGCTACCACATTTTCTATATAAAATTTTTTAATTTGCTTCAATTATATATGTTAGGTATTAAGTACAATTTTAGATTTTTTCTTCAATAATTTTGATTTTTTTTGCAGAAATAATTTTAATGATGGCTTATGAAATTGAGTTTGGGACAAAAGATGTTGTATCTTTTAAATAATTGGAACATTACAAATCTTTATTGCGTTTTTCACTATTCCTCAACCCTTACGCACCCCCTCCCCCCATCATATATTCAACTTTTTAAATTAAATTTTAAAAGCGAATCTTTGATTTATAAACTATTCGTACATTAAATGCGAAGCTATTTTATGATTTGTGCAGGTCCATTTTCTGTACATCTGTCTGTACGTATGTATGAACATTCATCAACGTACGTCCGTCCGTCTATAGCTCTTATAGCGCGCGCGATAATTTAGGCATGTACGTTAGAATTGTCACTCATAAGAATTTCTAACTAGTGTCGGTCTGCCATGCATCTGTAAGTCATCTGTAAGTTCGTCTGTCGTACACGACCATGTGTACGTTTGTCTGTACGTTTTGATGTACGTTTGTCTCTACGTTTTCTCTGCATATTGGTGCACGTCTGTCTGTACGTACATCCGTCTGTACGTTTGTCTAAACGTCTGTCTGTATGTCCGTCTGTCTGTACATTCTTCTTTACATCCATCATATCTTTACATTAAATTGTCTGTACTTGCTGTATGTATGACCTTTTAAACATCTGGATGAACGTCCTGTATGTACATCAGTCTGTCCATCTGTAACAGATGGCTCATACCACGCAAAATTTAGTCATGTTAGAATTATCATATGAATTATTAAATAGGCATGATCATTACATTCATAGATATTGTTGTCCTTGTTAAGGAAGCATATTTACCACACATATACTAATACATTGAATGTTGTGTAGACATGAGTTTTAGCATGTACGTTTTTGATAAAATTGACTTAAGATAATTTAATTATTTTGAAAGTTTCCTGAATTTTTGCACTGTTCATTTTGTTGATTCATTTTACCATCTGAAAAATAAATAGGTAATTATTGTAGGTAATTATTTCTGATGTTAAAAATTAAACTTTTGAGAAAAATAACATGAACATGCAATTTACTGGTTAGATCTCAAGTATAATTTTGATCTTGCTGCGCCTCTTTTCAAACAATCGCAAAAGGAACAGCGGAGGAGTGAAAATGGGTTGGTTGTATTGCAATTTTGACAACGGAAGGTTTTTGCTTTTGGCTTTGAACCCAGAGCTATCTTTGATGTCGAGCATATTCTATCAACTTTTAGCATCTAAAAATTATTATCAATGTTATACATGCTTATTGGGCCAAACAGAAAATTGAGCATCTAATCATGCTAGTATACATACACATGCTATATATTTTCATGCCTTTTTTCATAAGAAGCTACATTGAAAAATGCAAAAATTTAAGGTTCTCATATTTTAAATCTAAAAATAGGAATTAAATGGTACTACATATCTTAAAACTAGAGCTTATGGAAGTTCTACTATTAACACAAGCCATGCAATTTAAATTTTAAACAAGGATCATAACATCCATAAAAGCCAAGCACTGAAACGTTAGGACAAACGGACATTAACACTTGTATAGTGTCAGAACTTAACAATCAGAATATATTTCAATGTATAAGAGTCGATGCAAAAGTGTACCTAAGTAAATTTTTTGTAAATCTGCTTGGATACAGGATAATGTTTATGGACATACTAACATTTTTAGGACTTTATTATAGGGTTGCTTTGCTTATAATATGGTACTTTGTTGTCCCAGGAATCAATATAGGTACCAAAAATCAGATCAATGGGATAATTAGATAAGATAAAATTTCTTGTTAAAAAGTAAAAAAAATCAACATGTTTAAAATGGATGTACGGACATTCTGTTAATGATTTTAGATTTGCTATGCTTTCTAAATCGTACCTAACTACTAAAGGTATCATCATGCAAAGTTTGAAATTGATAGGACAATTCTAACATGCATTAACTAACAAAAAAAGCTATCTGTTCCAGACGTACGGACCGAACATAATTATAGTAATGCTTTGCCTTAAAAATAATTCTAACCTGGTGGATATATTTTGTTCTTTCAATATTATTAGCAATATTGTGGGTCCTCCCAGCCTGTAAATTTCCTTTATGGTGTATTCTTTCAATGTTTTGTTCACTGAGGGAACCACAGTGCCCTTCCATGCTTGATATAACTTTGGGAACACAAAAAATTAAGGTATCTAATTTTGGGGTAATGTTTTTGCTAACATGCATTACCTAGAGTTCACCAAATTTGTCTAAATCATTTTTTAAATTTTCATATTCTATTTCTGGAATTTTTTCGGTGCTCAACAGAGTCCTACATATCTGCCTATATAATGGATAATGGTTTGGGTATTTTACTATATACCTTGGATGGGTTAGTTTTGTGTTTAGAAGAATAATCAGAAATTCGTTTTAAAAAGATATATTTCCTAGCCATAAAAACTCTAAACAGCTGTATAGTTAAAGTTAATAATGATAATTTAAAATTCATTTTTGAGAAAACTATAAAACAGGGCCAGAACATCAAATGCTTTGAAGACATCAATATACCATTATCCATTCCTAAATAATTCAAAAATTTCGTTCCAGATATCTTCTAGAGCCTCATTTTTTAGTAGGGCTGTAAATTCTTTAAAATTTTCAAGCCATTTCATGGCTGTGGTAGCTGTATAGATGTTTCCATAGTAAACTTCTGGGCTTATTCTTAGATTTTTCATTTTTTTATATATAGCAGTACATATTGACCCTGATGATGAGAGTAGTTTAGTATCGAGCTCTGCTCTTCTTAGTCTTGAATTTTGAATGTCCAGGTCATTTTTTGTTATATTTATGCTTATTTCTTTAAGGCATTCTAAAATAGTCTCCCTTACCTCCTCCAATGATATGTTTTGACATTTCAGACATTCATATTTTGAATTGAGTGCCCCTATCACCTTTACTTCTTGGCTGGTCATACCCTGGCAGATAGCATGTACCCAGACAGATGTATCTAAATAGAAATATAGGCGTTATCCTCTTAGGAATTTTTTTCTTCATTTTTTTGCAATTTTATACCCCCCCCCTGACTAAATGACTGGGTTAGGTAAGGCTAGGTTAGGTTATATGGCTAGGGGGCCCAGCGCCTGCGGCTAGGCAGGCCAGGGGGCCGTTTTTCTGTGGGGGGGGGGGGGGGGTATAAAAATTGTCAAATTTTGAGAAAAATTTTCTAAGAGGATAATACTGAAATATATTATATTTCTAACTCAAATACCTAATATTTTTTTGGGAATAAGATTAAAATTGTAAAGGGTTAGCTTTATTTCTGTTATATTCTTAGATACTCTATTTTTAGTAGCACAGCTAATCTACAATTCACCATGTCTTTCAGTCTGTCGCTTTATTATTCAGTTAGTCCCTTGTTCTGAGCATCTTGTATGTAATTTACTTTGTCTGTCAGTATGCCAGTCATCATACAAAATATAAATATTTTTAAAAATAATTGAATTTCCATGACTTTATTGAGCTGCGCTTCTTATGGATGTTTTCATCCTTGTTATCAAACTTTCACTAAAAACATTAAGAGGTATATGCACATCAGAGAACTATCTCTGTTTAAAGTGATCACGAAGCTGGAAAATAGTTGATATATGTTACAGATTAATGTTTTTTAAGAGTATTTTTAAAAGAATTAAGTCTTATATACTTCACATTTAAAAATTTATCAAACTTTAAAAAAATTAATTTTCACACATTAAAACATTTATGTTTTTTGTGTGTTTTATTATACATATCTTAAAACCTATCAAATTGACAAATTACACTTATTTTTCTTGAAATTTACTCGTGGATGCATAGTTAAATATGTAAGGTTTTGTTACATACATATTAAACTAACCAAAATAGGTTGTATATAGCTTTCTAGGGGTGATTAAAAATTCTCCCAATGATCGGAAAAATATATCCATATATGGAAAAAACCATTTCTGATTAATTTCTGATTATGGACCCTGAAATTTCATTTTTTCGTTTATTTTTAAATCAATTTAAATATCTAAATATCTATAGATATATGATGTAAAAAATCATTAGAAATCAGTCATTTGCTTTGTATATATATGATACAATGTAATATAACTAAAAAGATAAATATAGGCAATTTTGAAATATTATCAAAGCAAACTTAAAAATGAGAAATCTCGGCACCTTTCTTAAAAGAGAAAGGGAGAAGGAAAGCATTAAAGTGTGCAACAAAACAAAACAAACACACTCTACAGCTGTAAACCTGTCTGCTTGTTGTTAGTTGGTTAAAATAATAATGCATTCATATTTTATGTTTTTTACAATCAATATAATTCAAACGCAAGTTATGTGATTATTATTATTATGTAAAAGCAAGGCTTTTATACATTAAAGCCTTATAAGTGCCTTAGATTGGATTTATGCCATTTTCCTAATTTAAATTAACCTCCTAAGAGGAACCATATCAGTTCAGCAGTTAGCGAGATTCTTCACTACAGACATAAAAAACTTACTACTATTTTAAATACTAACTACTTAAAACATACAATCCTTTATTTAATGTTATATTCAACTTAATATATCGTAGATTAAAAAAATGTATATATTTTGAACACAGAGTAGTAAAAGCTTGTTTAAGGTAATTATATTATAATTTATATAACTTCAAAGGTGCATTTGTTCATTGTCTTAGTCATTTGTATATATTGGGATAAGTCACCGGATATTAATTTGATGTATATCTCAATTATGTTAAATAAAATTTACCCTTTTGTAGAAACTTTTAATTTTTATCAACCTATAAGGAAATAATAAAAGCACACAAAGTATGGACAATGAACTGATGCACATCTCAATTTCGTGGAAAAGTATGGACACTGCATTTTTGTACCATCCAATAAAAATCATATTTAAGTTTCTCTGCCAACGAGTGAGAGCATTCTTATAATTTTTTACTAGTTTTATTTACATGCCAATATCCCCTCCCTGCCTGGTATAATGAGTTATTTTATATGATTACGCATATACGCACGCTTATATAAAGGTAGAGGGAATGGGATACTAACTTATGGCTTGATTCACATGCCACTCGTTAAAGAATAATTTCTACAGAAAAATTCAGACCTTATATTCTACTGATAACAAGAAATGTCTACTTAGTGAAATATTAATTAAGTATATTGTTTAGGTATGAATTGTTTGATGTTTGTGTTCTTTTGTTGCAAAGTTTTGCAGAAATATTGAATCGTTTCTTAAAGGTAATTTAATGACAGCAACCATAAAAGCAAAGCTCTGAAACTGTAGGTCAGACAAACATTAAAGCCAAACAAGGAGAATATAATTAAGTCAAAACAAAATTGTAAATAAAAGGGGGGGGGGGGGGTAATGCAACCATCTCGTAATCAGTGAGCAAATGGCACTTAGAATTCGAATTTTGATCTAAACTTTTGCATGAGTAATCCTTGGTAGGTCTATTTTCCCTAAATTTAACAAAAAGTTGGAAAAGTAACGGCTGGCGGCTCAGCCGTTTAGCCGTTTTTTGCCTATTTTCAGGGTAAATTCATCATCAATTACGTAGGAATCAACTATTTAAAACATATTTTTGGTTTAATTCATGTTAGATAATAGCAATAACCATTTTTGAAACTTCTAGTACCAACAGCTACCGTCGAGAACCGTTTGATAGCATTTTGGAGTGGCAACGAGAATAAGGTGGAGATAGGTTTTGTGAATAATTTGTACTATAGATATCCAAAAAATGGCAAAACTGCTGAGCCGCCAGCGGTTAGTCATTACTTTTCCAACTTATTGTTCGATTTAGGGAAAATAGACCTACCAAGGATTACTCATGCAAAATTTTAGATGGAAATTCGAATTCTATGTGCCATTTGCTCACTGATTACGAGATGGTTGCATTACCCCCCCCCCCCCTTATAAGAGATATTTGTCAGACGAACGAACGAACGGACCCTAATTTAATATAAAAAATTGTATGAACGCTAGTTAATTTGAGTAATTTATGCAAAACTAAGAATGACAAAATCCTTAAAGGCGAAGTTTAACAAAACAGACAAACAAAAAAACCATTCCTTTAATCGCTTGTGTGTTGTCTGCAAAAAGTAAATTGTTCTCAAAGGGAAATGGAAATTTAAAAAAAAAAGTCTTCTGGCTTCCTAGAATCGTGTCTTTTTATATCTGATAATGAAAATATTCCACCAATAGAATGTCCATTTAAAATGATCATTATATTTTAGTTTGAATGGCCTAAATTTCTGACCCTACCTCCTGACAGAGAGTAAGAACCTAGTTTCCTAAAATTATAAAAACAGGTAAAAACTATAGTTAAATACTAGCAACTATACTCTTAGAGGGAAAGAGGGTTTACTTTTCACTTCAAATTTTAGTATGGAAATATTTTTTTTAAAAAGGGGAGGGGGTCAAAGGCGATTTCACTGGGGAGGTTAAAGGTACCCAAAATAAATATTAACTTTTACTGGACATAAAAGAAGAAAACGATGTCAGTCCAGTGTTTTCACACAGACATCCTGTTACTTTATATATACAAGACTAGCAGCTACGCCCCTAGAGACCTTTAAGGGGTGATGACCTTCCCCCCACCTTTTTTAAAATTTTAGTTTTAATTTTAAATTTAAGAAGAAAATAAAAAAAAATTATAGGGTCATTTTTTCATATGTCGATATATATTTAGTATGGGGGTGGTACTTCCCCTCCCCACAAAATCGTTATAAACCTGGACCTATGAAAAGCCAAATTGTAACCATATTGGTTCAGCTTCTAGCGAGTTCCTTTGCTACACACAGACTGATAGACATCATGTTGCTTTGTGTAAGAATATACTTTCAAAAATGTAAAAAAAAAATTATCAAAACTAGTACTCAGATTATAACAACAAAGTAATTAATTGGGAAAAAATCACGAAACCTATACATGCTTTTCAGCTCTAGTTGGGGGGCAACACTTGACGACCATTTTATCTGCCAACAAATATAATTTTAGATTTATTTCGCATGTTGGCTATACCTTATTTCTTGCGGATCCCCCTTCTAAAGCTGAAGAGGGGGGGGGGGTGTATTCATACTTTAGTTTTAAAAAGAATAAGTAAATAAGAAATTAAGAAGGTTGGTCAATGTTTTCTTAGCACAATTTCTCTTGGGAGTTGGTAAAGCCCTCTTCCAAAATAGTTATTGATTCTATGCAGTTATTGGATGCATATATGTGATTAGTAGTTTGATGTATATGTGTCTTGTTCGGGTTTTATTTCATCAAACTACATAAGAACCTTTCCCGGAATTTTTATAGGCTTCGATTTAAAGGCATCCTTTATCTGTTAGCGAGATCTTTTAAAATGTTCTTTATTAATTTTTTTTCTGGTGTTGAGAAGTTGCATACCATACCTACTTTACGCGCTTTGAGAACTCGAGAAATAAGAAATTAAATCAATGAAAATTAATGATATCTCTAGTTTTCATTCAAAACCAATTAATATTCGGTAGATTAGAACCGGTTCTCAGCCATGCCAAAAATTATGTCTAGTATCGTATTATATATCCAGTTTTTTACGAATAAAAACATATACAACTATAAGATTAAAACAATTTTTTAGCCCTGAGATGCTGAAGGCATGAAAAGCTGTTTATAATACGATGCGAGAAGTAACTATTATTTTGTTTATGCAAATTTTGAAAAATAAGAATGTAAATGTCTTATGTAGTTGAATTAAAAATATAAAAAAATTCTTAAAATATTGACTTGTTTTTATGATATTTAGTTTTTACGATGTTTAATTTTTTTTATAAGCAAAGCTACTCTATGATTAGAAATGTCCATTGTTGGTTTAAGGGATTAGACAAAAGTCTTAACATTATTACCCCTTGTAAGTATTAGTTCAATGATTTAAAAAAAGGAATTTTGTGGAACTATCCCTTTTTCTTATTTCTAAATTTTTCCTTGCGTTGTTTGCTTTTTCTGTTTTTTTCTCTAGTTGGAACTCAAGTAAAGAAGATTAATCTAGTTCAGGGTTATATACTTTTTATATAAATTTTTTTAAAAGCGAAGTTTTTCTATAATTAGGGTAGGGTCATACATTCGTCCGTCCGTCACAGTTAGCTCTTTTCGTGAATTGAAATAGGTTAGAACTGTCCTATTGATTTCAAACTTTGCATGCTGGTTCCTATAACAGTTAGGTACGACTTAGAGAGCGCAGCATCTCTATAATCGTTACCAGAAAGTCCGTACGTCCATTTGAAACGATCTGATTTTTTTTACTTATTTTACAACAACTTTTGAATGTTGAAATTGTCCTATTCATCTGTTTTTTGGAATACTGATTCCTAATTAATTAATACAACAAGGTTATACGTGAAGCATCTCTATAATCAAGTCCTAAAAACGTTACTATGTCCTTAGACAGCAACATGTATCTAATTAGTTTTGCAACAAAATTACTTACAATTTTGTATAGACATATGCATTAATATTCAGTTTATTCAGTTCTGACACTCTTCAAGTGTCAATGTTTGTTTGTCCATACATTTCAGAGCTTCGCTTTTATAGATGTTGTCATCCTTGTTATATTGAATTTTACTTCTTTAAAAGCCTTTGACGTTACATGTCAGGTATATTAGTATTCGATTTTAGAAGTAGCAAAGCTACTTTATAATTTAATTTGTCTGTCCTAGAAACAGATCTATAGTATAAATGTATATACAGACAACTACCTCCCTTCTTTTTCAAAGACCTCTTTTGTCTGCTTCTAATTAATTTTCTTCTACTTGGCTATGTAATATAAGCGATACCATTGGTTGATTTTTTAATGACCCAATAGAAAGGTTGCACAAGACGGTTGCGATGGGGAGATACAGTTATTTAACCCTTTTTCCCTCTAGTGTTTTACTGTAATGTCCTAGATAACTAGGGGCCCTTGAGGAGAGTTAGGATTAGTCTACCCCCTTCACTAATTTTCATGAAAATTAAAAAAAATATTTGGTTGGTTGTCATTTTTTCTAGGAGCGATTTATCTTATGTGGGTGGTAGTACACTCCTCTTCAAAAGCTATAAGCCATTCCAGGACCTACGAGAAGCTAAATTGTAAAGGAGAACCAAATCTGTTCAGTGGTTAGTGAGATCCCTTGCAATAGACAACAAAACCTGACTACTATATGTAATAGGATTTATGAAAATTTGCTAAAAATTTATGTATAATTTATTTTAGATAAGCAAAGCTTTTATATAATTAGGGTTTGTCCACCTGTCCATTACAGTTAGCTCTGTTCTTTGTTTATCTAGACATGTTAGAATTGTCCTATTGATTTCAAACTTTCGCATGATGATTCCTATAACCGTTAAAAAGCGTAGCAACCCTATAATCTTTACCAAAAAGTCTGTATTTTTACGAAATTCCGTAAAGGTGTGTGTTTTAAGACTTTAAAATGGGAGTAGAACTCTAAAATTTGTTATGACAGTTGCTCTAATATGGTACTATATAAAACTGTGAAGAAACGGCGGCAAAGCCTTTTCTACTGCCAAAAAAACAGTATGCCCTACAAAATTTTGGTTTGCTTTTTCTTGCTAAATTACCCAGATTTAAATCATTTAGGACAAACTTATTATTTTCTAAAATAGTTGACCTTTTATTTGCACTGGACACTTCTGATTTCTTTGATTTAAATTTTAGAAACATGTCCCAACTCTGTCAAAAAAAAGTTTGTCTCAAATGATGCAAAATTGTCTAATTTGGAAAGAAAATGCGGAAATTTTTGCAGTTTTTGGCAGGAGTTGTGATTCCAACGCCGTTTTTTAAAAAAAATGCACGTTAAACCCCATTATATCAACTACCATGCCAAATTTTAGAGTTCTACTCCTTTTTCAATGTCTTAAAACACACACCTTTACGGAATTCCCCCTTTAGGAACAATTTTGTTTAGTCTTAGTACTTAATGTTCTGTTTAGTAAGTTCTTACACTCTACAAGAGTTATCGTTCGTTTTTCCTTCCTTGTGATATTAGATCTTCGCTTTTATAGATGTCTGGCCTTGTTTTCCTATGCTGCTTATGGACATTTTAATCCTTATTATTAACGTCTAATAAGTTAGAAGTTGGATAGGTTTAATCCAACATATTGAACTTGACGTATAGAATGTATAGACCAAGAAAATCTTTTCCAAATTAAGTATTTTATTGATCAAAACACAAAAACTCAATATATATGTATATAAAAGGAATTTTAATCTTCACTAAAAATAAAAACATAATCAATTACAAAAGCTTAGGGTTTACAAAATTTAAAGGAGGCATTCAATGATATTTTCAGGTGAAATTAAAAGTAAGATCAAATCCATAGAAATTTTAAGAAATTAGTTTTTACTGTAAAGTGTTTTAAAACTTTTTTTTATATAAATACTGATATTGTTTCTGAAGATAAAAATTAGATTTAAAAAACTACGATAAAAATAGAACAAAAAAAATAATAAAAGCCATTTAACATTGCATTAATGTTTTGAATAGATAGAATGACACGAATTACAACATTAATAAAAAATAGCAAACATGGTCAAAATGAATTATTGAAATACTAGCGGCTACGACCCTAGAAGCCTCTAGTGGCACTTTAAATGTTTGGTTTTTTGTTGCGTTCAAGATTCTACGATACCTCGCAATGATACGTAGGAGTCTCTATACTTAAAATAAAAATTTCGATTTATTTCTCTTGGGAGGGTGGTGGTACACTCCCTCAAAATAGTTAAAAACCTTCCTGGGACCTATGAGAAGCTACCCTGTTAAGGAGAACCCGATCAGTTCAGCGGTTAGCAAGATCCTTCAGTACAAACATACAAACACACAGACAAACATTCTGTTACTTTATTATAAGGATTTACTAGAAAAAGGGAATCGACTCAACTGAAATACATATGAAAGAAAGATGAAAGAGCAAGGATCTTAAGGAAGAAGATAATGTCCGATAAATTGATGAAAATTCCCAATGATGATTCACAAAATTATCCCTTCTGTAGATTAAAATTAGTGGTTAAATCATTTGAACATGCAACTATATGAACCAGACAATTAAAATTCACTAATGTCCCCAAAGTTGGTAAACTAACAAATAAGAAAACATAATTTTAAAACGACGGGGACTAGTGTAATAATCAGTCAATAGTCTCTTCTCTCTCTCTGGGTAAACCTTATACTAAAGTAACAGGATGTTTGTCTGTTTGTTTTCTGTGTGTCTGTACCAAAAGATCTCGCTAACCGCTGAACCGATCGGGTTCTCCTTAACATGGTAGATTCTTATGGGTTCTAGGAAGGTTTATAACTATTTTGGGAGAGGGTACAACCACCCTCCCAAGAGAAATGACAAAAAAATAAAAAAAAATTTAAAATTTATGGGAGACTAAAGAATAAAGAGGTAACATAGAGACTTTAACAAACAAAAACATCTAAAGTGCCACTAGAGGCCTCTAGGGGGGGGGGGCCGGGGGGGGGGGGGGGTAGCCGCTAGTTAATAACATATAGGCTTGAAAAAGTAAAAAATGATGATATATTTAGTTTTGCTTAGTTCAATATGAATACATAAATCTCTGCAAAATATCAACCAATATAAGTACATAATACATCTATAACAAATAAATCACAAAAGTTAGTATCAAAGAATTAAATCATCTTTAGTGTAAACTTTTAAAAAAAATTTCAATAACGAAGCTCTTTGTAATGGATAGCTCTTAGCATCAATTTTTTTTTGGGGGGGTAATATAATAATTTTATAAAGGCACCTAGCTAATTATGAAATATTTAGTAGGGAAATTGCGCGCGAAGCTCGCCAAATTTTTTTGGTTGGGATTATTTCTTTGGGGGTGGGTATTTCCCCCCAAAAAATTTTTCGGGGTGGATAAATACCCCCTCCTAAATGGTTGGGGTGCCTACGGCACCCCCAGGATAGGGGTAAATTTTTAATGTGGGGGGCAAAATGGAAAAATTTTTGGGGGTGCCTACGGCAACCCCAAATTTGTTTAGGGGGGGAGAGTTATCACCACTTTACCCCCCTCCCCTTGGACTTCCTTGAATAATTGAGTAAAATCTTTTGGGCTAGGTCACTAATTATTCCAAGTTTTGGTATTTTTAAAAAAACGGCGGCGGTCGTGGTATGAGTCACCACATCCCACCCCCCCCCCCTTTACCTATATTCAAAAGAAACCTAGTATATTTAACTGAAAAAGAAATGTGCTTTAAATTAATTGCTCTCGTTCATAAATGAATTTAATTATTTAATAAAATTCAAAATTTCCCGAAAGCATAGGCATGCAATTGCTACTTGAAACTAAGAAATTTAAGATGTAAAAGTTTGTTTTTCAAAAAGTGACACTTCCAACTTCTCACTTTGTTTTTATTTCTTCTAGATTTTGAATAATAAGCTTCAGTTTGTTTTATGAAATCACAGTCAACAAGATCATCTAAATAAAAAAATAATATTATTTATATAGTTTGAAAACAACATAAATGTCAATTTTTGGCCGATTTTAAATAAAGTGGGATGGATACACTCCGTGAAAAAAACTAAGGTGGACGGATACACCTCCCCTCCTTGACAATGGTCTGAAAATTGAATTTTGGGACTTTCCCTATAGAGACTAGTGGGGCAAGACTCCCCCAAACACTAAAAATTTAAGTTCTGAGCTTATTTTTAGAGATATTGAGATGAAATCTGTAATGATTACCTAGTTTGGTTATTTTTAAAAAGGTTTCTGAAGAAAAATCATTTCAATATCTCTAAAAATAAGCTCAGAACCTAAATTTTTAGTGTTTGGGGGTATTTTGCTCCACTAGCCCCTAGAAGGAAAGTCCCAAAATGAAATTTGTAATGATTACTTAGTACGGTTATGTTGGAAAAGTTTACTTAAAAAAACAGGTTGATATCTTTAAATATAAGCTCAAAACTCAAAGTTTTAGTGTTTGGGGGTCTTTTGCTCCACTAGCTACTAGAAGGAAAGTCCCAAAATGAAATTTGTAATGATTACTTAGTTTAGTTATGTTAAGATAGTTTTCTGAAAAAAAAAATCATCTCAATATCTCTAAAAATAAGCTCAGAACCTAAAAAAATCCTGTGCACGCCACTAAATAAGAGGTTTTGTCAATTCATTTTAAACATGATTGACGTAATAACCCGCAACCGTGGCTCAACACGTAGCGCAACTGCTCGTCGTTGAGAAGGTAATAGGTTCGAATCTCGGTCCGACACTGCGTCATAACTAAAGACATTAAAAATGGTTCCCACTGCTGCTATGTCAGATGCACAACGTAAATAGTTAGTTAATTTTATATGATTAATCAATAAAAAAATTACCTCAAAAGAAATTCACATTCTTGGCTAAAACGTCGTACATTAATTTTCATTATGTTTCTAAAATCAAATTGTAGTTTTCTTAATTATTGAATATTTATTTAAAGTTTTATGTGTCATCCCTTTACACTCACTGTCCCCCACACAAATATCTCGTTTTGACGTAATTGGTTTTATTTTTTTCTTTATAAAAATGTGTACTTAGGGTTATAGAATACATTTTCCCGTTATTTATACAGAGTTTCATACAAATGTATTTAGAAGCCGTGGTAAATGAATACATTACATACTATCATCTTTTATTATATTAAAATAATCCTACTAAATAAAACAATAAGCTTTTTTTGTCGGAAGCTTAATTTTTAATGAACTTATTAAGTTCTCCTTATAAGGGAAGTTTAACACAGGCTAAGGGACAATTTTAAGCAGTTTTATTTCTAGACTTGAAATGTTTTTAGACAAATTTTCAACCTATTGCTCACGCGTGTGTTATCAGAATGTACAGATTTAAACAATAACAAACGCCCATATGTTTTATAATGTAAATAAACCTATGGGCCCTGGATTTTCAATTTATTTTTCAATTTTCTTTTAGAATTAATGTTTTGACAAAAACGAGTAAAACACATTGATTAAAATTATAAAGATATAAATTAGAAAAATTCAAATTAAAAAATATATTTTGGAAATCTAGGGATTCAATGTAGTAAATTTTGTTGGGAAAATTTGGTTTGTTTCCGATGATCGGGAGAACAAAAGAATGCTCATTTTTATGAAAATATTTTATTAAAATGACTTAACTTTTTACTGTAAGTTTATAGCAAATATAATAGATCTTTGGTTTTTAAACAACTAAACTCTTAAATGTTATTGATTCTAGAGATTTAAACAATTTTCCTTTTGTCACTATACCTGCACAAACACAGCGGTAGTTGGTCAATGATTTTATAAAATAAACCAAACTTTTTAATTACATTTTAAAGAAAGTTCGAAGACAAATATTTATAGAGATGTATTACAAAAATATTTTCTAAGTATTATTTTTTTTGTTTTTATCTGTAAGCGAAGAAATAGCTTATTTTCTCTTAGTTTCATTGTTGCTCAAATTTTAACATGATTTTCATGAGAAAATACTCTCGGCATTTTAAACTGATTTTTTTTTAACTTAATTGAACTTTTAAGGCATTATTCTATGAAAATTACTTTAAAAATAAGAAAAAGTAAATGAAAATGCATTTTGAAAAAATTGATTCGCGATCACTTTAAACCAGCGTTTCGACGCCGGGAGCAGCAACATTTTTGGTTGAGCCAGAGCCGTATTTTTCATTAAAAACAGCTCTGGCTCCAGATTAGCTAAAAATGATATTTTTAACTTTTTAAGTTATATTATAATTTGGAAACGGACTATATCTCTATAGTAAACTGAAAAACTATTGTTACTTAACAAATAGACACACATCCTTCTACTTTTATATAGCTTTAATCAAATAAAAGCAAAATATTTATATTATTTATTTTATTTTATCAAATTCAGTAATGAACAAAAATTAATTTATTAATTTTTAAGGTAGGAGCCACAGCTGGAGCCGGAGCCGCAGCTGGGGCCGCATCAAAATTAAACGGCTCCAAAACGCTGGTTTAAACAGTTGCTAATTTGTCTATAATCAAAATTGTAAAGATAAAATTTACCTTTGGCATGGCTTGCCCCACTGGATTTCTGTAGAAGCCTGATCAAGTATGCATGTTTCTGCATCACATTTATTTTTCCTGTCTGGATCTAGGTTTTTAGATTGTAAGAAGGCATCAGCTATATTTTTATTGTCCAGCCATTGCTCACCTAGATCTTTTTGTTGGTCTAGTAAGTGGCTCTCCGTTTCCAGCAATGTTTCTAATTCCTCTCTAGAAGAAGTTTGCAATTGTTTATCTTCTGCAGATGTCTCATCTATGTCTGAAGCTATGGAAATAAACTTTCTTTCAAGGAGTAAAAAAATTCCAGATGTAATGTGAAGTATGGGGATAGCAAGATGTTTGTAAATTTCTGATTTAAAGGGAACTATTGGTGGACCTATGATGCTGCTTGATTGATTGCCCATTTTACGCATAGCATCAGGGTTATTAGCAGCAGCTTCTATAAATTCAGATTCTATTTCATCTAACTGTCTGAACTCAGCTATGCAGTCAGGGTTGCTGCTATTGTGGGGCCTGTCTGGATATGTCTCATGGTAGTTCTATAACCAAATATGCATTAAAGTATGTTATAGATGCAAGGTTTAAAAAAAGTAATACTTTTAAAGTCAGTTTGTCCATCTAGATAGTCTACATCAATTGGAATTCATATAAATACACAGTAAAGTGTCCCATCCTGGAAAATTTTTTTTAAATGTTGGCACTTAGCCAAATTATGGTTGATTTATGCAAAAAATGACCCATGCAAAATATTTTTTCTGTAATGCAAAAAAATGACCCATGCAAAATATTTTTTCTGTAATGCAAAAAAAATTACCCATGCAAAATATTTTTTATGTAATGCAAAAAATGACCCATGCAAAATATTTTTCTGTAATGCAAAAAAATGACCCATGCAAAATATTTTTTCTGTAATGCAAAATTGCGACCACACAGGCACTGCAAAGTTTTAAATCTGCAAAAAGACCAGTTATTAAAGCTTTGGTGTGATCTCGATTTTAAAGATTTTTACAAAATTGCAATTCCAGTGTGCTTATATAAACCTTAAATTTACCAAAAATAATTTTAAAGGGGGGAGGCGGATGTGCCACTTTTTGAAACCAAAACTAAAAGTCAACAAAGGAACTCAACTAAAAAAAGAGTTATAGGTCTGAGATTTTGCATGGCAGTTGCTTTATAGAGGTACAATATGGAATGTGGTCATTTTAAAAAAGTCTGGATTTATGTGGCGCACCCTGTAATTTATTTGAAACTAGTTTCTCATATAGTAACAATTTCATATCCTGCCCATTTTATTTGATGGGAAGCAGGTAGAAGATTATAGGCATCCAAAGTATGAAAAGGACAATACTTCTTTCCTTAGAGAGTTCTGAAGGGAGATTTGTTACGCTCTATATAACTAACTTCCTACATAAGACATAACAATCTGCCTCAAAATGTAACAACATTCCTATTTTTTGGGTATGCATACCTCATAGGTGCAATACAGAATGGAGTTGTGTCACTTTTCTAAAAAATATGTCCTCATCATCCTTTTCACATCTTGACATAGCCAAGGTTTGCCTTTTTTCATACATAATGTAGGAGAAAGAAAGGAGATCATTAGAAATGTTTGAAATTCAAGAAAAATATGGTGAATTCTACTGTTTCTCAATAAAGGATGTACTGATGAACTGTTTCAGAATTAACTTTTACTGTATCTTTAATATTGATGATATTTAAATTCCATATCTTGCGGCAAAACCTCATTGTAAAGTAAACCAAATTAAGAATAATAATTTTTAATTGAAAAGTTGAATTCATTATTTGTACACCAAGCCTTTTTTGTGACAAATATATAATTCTCACTAATGGGCTTCTTACCAGGTCAAATATCTCTTATACTACAACTCCTTTATTAAATCTGGCTTCAAATATCAAATTTACACTAAAAATAAGCACAAAATCAGAAATTCGTTTTTTTTAAAATAATTTTTCAAGACATAATAACTCTAAACTACTGTATAGTTAAGGTTGGTAATGTTATGTGAAAACTAGAGAAACAGGGCCAGAATATCTAATGCTTAAAAGACATCATTGGGCCACTATCCATGCCTAAACACAAAATAATTTAGTTCCAGGTTTCTTCCAAGGCATCATTCTTTACCAGGACTGTAAATTCTTAATAATTTTCAAGCCATTTCATGGCTGTGGTAGCTGTGTAAATGATGCCACAATACACTTCTGGGCTTAGTTGTAGATTTCTCATTTTTTCATACACAGCAGTACATATGGATCCTGAAGATGAAGTAGCTTATTATCAAGCTCTGCTCTTCCAAGTCTTGAATTTTGAATTTCTAGGCCATTTTTTGCTATATTTTTGCTGATGTCTTTTAAGCATTCAGAAATATCTTTCCTCATGCTATATGATACAATTTAAGATTAGAGATATTCAAACTGAAGAGTCCCTATCAGCTTTCCTTCTTGGCTGGTCATTCCCAGGCATATAGCATGTACTCAGACAGAAGTATCAAAAATAAATATATATAATATTTCAGACTCAAATACCTAATATTTATTTAATAAGATTGAAATTTTAAAGACCCAGTACATTAAATCCACTGTATTTCAGTAGAAGCCTTTTAAAATAGCTGTATTAACAGTGCATGTTTCTGCATTATTATCTGTCAGTATCAAGGTCTTAACATTGAAAGGCAACAGCTTAATTTTTATTGTCCAGTCATTGCTCCCTAAGTTCTTTTTGTTGGTTTAGTAGATGACACTCTTCTAATTCCAACTTTCTTTGAATCTCTTCAAGAAGTAATTCTTTGACATCTGCAGATGTTTCATCTATGTCTGAAGCTAGTGAAATGAACTTTCTTGCAAGTAGCACAAAAATTCCAGATGTTATGTGTATTAACTAGAGTTGGCTCGATATAATTATCTCCCTATTGGCTAGTTTTCTATATGCATATCTATTTCTCAATAAATCTATTTTCCTCACCCGGCATTACTATCTAAAAGAAAGTAAATATTTAATAATTTAAATGATTTTTAAAAGATTTTTTAAAATTATATTTTTTTCTTTACATTACCATCACCAAAGGGTTAATGATGATGATTACAATTTTAGTTTAATATTTGAACACACAAAATGTCGCCACAATCGAATTCTTTTAAAACATAGTTTTCTTAAATTTATCATATTATAAATTTAAATTTTCTTTTTTATGATTAGAAATTAAATACATCAATATAAGGTAAATAGCAACATGAAATGAAAAAAATGAATTTATTTTTAATAAAGTAAAATAATGGGTCTTATCGTTCTGGGCAATGAGAGTTTATTATGGATTATTGGAGCACTATGAGTTTTAATCATATATTCCTTGGAAAACTTGAGCTCGTTTATAGACATTTATTTCCTATATAGATCTGACATGAATCTTGAAGCAATTAAGCAGGCCGTTTTGTACATGTTAAAAATTGGAAGATTTCATTAAATAAAAGTAATCGCAAATATACTTAGTAAATGATACAGCAAGATGTTTTTAAATTTCTGACTTGAAAAGTACTATTGGTGGACCTATGATGCTGCTTGATTGTTTGCCTATTTAGCACACAGCATCAGGGTTGTCAGCTAGCAGCAGCTTCTAATTTTTCCAACTGTCTAAACTCAGCTATGCAGTCAGTATTGCTGCTTTTATGGGGGCCTGTCTGGATAAGGCTCACAATAGTTCTGTTACCAATTATGCTTTAAAGTATGTTATAAATACAAGGTTTAAAAATAGATTTATCAAAGTTTAGGTATTCAAAAAATATAAGAGCAATTTCATTTCAACAAAAAGTATGAGGTAGAGGAGGGTAAATCAAACAATTTGTGGTAAGAATATTAATATAAAACTTTTCTCTAGAATAATGTTTTAGCAAGACAATAAAGGTTTACCATTTAATGAGAGAAATAATCTACTAAATAATAACTAAGAATAAGAGGAGTTACATTGACATTAGTGTTGACAGTATGTTGAGGAATCTCAATGTCATCACCAATGATCTTGGACTTCACATCCTAATGTAAGCCCAAGTGTGCCTGCACTAATTACAGTATATGTAGAGGCTGTGACTGCCACCATCTGCTATCAACAAAAGATGTTTTGAGTGTCCCATGAGACCCATTTCCTTGGCCTCCTTGGCCCCCTCCAAAGGGATGATCCCTATGGCATGTGTGCATGGGTTGCTTGATTGTGTACTATTTCACCAGTAGACTGGCCCAAAAAAAACATGAATTTTTAAATCTTTACCATATCAATTTGCGGATACCTTGAAGTTGTTACCGGCTTAAATGTAGACCTTTTAGTGAAAACTAGACATCTCTACAATGAAAATTGATCTCGAAATTTCAATCTTAAGGTTTTTATCAAAAACTTCATATTTTCATGATTTTAACATGAAATAATTAAAGAACTGCCAATCTAAAATAATGTAACTAGAGTTCAAATATGAAGCAATCATAAAAAGTAGGCAGAACCGCCAGTCCTGCCGAATAATTCCGAAAAACGTCTAAAAACATTGTTTTATTTAAATTGATAATTTGTGTAAGAAATTGAACTAAAACAGTAGCTATTAGTCTTATGAGAAGAGAAATGATGAAAAACTCTAAAAAATATACATTTTAAAGACAAAAAATAGGAAAAAGTGTTTTTAATAAATTTCATGGCTCAACAGACATTGTCGCCAATAAAGAGACAATTTACTTAAATAAAAAATTAAATGAAGGTAAAAAAATATGTAATATACCTATTCTCATATTCAATATTAAAAAAAAGCATACTAATAAAAAAAATGATATTGCAAAAAATAATTTGATTGTTTTTTATTAAACCAGGAATAAAGAGTAAGGCTTATCTTTAATTATTTTTCTTCAATAATTTGGTAGTATGAATTAGCTTTCCCAAATTATTGTAATTGTACATAAATAAATTTTTATACTTTCTTTCTTCATGTTTATTCCTGGTGATTATAATATTTTATTTCAATGTTTGTAAACAAACAGACAGAAAATTTGATGTTTTGCTTTATATCTGGTGTAAGGCTTTCATAATTTGTGGAAAATAAGGTGAAAATAAATATGCATTTTACTAGATAGCGATCGATTTTTTCTTAAAATCAATTATAGGGCTAAAATCTACAAACAATACATAACCTATTTTTACATAACGCACATTGAAAAGCGATTTAGACCTGTATTTGGGCCACACTATTCACCAGCCAATAATCTCTGTTAAAATATCCATATAATTGACTTCTGGTACTGGAACATGTCATTTTGACAGCACATAGATTACATTCTGCGTAAGTTCCACTTCATTTCAGTGTTAAATGTAATCTTTAATTTCGACCACAAGAGACACATCCTTTATGATTAACTAGCAGCTTTGCCTCTAGCAGATTTTCCCTACAGGTTCAGAGGAGAATTTAAAAAAAAAAATTATCTTTTAATAATTTTAATATTAATGAAAACCTTCATATTTTTTCTCTTTTTTTAGTCTATCAAAGAACCATGGAAATCTTCAGCAAATTCCTTATCCCTGCTTCCATGTTTATTCTATATCTATATGAGCTACTTTTTCAGTTTTTTACCTTATGAATTAATTTCGAAAGATTTTTTTATAAAACGGCTTGCTTTATTGCATCAAGATCCATGACAGATCTATATAGGAAATCATGACAAGAAAAGCAAATATTATTTATTTTAGATTTTGAACAACTTTGCTTTTATGAAGTCCTTCTTAAAACCTCTCTATATATGATTTATTTTAGGCTGAATTTTCGTGACCTTTGTAAAGCAAGTGATAAAAATGGCCATTTATTAACTCCCTTCAGGAGTGGTTTTATGAAGTACTTTATTAAAGCAAAGTTGTTCAAAATTTAAAATAAATAATATTTGCTTTTCTTGTCTTGATTATGCGGCAACTCCTAGGGGGTGAAAATTGAACTTGAAATTTTCAAATCTAATTTTCTCAAAAAGCCCCCGCTGAAATATTTTGGTTTTACCTGGAATCATCATAGTTTTATGTCTATTTTCACCATACATAGGTCTCAGGGCTCGGCCCTTACTTTTGTCTTGATTCAATTCTAGCCCACAGTAACTGGCATTCAAACTTGATGCTCAAATTAAGCTTTAATTTTGAATGTACAGTATAATCATATATTACTGAAAGAAAGTAATTGCATTTACATCTTGAGGATTATGAGATTACTTATTTAGTCTCTTCCCCCTCATAATATTAAATTTTATAATGGGGGCCAGGAGAATGGACGCAATTTTAAGAAGTTCAAGGGCAAATAGCTATAATACTCCCTCTTAAAATTGAATAAATAAATATTAGTTTTAGAAATATCTTGTTTTGTACATTGAATTAAAAAAAACTTTTAAATATTTGTAAACCCTATGTTTACAAAATATTGGCTGTACATAACCGATTAATATATAATTTCCGGAACGGCTTCTAAATGGATTTATACTCGCTGGTTTTCTGCTGGTTCTTAGCCATGCTGAAAAATCATGTTTAGCATCACATGATAGACATTAAAACCAGTTTTGTTAGCCCTCAGGGGCCGAATTTTAATATCCGCGAAAACCTGTCTATAATATAATACGATTATTAACTGTTATATTTCTTTTTAGAAACCTAACAAGGATAAAACAGTGCAGGATAACCTGAAGACCAATAATATCAACCGTGATGACACTCACTATGATGACATCATTATGAATGTTGACGATAATGACAAGAATGAGATTGTAAGAGGTAGCAGCAGTGTCACATATGAGGATATTTCAAACAAGAAATACAAGCAGACAAACTTCACTGTGGATCTTGATGTTCCTCAAAATAGGTAATCTGTTTTGAGGTGTTTTCATACAAAGACACTTTTGAGCAGTGTTAACGCCTTGGCTACAAAATAAGTTTTTTTCGGTTAGTAGGGTCTATCTAGGGGTTTTGTCAAAGGTAAATTGGCAGTTTCCTCTAATTTTAAAACAGTATATTTTTGGTGTTCAGTTATGTTTAGTATAGGTTTTAAGAGTCCTACAGGTATAGTACTTATTACCACCTTGTGTTAAAATAGAATTAAAGGAGTAGGTGTTTCGGTTATAGGTTTGAAAAAAAGCACTCACAAATTTTCTCTAGCAAATTTTAAAGAAATTTTTACTTTTAAGGGAAATCTAATTGTCAAATTTCATATTTAGTTCATACGCCAGAGAGGAGAGGTTTCTGACGACCAGTGGGGAGATAGGGGATCCTGTAGATTATGTCAACCTTATTTTTGAACATGTGGGTGAGTATACCTTGACAAAAATGGGCGGGGGGGATATTTTTCATTTGTTTGCTGAGGTGGATTCTTAAAAAAATTTGCCCCACTAATCGCTTAGTGGGGCAAAATTGTTATTCGTGAAAAATCCTCTAAAATCACATAAAAAATCTACAAAAATAAAATAAAATCTTATGTTCATAACCCTTCTAAGATTTTATTTAATTTTTGTAGATTTTCAATGTGATTTTGGTGGATTTTTCACAAAAACAATTTTGCCCCACTAAGCGATTAGTGGGGCAATCTTTTTTAAGAATCCACCTCTGATTACTTTACGTCAGGTCAGGTTAGTTTATGACGGGTACTTAGTAGCTCTGCATGTTTAAGTCACCGCAGGTATAGGTCCCGCAGGGTTAGGGCCCTTTTTAAAGTTATTGGAAATATTCAAGATATTGATAAATCACAGGGATTTTAAGGGATAAGACAATGAAAGATAAATTGCTATAGAAAACTGCCCCTTTTAGAAATTGAAATTATTTGAACATTCAGTTTTGTACAAACCAATCAATTGGACAGACAGACAGACATTCTGTTACTTTTATATTGTATTTTTCAGTTGGGGCTTTGAAAGACACTGTAAATATCTATGTGGAACTTCTACCCTCTCTTTCAGGTAATAGATACAATACAGGGAAGGGTTAATGTTAGAAAGATTATTGTTTTAAGAAAAAAACATTTATTTATAACAAGGGTAGCAACATCATAAAAGCGAAACTTAACTTATCAGACAGACAAACAAGTATTTTAAACATAGAATTGGTTCACTTAAAAAAATAATAATTTTAATTGTATAAAAGAAGCGTTAAATAGCTTATTGCAAAATATTTTTTATCGATAAACAAACATTTTATACATGGTGCCTAAACTTCGTAGGAATTATTCAAAAATCATAAGGACTGTATTATAATGAACTGCATTACATAGAAAATTTACTTTTGGTCTTTTATTACATCAAGATAAGATCGTTTATATCATAAACGTGTGATTAATATAAATACATGTGGAAAATATGTCAGATATATTTTTATTTAATTTCTAATAGTAGTAAAAAATAGTAAAGATATTAATATTGATAGATTTTTTCAAAAAAATCTTTTTATTTACATGCCAAGATTATAAATTAGTTGGATCAGAACTTTTTCAGACTTTACTCTCTTTTAAATATATAAATATATTTTTAAAAGCAAAGCTTTTCTTTAAAATTAGGTAGTATGTACGTATTTTATGCAAATCTTTATTAATCAATTTGGGTGGGCATGTTAGAATAGTCCTATCGATTTCAAACTTTTCATGATTTTCCTGAAACATTTTGTAACAAACTAAAAGGAGAAGTAACCTTAAAATATGTATCAAAAAGTACGTTTGTCCTTTAACGTTTTTTTTATATTTTCAACTAATTTTTCTATGATGTAGATGTCATATTACCAGTAATTAAGCGGTGATTCTTAGGACAATTAAATAATTTACTTTTTTGATTTATATGGAGCTTTAATGGTTTTAGAGCCGTTTTCGAGATCTTTAGTGACAGACAGATAGAAGATATTTTACCTTTTTTCTATAAGAATGAATAAATATGTTTTGTCTTTTCTTTTAAAGCAGCTTGTGCTTGGGAGGAAATTGAAAATATTTTTAGTTATGATAGATAAGTGACTTAACAAAAATTCTTTCAATATCTCCAACCCCTCCCCTCCCCCCTCAAAAAAAATAATGACTTCCTTTTATTTTTATGCCCCAGCAAGGATGTGGTTATTTGTGTCATAAAAATGTATGAAATAAAAATCCAGGGGCTTTTAGCATAGGGGCGTGTAATCCTTAAAGTAGAGGATGTTTGTTTGTCTGTAACCGCTGAACCTATCGAGTTCTCCTTAACAGGCTAGCTTCTCATAGGTCCCAGGAAGGTTTATAACTATTTTGAAGGAGGGTACCACCATCCTCCCAAGAGAAATTGCCCCTAGAAAAAATTCCCCCCCCCCCTCCCAAAAAAATGGGTTTTGTATTTCAACTCCCCTTTTCTCGTGTGCCCCTAGAGGCCTCCAAGGGCGTATACGCTAGTCCTTATATAAAGGTAACACGATGTTTGTCTGTGTATGTTTGTAGCTTAAGATCTCGCTATATGCCAAACATATAAACCCCGAACCACTTCATTATGCAATCTACATTTTCCTGGATATTTTGTCTACGGTAGACCATAAGTGTACAGCTTTACAGTACATTGTTTCTATTTGTTAAAGCAACACGTATGATAAAAGAAAAAGATTCTGTTTAAAGTAAAATGCTTATATTTCAATCAAAATCTATATTTTTGTATTTTTTACCGATCCACTTCATTATGCAAATCAAAAGAAAATCAATGAGAAAACGTTTGTTTTGCCCTTTTCTCCACTTTTAAAAAATAATTCTGATAAAATAACAATTTTTTAAGGGATTTATGCATTAACTATAATGAAAAACAGTTTAAGGTAGATTTTATTGATTTTTCTAAATAAGAAATAATTGAAAAAAAGAAATTCTATCCCTATCACTTTAGAGGACAGCTGCTGACCCCCAGTCTTATGGATGAAGCTAAATACATGTAAAAAATATAAATTTGCCTGAAAAGTATACAAAAATGTTTTTTGATGTGTTAAAAAAATCCATTTTAAAATCTTGATTTTGAGGATGATGGCCTTTAAGATGCTCTTACTGGTGGTGATGGTGAGCTAAATGTTATCAAAGTGCATGCCCTTGAAGAAAACTTATATATTGAACTATGGTCCAATTTTTGTAGTCATAGCAGCCTCCAGCCAAGCAATATTAAAAAAGAAAAAAAATGCAATTTTAATTACTAAAATTCATAAAGTAAATAATGTAGTTTTTAGATAATGGTTATATTTCATGTCGAGAGGCTCCACTGGAGGCTGCTATGACTACAAAAAATGGTACATAGGTTAATAGACAAGTTGTTGTAATGGTCATGTACTTAGATAACATTTAGCTCACCTTCACCACCAGTAAGAGCATCTTAAAGGCCATCATCCTCAAAATCAAGATTTTAAAATGAATTTTTTTAACACATCAAAAAACATTTTTGTATACTTTTCAGGGTATTTTTTATCTTTAACATGTATTTAGCTTCATCCATAAGACTGGGGGTCAGCAGCTGTCCTCTAAAGTGATAAGGATAGAATTTCTTTTTTTCAATTATTTCTTATTTAGAAAAATCAATAAAATCTACCTTAAACTGTTTTTCATTATAATTAATACATAAATCCCTTAAAATATTGCTATTTTATCAGAATCATTTTTTAAAATTGGAGAAAAGTGCAAAACAAACGTTTTCTCATTGATTTTCTTTTGATTTGCATAATGACGTGGATCGGTAAAAAATAAAAAAATATAGATTTTGATTGAAATATAAGCCTTTTACTTTAAACAGAATCTTTTTCTTTTATCATACGTGTTGCTTTAACAAATAGAAACAATGTACTGTAAAGCTGTACACTTATGGACTACCATAGACAAAATATCCAGGAAAATGTAGATTGCATAATGAAGTGGTTCGGGGTTTATGGTTTTACTTTACAGCAAAGCTTCTCATAGGTCCATGAATGGTTTATGACTATTATGGTTGAGATTACAGAGAAACCCCCTCCCAAAAAATATGGATATGCTTTTTCTTTTTTAAAACTAAAATGGGAAGTCAACTACTCCCAATTTTCCTTAAATGCCCCTAGAGGCCTCTAAGGGCGTAGTCGCTTGTATTACATAGAATAAAACATAAACAAACCTAGTTAGAGAATCTAAACTTGAAAGAACACGCTATGCGAAGTGAAAAATGGTCATTAAAATTTTTGCATTTTTGAAACAGTTACGCAGCAAGTTAAAAACTATTAAAAAACTGTTTCAACTAATGGTTGGCTGCTGGCCTACTGATGGCCCCCTAAACTCAAATACCACCGACGTCGCAAAGGTCAAAGAATTTTTTGAGGAGCGTAGCATCTCTTTGATTAATAAGTGTTTATTTTTTCTTTCTCTCGCAAACAAACAAACACTTTAAGTTTTTAAATTTCTTTCTAAATATGTCTTTCCTTTATCTCAATCTAATTCGTTTTCTATATTTCTATTTGCCATTCTGTTTATTTTGCCTCTTTCTCTCTCTCTCTCTCTCTCTCTCCCTCTCCATCTATCTTTTTCCTCTTCTTTCATCTCTTTTTCTCCCTCTCTCTCTTTCTCTATCTATCTTTTTCCATTGTCATTCATGTCATTCTTATTCATGAATTGTTAATTCAGCTGCGAAACCTTCGAATTTACTATCCTTGTTTTAGGTTCTTCGCTTTTTAATAAATAGGAATGAAAGGTATTCTTTTAACTAAAAGTTATTTAAGAAAATAATGAACTATTTTTAAAAGCGAAGCTTTTCTACAATTAGGGTCGGTCCGTTCGTAACGATTATCTTTTTTAGTTAATTTAGACATGTTAGAATTGTCCTATCGATTTCAAACATGAATTCTGTTGTAGTTGGGTGCGATTTAGAACGCGTAGCAAATCTATAATCAATTCCTAAAAATGTCAGTATGTCCTAAAAGAAGTTTTGCAACAAATTTACGTACAATTTTATCAAAACTTTAATAAATCTATATTTTGCATATTCAGTTCTGACACTCTACAAGACTTAATGTTTGTCTGTCATACCGTTTTAGAGCTTTGCTTTTATGGATGTTGTCACCCTTGTTTTATTTAAATTATTAGAAGCGAAGTTGTTCTATGAGTATTACACTTTGGTCTGTTTGTCTGCCTGTACTGTTCATTAAATCCTTATATTAAAGTAACAGGATCTCTGTTTGTCTGTGTGTTTGTACCGAAGGATCTCGCTAACTGCTAAACCGATCAGGTTCTCCTTAACAGGGTAGCTTCTCATAAGTCCCAGGAAGGTTTGTAACTATTTTGGGGGAGGGTACCATCATCCTCCTAAGAGAAATCTCCCCTAGAAAAAAATCCCCCCCCCCCAATTTTTTTTTTTACTGTTTCTTTTAAAATCTAAAATAATAAATTGGGTTATAAAATTCGACTCTAATCTCCTCAAGTGCCCCTAGAGGCCTCTAGGGGCATAGCCGCTAGTGCTCTTAAAAAGCAGGGGGTGTGGTGTGGATGTGGTGTGGAAAGTGTATCCCCTACCCCCTGGCAAAATTATGCTGTTTATGTAGGGCGTGGACACTTACACTCCCTAACAATAAAAATAGTCCCTTTTTTGTTTGGATTACACTTCCCTGGATTTTGATTCAAGGAGGAGTCAAAAATCACTTAGGGGGAGTCAACATCTCTGTGCACGCCAGTATTTTGAAGGTGAATAAATATGTACTATTGTTTAGGCTGTTTTGGTTCAGTGGTTGGTTGTCATGTGTGCGTGGCTATGACTGCTATGGACGTAAGTACATGATTTTATAAAAGTTTTTCTCGTATTCATTCGAATCCGGTGGATAGGAACCGGTTCTCATCCATACGAAAAAACTATGTCTAGCATCGTATTATATACAGTTTTCTACGAATATAGAAATGTGCAATCATAAGATTAAAACCAGTTTTTTTAGCCGGTGCCTCCGGCACCTCGGGGCTAAAAAAAAACTAGTTTTAATCTTATAATTGTACATTCTATATCCGCGGAAAGCCGTTTATAATACGATACGAGAAATAACTATTAAAAGCGAAGCTTTTCTATCATTAGGATCTGTCCGTCCTAATACAATGCCATTTTTAATTTTAATATCTGCGGAAAGCTCAGTAGCAAGCCGTTTTCACTCCACAGGGGGAGCATAGGCCGCTGACAATTTGCCAGTGTTTCAGTAACAATGTGGCTTTTTTGATGGATATGGGATAGGGTTGTCATCCCTAATCTCTATGATTGCGGTGTAAAGCGTCCATTTGCCCATCAGCAAACCAACCCTTTGATTGCACGACCTTTGTCTGAGAAGTCCTAACTGTGCATGGTAGTGAATTGCGCCTGTTTTTGGGCCAAGGCATTCCCCCTATTCAAACTATTTATGTCGCGCATCTGACATAGCAGCAATAGGAACAATCTTAAACGTCTTTAGTTATTACGCGGTGTCGGACCGAGATTCGACGACGAGCGGATGCGCTACGTGTTGAGCCACGATCGCTGTCTATAGTACTATAAATAACTATTAAAAACAATTATATTTTAGGCTGGACCAAGATTGACCTCCAAAGTCTGCCTGCAAAAATGTACTCCAGGTGTGATTAGATTATCATTTATTTTCAATGGTCCGCCAGTTTACGGATCTTAAGCAACAAACAGTTACTTTAGAATGAAGGGTAAAGACGGTCGGAGATAGGACAATAGAATAAGATAAGATTTGCTTAGATTTTTTAGTATGATATTTTGATACTTTGTAAAATTCAGGGAGGGAGGGGACATTTGGACTGTTATTACACTTGTTCCCAAAGTTTTATAGCTACTTACACCTCAAAAACTTTGGATTCTTTTGTTTAATTTTCTTTGGTTCATTCTGAACTAGTGGTGTTCAAACATTTCAACCAATAATTTTAATCTGCAGAAGGGGTACTTTTGTTTGTCATCTTTGAGGTTTATTAATGTTATTTTATCTTCAAATGTCTTATCCCTTAGACCCCCTTTAAATTTGGGGAAAGAAAGCAACTTTTACCCGATTACCTTGCCATCCTTTTATTGACAATTGTTCTCCCCCTGCATCCATTAAAACTCTAGGGACTAACTTTTCAATCGATATATTATTACTTGGATGTTGCACCAGATTTTCATGTAGTCTACTCACAGCTGGCTAAAATAACGATACACGTCATCCACTCCCATTACCCCATCCCCTTTCCTCCTACTGGTTGAACGAACTGACCAATAAATGAGGTCCATATAAGCAAACGCAATGGACGACAACATTTCTCATATCAATATATCCACGTTTTTTATATCCATTCCTTTTCTAGAAGAATGTTTAAATTATTCTGATTGAAAATTGATGCTATATTATCATTTAACCATCCTGTCACGATACTATATATTCATCAGGGAGGGAAGGGACATCAGGCTGATTATTACACTAGTCCCCAAAGTTTTATAATAGCGTTTTTTATTCTTTGGCTAGACAATTTTTGGGATTTTTACTGTATTTTGATTGTTTGGTTAATAAAGTTGAGTGTCTAAACGTTTCAATCCCTAATTGTAATCTACAGAATGGTTAATTTTGTGTATCATCATATAGGATGTAAAGGGTGTGCAAAAAAACGATCCCTCTGCTACGTATAGTTTAGAAGCGATGTGGTAAAATGTCCCAACTGCCTTATAACTTGACTTGCGAGTAAATCATTAAAGATTAAAGTATATAAAAAATATGTACCTTTTTAAAATTCAAATTGCGCGGCTTGTGTTAATAGTAGAACAACGTTATGCATACCATTAGAACCACTATGAAGTCTATTTTATGGAAATATAAGAACCATTACTGTGCTACTTATAGTTTAGGAGCTACGTAGTAGAATGTCCCAACTGACTTAAAACTTGACTTGCGAGTAAATCATTAAAGATAAAAAAAAGAGTGCAAAAATGTGGACATTTTTAAAATTCAAACTGCTCGGCTTGTGTGAATAGTAGAAAAATGCTATGTATATCGTTAGAACCGTCATAAGCTCTATATTTTGGAAATATAAGTACGATTTTTGTGCTATTTTTAGTTTAGGAGCTGTATTGATAAATGTGAGAAAAGTGGAATTTTTTTTTTTTTTTGAGTTTTAAGTCAGTTGGGACATTCTACCACATAGCTCATAAATTATACGTAGCATATGAATGGTTCTTATATTTCCATAAGATAGATTTAATAGGTATGCAAAAAAATTTTCTACCATTAACACAAGCCGAGCAATTAGAATTTTAAAAATGTACGTATTTTCATTTGCATACCCTTTAATTTAATCTTTAATGATTTACTTGCAAGTTAAGTTTTAAGCCAGTTGGGACATTTTACCACATAGCTCCTAAACTATACGTAGCAGAGGAATTGTTCTTATATTTCCAAAAAATAGACTTCCTAGCGGTTCTAACGATATGCGTAATAATTTTCTACTATTAACACAAGCCGCGCAATTGAAATTTAAAAAATGTCCGCATTTTTTTTGCACACCCTTTATATTAATTTATCGCCCATTGTCTCATCCCTTTAGATCCAATATATTCATACCCTTTTTTTAGAAAGGAAGGGGACATTGGACTGTATATTATATAATAAATTTCATATACACAATCTCCAATTCGTTGGGTACTTTTATTGAATGAGGATTGATTGGTTAAAACTAGCAGTTTAGCAGTTTTCCAACTTTTCTAACAACCAATTCCACATATAGAAGGTGTAATTTTGTCTATAAATTTTGGTGATGTACAACAATTTATCGCCAATTATGTTTTCCCCTATAGATGCATCTCTCCAATATTTGTAGAAAGGGAGGGAGGTTGGAGGGTTAGTATTTTTTTAGTGCTGCGCTCCCCACCCCCGAGAAATACATAACCAAGCATTACTGTAAATGAGAACCATATTGGTACAGTGCAGTGGTAAAAACACAAATACATCCTTTCAGTTTCATATATGTTGAAAATTATTTGTCTGTTATATTTGTCACTTGATGTTTAGTGTTCAAAACCTGTATTTGTAACTGGAACATTAATGCATGTAATATTTTCAGGTGTTTTTGCCTCGTGTATAAGTTTGCTGGCTATATCTATCAACAGAATTATAAATGCTTTTATTTTGGATCTATCCACTGGAAAAGCTGTCGGATAATTGAGGATGTTTGTTTTATGAGAAAATAAAGATTTTTATATTTGTTAAAATGTGTCTCATTTCGTTTTAATAGAGAAGCCATTCTATAATTAGTAGTGTGGCCCAAATGAAGGTCTAAATCGCTTTTCAATGTGCGGAATGTAAAAATAGGTTATGTATTGTTTGTAGATTTTAGCCCCATAATTGATTTTAAGAAAAAATCTATCGCTATCTCGTCATTAAAAAATAGCTACTGTTTTAGTTCAATTTCTTACACAAATTATCAATTTAAATAAAACAACGTTTTTAGACGTTTTTCGGAATTATTCGGCAGGAATGGCGGTTCTGCCTACTTTTTATAATTGCTTCATATTTGAAATCTTGTTACATTATTTTAGGTTGGCAGTTCTTTAATTATTTCTAGTTAAAATCATGAAAATATGAAGTTTTTGATAAAAAGCTTAAGATTGAAATTTCGAGATCAATTTTCATTGTAGAGAGGTCTAGTTTTCACTAAAAGGTCTACATTTGAGCCGGTAACAACTTCAAGGTATCCGCAAATTGATATGGTAAAGATTTAAAAATTCATTATTTTTTGGGCCGGTCTAATAATTAGTGTTGTTAATTGCTGAAATTTTAATTCCTTATTAAACAAAAAATCATATTTTTTCAGATGCTTTTGCGTCCAGGACCTTCAAAACAAGGGTCTCCGAAACGTTTGTTTGTCTGTCTATCCTACCTAATGTACCTGAAAACTGACTTTATATTCATGAAAACAAATATGCAGGTCATTTAATACACGATTTTCTTGGCAAAATCGGCCAAAGCAAAGATTTAAAGTTACATGGTCAGATTCTGATACAGTTACAGGGAGTTTAACTATTAAAGTAGTAGAATGTGTGTGTCTGTTTGTATGCAATTTTAGTTTTTTTTTGTCTTTGAGTATGTCAATTTTTTAAAAGTCTACCTCTCATTTGAATCGTGCAGATTTTCATTAGACTTTTGATTTATTAAAGTAGTAGAATGTTTCTCTGTTCGTATGCAATTTTGCGTATTTTGGCCATTTCCCATAGGATTTTAATTTTGTTTACAAAAACTATAAAAAATAAGTTCCTTTTGTTCTATGCAACAATTGGATGTTTTATCTTACTAAGTAGTATGATGTTTGTGTGTGTGTTGTCTAACTTTTGAGTATCTTGCCGATGTTTACTTTATTAAAACAGTTAGGGAGTTGAATCCATTTTTATAGAAGCAGAAATATAATCTATGATTATGGTTTGGACCCTCTAAAACTGTAATCTACCCATCCACTTTCCCCTCTCTTGGTGAAGATATCTTCAACGCCGATACGATTTTTGAAATATAAGATTCCACTTTTGTCTCTCTTGTTGAAGATATCTTCACCAAGAGAGGCAAAAGTGGAATCTTAAATTTCAAAAATCGTATCGGCATTGAAGATATCTTCACCAAGAGAGGGGAAAGTGGAATCTTACATTTTAAAAATCGTATCGGCGTTGAAGATATCTTCACCAAGAGAAGGGAAAGTAGAATCTTACATTTCAAAAATCGTATCGGTGTTGAAGATATCTTCACCAAGAGAGGGGAAAGTGGAAAGGTAGATTACAGTTTTAGAGGGTCCAAACCATAATCATAGATTATATTTCTGCTTCTATAAAAATGGATTCAACTCCCTAACTGTAAAAGACATTTATGTGTCAGCTTAAGTTAGCGTTCTAGAAATTTTTGTGTGTGAAACCGCAGTTCTGGGTTATAAGTCAAAAATTAAGAAATGTAAGGTTACATTTTCTTCTCAGAGGGTCACACCTAGTCACCCAGTTCTATGATTGAAAAATTATTATCATTACAGTTCAATTTGGACACTGTTAATACTAAATTCTACTGTTAATATATTAGTTTTTTAATTCAATAGGAACAGTTTTCTGTGTTTTCATTGAGAGGGAAGAAAAAAAAGGCAGGAACAGGTTTAAATTTCTGGTCACAGTAGAAATATTTCAATAATTATGGAGATTTTAACAAGTAATAGTCACCCTGAAGATTGAGAATGTGCATCTTTTGGTAAAGGCATTCCCCCTACTTTGAATATTATAGTTGAGCACCATCTCTCTACAGACATACATACATCCCATCACAACTCCATCGACGAGAGGATGCGCCACATGTTAAGTCAAGTTCGCGGGTAAACTGTTTAAGAGATATTAAATGCACTAGCCAGAAGTATTATTCATATATTTCCTTCTTTTTTACATTGTCTCGTGTTCTAATATTCTCAGGGAAAGGGATAATACTTAAAAATAAATCCAGGGATTTTAAGGAATAAGACAATGGACGACGATGCATGCATGTACATTCCAAATAATAATGAATAAAATTACTTATTCTGTAGGTTAAATTTTTTAAACACTAAAGTTTGAAACCAACCAATCAAAATTTATTAAAAGTACCCAAAGTTTTTAAAAATTAATAAGATATCGTTCTTAAAAACTTTGGGTACCAGTTTAATTTACAGTCCCTTCACTATCTGCAATAGCCATTTGTTGACTTCAAATCTTCTTTTAGATCATGATTGGTTGGTCTAAACTAGCAGTGTTCAAACTTTTCCGACAATAATTTTATTTTACAGTAGGAATCTGTTAAAAGAGAGGGACCTCATTTGGCTGTTTATTAAACTAGTCCCCAAAGTTTTATAATAACATTTTAGACTTTGATTGCATTTGACTGATTGGTCATTAAGTTCTGTACATCATCATTGTACATCTATTTTCGGCAATTGTCTTTTCCCTTAAGATCCCCTTGTATTGCATATGAGTCCCTGAAGGTAAGCCTTTATATTTTTCCGAGTGCACATCCCTGCGCTATGTGTCTGCATGTTAGATCCATGGGAAAAAAGATTAACAAATAAATTCCTTTCAATACTTTGAATACCAAAACTTTAAATTGTGCCCTTTATAATTCTTTCTTATTCTCTCTTTTTTTGGAGGCGTTGATACTCTATAGGTAGGTCCGTCTGTACGTCCGTAAAGGATAGTCTGTGTCCTGTATTTCTGTAATTTTGCAACAAATTGACAAGCAATTTTGATCTTGGATTCATATTCTGCTAATTAATTACTGGCACTCTACAAGTATTAATGTTCGTTTAACATACTGCATAATTTTAAAGATTTGCCTTTATGTTGTCGCCGTTGTTAATTTTGGCATTTGCATGGCTGTTCTATTAAAATTTTTTCTACTATTTCTATGTCTTTCACTTAAAATTTACTGATCACAATTTCTTTTTTAATTCATACATTTTCGTTATTTCAATCCTTATGTTTATTTTTTAATCTGATTTGAATCTTACCCCCGGCCCCCTTCCCCTTTTACAGATTTCTCAAAGTAGGTGTTCTGTGTTCAAATAGGGACTTAGAGGTAAATTGTCCTTTTTCTCCTATCTATCTATTTTTACATTTATATGAAGATAAATATTTCAATTTACTTTTTAAGTATTTTGGTCAACAGACTCTAAATAGTTTCTATTCACAAAAGTTTTCTATTCATTTTTAAGCCATTTTTAGGCTGAATTGATGGCTTTTTTTCTTGAAAGGCAAGGTTAAAATGAATTTTGGAATTTAAAGGGTTTAATTCAGTTCAGGTGTGTGTTTGTGTGTGTGTTTTCCTAGTATGTATGAAATAGACTAGACACTGCATCAAAAGTCAAGTATAATGCTGGATCACCAGGCTCATTATCATAAAAATATTTTTTTTAACAGTTTCAAGCATTATATTTTGTAACTGCTCTGTGTTCCATAGGATAAAATAGCATAAAACTATGACAAGGCTTAGATTAAAAAATAAAATAGCCTAAAACTATCTAAGTACCTTTGTGAAGCTTCCCTAAAATCATTTTAGTAGTTATTGGAATCTTAAGCTTCAGACAAAAAAAACTTACTACCTTATATAATAAGCTAAATCATAGAAATTTGGAGGGATTCAATCATAAAATAATCTAAAACCTAAAGCTTCCATAACTCAATCATTTTATTCAGATATCTTAAGGGTAAGACAATGGACAATAACTTGATGCACATACCCAATTACGATTACACAAAATTACCTCTTTTGTAGATTAATATTAGTGGTTGAAATGCACTCTGGAAGCTTATAAATGTGTGCGGCATTTTTAGGAGTGAATACGCTTTAGTTATCCCTTACTTAAAGGAAGGTGTATATTGTATCTATGCTAATTAAAGATCTGCTACTTGGATGTGACCTGTATGACATGGTTTCTCATGCACTCTGAAGCTCATAATTGTGTGCGGCATTTTTAGGAGTAAATATGCTTTAGTTTTATCATCGAGCAAGTGGTTGTAAGACAATCCGAATGTACACTATATCTATGCTAAAGGTCTGCTACTTGAGTGTGACCCATATGGCCCCTTGCATGGTTTCTCATGCAATATCAAATCATAAAATTGTTTGCGGCATTTTTAAAAGTCAATGCGCTTCAGTTATCACTAACTTAAAGAAAGGAAGACGATCCAAATGTACACTATATCTATGCTAAAGATCTGCTACTTGAGTGTGACCTGTATGACCCCTGGCATGGTTTCTCATGCACTCTGGAAGCTTATAATTGACCTGATACAACTTCTGATAATAATCTGGTTCTCACACACACTATACACAGGCTTGGGTGTGGATGCAAAGTTGCTTAAATTTTTTATATATTATATAAATTAGATTATATTATTATTAGCGGCTACTGCTCCAGCATCTAGGGACTCTGTATTTGAAGGGTCAAGGAGAGTCTAGAAAAATAACCTCTAACAATCCTAAAACTGAAATCTGAAAGCAAAACCACCACAAGACCTTTTTGGAGTCTACATAAAATAGAGATCCCATTCGGTTCAGTAGTTTTTGAGATCTTAAACTTCAGACAAAATGAACTACTTTTTAAATAGGATTTTGACAAAAAAATAACTATTACCATTATTAGAATTATTCGTCTTTATAGCACAAAATAAAAGTGGTTATTGCTGACAAACTATCGACATAACAGTATTATATTTAGTATTGACATTATGCCTATATTCTTTTCTTTACTGTAATAACTACAACAAAATTTAGGATTATTGATTTTGATGTTTATTTTCTACTAAACATCTATATTTTATTAGCTAAAATGAAGGTGCTCCTTTCTTTCCTCATCTACTTGTAGCTGCCTGCGGCTATGCCCTTAGGTAGTTCTCATCATATACTTAATATATATACACTCACTCATTCAATCTATAGTAATCATAACATTATCCTTTCTGGGGTGTTGTTGCCCCCTCCCCCCCTAATATATATATATATACATTCACTCATTCAATCTATAGTAATCATAACATTATCCTTTCTGGGGTGTTGTTGCCCCCCCCCCCTGTATTAATACAGCATGACCCTCGAAAAAGTATTTTTAAGCATCTGCAGCCCTTATTTCTCAATGAATTATTAAAAAATGCATATGTCCTTGTTCTCTATAGTATACCACGTAAGTAGATATAAAAATATTTTTTTTACCTCCATTAACACCGGAGATTTTTAGTGCTAAAGTTTTGAAAAAGTGACTGAGGAAAAAGTAACTTTTAACATGATACGACTTTTTTAGCAAAGTTAAGCTAGAAATCCTTTTATTTTTGTTACTAGCAGAAACTTTATACAAAAATGAAATAAAAAATTTAGTTTTTGAGTAAAAAGCATTTTTTTACACATATTTTTTGAGTCTTTTTAGTTTAATGATATTTTGAAAAACTTACTTATTAGGCAAAATTGTTTAAGATTAAAAAAACCAAATAAATCTCTATGAATATAGCAGGAAATTGTTTTTGTTTCACAATCCTAACTTTAATAACAAACAAGTTATAAAGAAAATAAAAATAAAACATAATGATTTTTTAGTCTAAAAAGCTTAATTTACCCCTTATTAAATAATTGAGATGTCAGAAAAGTAGGCGGAGCAACTGTCATAATTAATCCTTTTCTATAAATAAGGGTTAATAAATAACCTAAAATTTGCAAATAATCAATTCATTCAGTAGTATTTTTTGCCATTAAAAATTTATATTTTTGGTGGAATAAAAAAGAAATAATTAGTTAACTTGTTTTTCTTTGTGTCTCATTATTCAGTTGCCAGAAAAACATATATAACCATCCAAAAAATAAGAGAAACAAAAAAAAATTCTTTTTCCCAGTCACTTTTTCAAAACTTTAGCTCTAAAAATCTCCAGTGTTAATGGAGGTAAAAAAATATTTTTATATCTACTTACGTGGAATACTATGGAGAACAAGGACATATGCATTTTTTAATAATTCATTGAGAAATAAGGGCTGCAGATGCTTAAAAATACTTTTTCGAGGGTCATGCTGTATATATACACTCACTTATTCAATCTATAGTAATCATAACATTATCCTTTCTGGGGTGTTGTTGCCCCCTGCCTCCCTAATATATATATATATACATTCACTCATTCAATCTATAGTAATCATAACATTATCCTTTCTGGGGTGTTGTTGCCCCCCCCCCCCCTGTATTAATATATATACACTCACTTATTCAATCTATAGTAATCATAACATTATCCTTTCTGGGGTGTTGTTGCCCCCCCCCCCCTGTATTAATACATATACACTTACTCATTCAATCTATGGTAATCATAACATTATCCTTTGTGGGGTGGGGTGCTCCCCCCCCCCCCCTCCTGTATAAATATATATACACTCACTCATTCAATCTTTAGTAATCATAACATTATCCTTTCTGGGGTGTTGTTGCCCCCCCCCCCCCTGTATTAATATATATACACTCACTCATTCAATCTATAGTAATTATAACATTATCTTTTCTGGGGTGTTATTGCCCCCCCCCCCCTATATATATATATACACTAACTCATTAAATCTATAGTAATCATAACATTATCCTTTGTGGAGTGTTGTCCCCCCCCCCCCCTGTATTAATATATATACACTCACTCATTCAATCTATAGTAATCATAACATTATCCTTTCTGGGGTGTTGTTGCCCCCCCCCCTGTATTAATATATATACACTCACTCATTCAATCTATAGTAATCATAACATTATCCATTCTGGAGTGTTGTTGCCCCCCCCCCCCCCCTCCCTCCTTTATATATATATATATACACTCACTCATTCAATCTATAGTAATCATAACATTATCCTTTCTGGGGTGTTGTTGCCCCCCCCCCCCTGTATTAATATATATACACTCACTCATTCAATCTATAGTAATTATAACATTATCCTTTCTGGGGTGTTGCCCCCCCCCCCCTGTATTAATATATATACACTCACTCATTCAATCTATAGTAATCATAACATTATCCTTTCTGGGGTGTTGCCCCCCCCCCCCCCTGTATTAATATTTAACACTCACTCATTCAATCTATAGTAATCATAACATTATCCTTTCTGGGGTGTTGTTGCCCCCCCCCCCCCTGTATTAATATATATACACTCACTCATTCAATCTATAGTAATTATAACATTATCCTTTCTGGGGTGTTGTTGCCCCACCCCCCCCCCCCCCCTGTATTAATATATATACACTCACTCATTCAATCTATAGTAATCATAACATTATCCTTTGTGGAGTGTTGTTGCCCCCCCCCCCCTGTATTAATATATATACACTCACTCATTCAATCTATAGTAATCATAACATTATTCTTTGTGGGGTGTTGTTGCCCCCCCCCCCTTCCCTGTATATATATATATACACTCACTCATTCAATCTATCTATAATACAAAGTAGCTTGATGTCTGTCCGTCTGTCCGTCTGACCGTCTGTCTGTCCGTCTGTCTGTCTGTCCCTTAAGATCTCGGTAACCACTGAACCGATCAGATTCTACTCTTCAGGGAATATACCTACTGGTCCTGTGGTGGTTTTAGGCTATTTTCTTGGGGGGTGGGACACCCCCAACCCCCCCAAAAATAAAAAAAATCCAACCCCCAAAATTTTTTTTTTACATTTTTTGTAAAATCTCAATAACTGCTGATCAAATTGGGCTCTACCCTTCTGGGAATATACCTACTGGTCCTCTGGTGGTTTTAAGCTATTTTCTTGGGAGGTGGGACACTCCAACCCCCCCCCAAAAATAAAAAAATCCCCACTTCCAAAATTTTTTTTTTTTGATTTTTTTAAACAAAAACCAGTAATTGGGGTGGGGGAACCCCACTGCAACATGGGGCAAAGCCCCCATGAATCCCACCCCAAAAAAAATAAAATATATTTTTTTTAATTTTAATTTTTGTGTATGCGATTAACCTAGGTCTAATTTTTACGAATTGAATTTTTTTTGTATACGGTAAACAACCTGGGTTTAATTTTATCACAGAGTAATTAAACAAAGAATATTTTTTTGAATATTTCTATTAAGGAGGGTTGACTTCCCAAAACTATATAGGGCGAAGCCCCTAGAGGCTAGGGGCGAAGCCGCTAGTAGTAATAATAACATTATCCTTAGTGGAGTGTTGCCCCCCCCCCTACCCTCCCTCTCCAGATTCATTATAATCTTTTTTAAATCCGACCAAAAATATTTCTGTATTATAATTTTCTAATCTGCATCAATCTTTGTATGGGGATACCTGTAACAATTGGGCATGATCAGGAAAGCTTAACTTATTTTAAAAGTTTCAGCAGAAAGTCGAAAAGTCTAATTGTATTATTTGAAAGCATAGCAACTCTATAACACTTACTAACATAAGATATCTTTGTACAATAAATTGTAACAAATATTGATTACAATAATCCATGGCTATCTTTAGAAAATTATAAACTTGATTATAATCAGGTGCAAAAAGGTTTATTCAAGTCTTTGGGATATTTCTTATATTTTGGCTACTACTACCATATTATATTATAGCTGCACCTTAACCTAAACCCAATTTTATTATCTCTTCTTACATGGTAAGGAATATTTTTCTTTTTTGAAATAGCTAGGTCTTTATGATAAAAATTTTATAAGAATCATTGCAATAAAAAAAAACATTTTCTTTACATATTGTTAAGTTTCTTTCACATTTAAGAGCTTTGTTTAAATTGTGAATATATATCTGCTTCTAAAAATATTTTGCAGACTGTTTCAGTTTGAAAGCCAGAAAGACAGACGGACAGACAGGAAGAAAAATGGAAAAATACATTTTATAAAGCTTCTAATTTATCTTATTTTTAAAAGGTCGATCAATTTAAAGGGATTAACTTGGGCAATAATTACATGAAGGTTTGATTTTGATTGATTGTTAATTGTCCAATTTTACATCATTCACTAAAACGAATAATTACATCCTTAGATCTATTGTACATTGTGTTTTTCGTCGTGTAAGATCTAGAAAACTGATTGGCTGATTTATCCACAATGGTCAGAGAAGCTTTGTAATATTCTCAGGGAGGGATGAGACATTATACTTTAAATTTGTATGGTACTCAAAGTTTATAAAAACACTTACTCATTCTACAGTGTAAAACTTTGGGTAATCTCATTGGTTAGTTAAAACTAATAGTATCCAAACTTTTCATTCAATAATTGAAGATACAGAAGGGGTAATTCTGTTTATCATAATTGGTAATGTACATTAATTTATCGTTCATTTTCTTAGCCATTTATAACCCTGATGGATAGCCGCCCCAAAAAAGTAACAATCCCCCCTTAATAAACAAAATCTTGTTTAATTCATATGAAATAATGTTTTATTAAAAATTCCAAGTTTGATTGATATTTGGCATGTTGATTCATATAACGATCAGGCATGTATTTATTAGCGAAGAATATATATAATTTTAATATATATAATATATCAAATTTACATATAATTTTCGAATCTCTAATTTTTTAAACTTCGCTAATTTGGAATGGACTTTTTCAATGTTCCAAATTACTTTAAATAGTTAAACAACAACTAGAAATAAAATTAAATGAATTATATTGATTAAATTCGGTGAATAATCTCTTGTATTATATGGCATAGTAATTGATGAATAAAAAAACTTTCTAAAAGCACACGATTAAATTCAGAGACTAAGTGTTAATTATATTAAAGTTTATTAAAACTATTTGTATTGAAATTAATTGAAAATACGTTTATGGGAGTTTTTAGTATTAGCCGCTTAAAGAAAAAACTAACCCCTCCCTCCCCACCCCCCCATAATTTAAATATATATCAAAAATAAGAGGAGGGGTCTTAGTTACTTTGACCTAAAGATTAAGTATCTGTAATATCATTAGAGATGTTGATTACAGGGAATAGATTGTCAACTGTACGTAAAATCTTCTAGGCATTACCGACAAACAGGGTGACAAGAATTAAGATCGTTAAAAGAAAAATAGTTTTTCCGGCTATCTTTAATAGAAGACTTGTAATTTGTATTTCCCCACTAACTAACTATTGATTGAACGACAGACGATTGAAAAGGCTGGTTACTTTTTCGTAAGTCATATCACAAAATTGCAGCCTAGAATCACGCTACCCCATATCTGTACAGTTTGTTGAATGTTCAGACGTCTGATTGGGTTACAGAGTAGTTTCGATAGTAAAAGATATATATTATTATTTGTTGACATCCTATTAATTTATCCATTGATTCCTGACTGTAATGAATATTGAAAGCTAAGCCCAGTGACTGGACAAATTTACACGGAAAATTGAGAACCTTTGTGCAGAGTAGCGACGCTATTATATAATATATATTGTAATGTACTTCTGTCTGCTGTTGAATAGATAATAGAAAGATTCAGGGTCTGATTTTGTACAGTATAATTTTTTTTTAGTTTTAGAAATGCTTTAAAATTTAATTGCCATAGTACTTTTTAAACCTGCATACATTTTCAGATTTACATCCTCAATGATGATACACAAAATTACCCCTTCTCTAGATTACAATTAGTGGTTGTTCCCTCTTGTTTGCACTTTTTAATAATTTTTTTTCTTAGATTTAGATGAGGTATGAGTAATTTTATCCTTGTTTATTTGGTTCCATTTTCTATTAGGGAGGGAGGGGACATTGGGTTGTTTATCGCATGCACTAGTCCCCAAAGTTTTATATCAACATTTTCTTAATGACAAGTTTTTGTTCTTTTACTGAATTTTGATTAGTTTGTTCATTAAGTTGAGTTTCCAAATGTTTCATACACTAATTGTAATTTAAAGAAGAGGTAGTTTTGTGTATCTTCATTGGGGATGTACATCAATTTATCGGCCATTGTATTATCCCTTTAGATCCTTTATTTTCTATATGAATAAATAAATGTTTGTGTGTGTGTGGGTGAGTGTGTGTGTTGAAACGCTGCACGACATATAAACATAAAACAGAGCAAAAAATAGCATGGCTAGTGTTCTATAGAGTGCTTTAAATAGATCATTTGCATTTTTGGTGGTTTCACACAAATATTAGCCGTTACTTTACCCTGCAGGATTATACACTAACAATATATAACCTAACCTATCCTGACCTAGATTGGTAAACAAACAGACTTTTTTTTGGCGGAGGTTGATTCTAGAAGATTTGCAATGATCCTAATTGATAAGCCAATAGATTACAAATTGATATACATCCCAAAAATTGATTCTTTTTGTAGAATATTATATGTATTGGGTTAATTGGCAACTGCTAAAATGAAACAAACAATTAAGATTTAATAATTGTGTTCAAAGTTTTAAGCCAGCAAATAAGAGAATGTGTTTACAGTTCAATGTTCAGATTGTTATAGCCATTGGAGCATGAAAAAGTACACTAGAAAAATTACTTTAAAACCTAGTTGTCTAATTTATTTATATCTATTTTTATTCTGAAAAGTTACTGAGTAATGAAATGCAAATTAATTTAATAGCAATATCCTCGCTTGGTTAAAGTAACCCCCTCCTTTAGAATTATCAAATAACATTATCAAAATAAATCTTCTCCAACTTTTAACTGTGTAAAAGTCTGTCTTTTGTAGTTTGTCCTCCATCTCTAACTTTAATCATATTCTACGGGAGGAGAGGACAGTTTGCTGTAAGTTATTCTGATACCTAAAGTAATGAAAAAAAGTTTTCACTTTGATTTTTAAAAAAACTGTTGGTACTTTATTAATCAAACTTAAGCAACGATTTTAAACTACAGTAGAAATAATTTTATTTATCATCATGGGGAAGTTTTGTCTTATCCCATATTGTTTAGTGGGCTTAAATATATCACGAATGGGTTGTTACTTTTTACTAATTTAACCATTGCAGTAACGATCATGAAAAGAATCAAGTATTCTAAGAAAGATAGTACTTAAAAATAAGTAGGGAAGGGAGGGAAAATTGTATAGTAAATCATACTAGTACCCAAATAATCAAGTTCTGTTATAGGATTCATAAGGGTGTATAACTATAGCATAAAACTATACTGGGACCTATTTCAGGATTTTCCTAAAATGGAGAACCCGATCGGTTCAGTAGCTATTGAGATCTTAAGCTTGAGACAAGTAAACCTTGCTACTTTTTAATTATGTATGTCTCTATCCTTTGATATAGTTGATAAGGTTGAAGCTGCAGGGATTAATTTTATCTTGGTGGGGTGTCCACAACAAAACAAGGACAAACATGGTCAAAAAATCGCAGCTTGGAATATAAAAAAATGGAGTTTGCATTGTTAAAAATGAACTTTATCTGTAAAAGGGTTTGGTTCGGATAGCTCTTACCGTTAATTTTATTATAGGCATGTTAGAAATGTCCAATTGATTTTAAATCAAATGAAAATGAGTAATGTAGAATGACAATTATAGAGATTCTACGCATTTAAAAAAGGAGGGAGGGTATTCTACAAATATTCTAATAAGATCATACCATGGGTGTTTAGGAGTCTGTTAGGATGCACAACATTTCTAGTGATACTGTAAATCAAAATTAATAAGCTATAGAGAAGCTACACAAGCTATGGAGAGTGGGCATTCTACAATTATTCTAATTAGAGCATACTGTGAGATTTCAACTTTTATTATTTTTACAACACGATTTTTATATCAAACATTTATCTATCTATCTTTTTACACAAGGCAAAGATTGATTTAATAAACAAACTTAAAAATCTGTTTCATTTGCAAAGTTTTTAAACTACAAAGTGATGAATTTAATTATACAAAGTAGTAGGATGTATTTATGTCTGTCTGTCTGTCGTGTAAAGAATAAGATTTTGATACCCGCTATGGTTCTCCTTTACAGTGAAGCTTATTATAGGTATAGTGTAGGTTTCTAAAGGGGGAGAGTGTTTAGCTCATTTTCTTTTTTGGAAGTAAAAAGTCCCTATGTGAGTGTGCAAGGAGCGAATACGCTAATTCAAAAAAATACTATTTTTAATATTCAACTTTACATAAGACAACATCGTACTTTGAAAATCAATTTTATAGGATTTTGTTTATTATAAAGGGGGGGAAGTAGGGCCCTAAAGTTTCAGTCGTCTATCTTGAATAGGAGCCGAAAAATCCCGTTTCCCCCTTTCCGTCCTTTATCGATTATTATCGAATATAGCATAACGATAATATGTTAATCATCCATTGAAATTGAATATTGTCAGAAAGCTTTCACTTTAAGAGGGCAATTGATTTATTATTACTTGGATGTTACTCCAGATTATCATGTACTCCAATAAAGTGAAACTTGTAGCTGGGTAAAATAATGATAACCCCAGGGAGTAAGGGAGGGGACAATGGGCAATTAATTCAATATAAGAGTTATCAAAGAAAGGGCATGAAATCCAGTTTAATCCAATAAATTTGTAGGAAATTATAAAGGGATTGTTAATTGAATAATAGATTTCCATAGCGTCATGTAAAGTGAAATCACAACTTGTTTTTGATGAAATATGTTGAGGTTTTTTGGTGTGATTTTTATATTAAAAGATTATTGGACCTGGCCGGCTGCTAGCAAGAATATGACTGCCCCTTTTTATTCTGTTTATTTTCCTTGCCCCTTGCCCCCACCTCCCTTCTCCCTTCTCCCCGTCTGCTACATTCCAAACTAACACAACGAGTGTTTATTTCCCTTCCCCCCACTTCCCTTATCCCTTCTCCCCGTCTGCAATATTCAAAACATACATAACGAGTAGCGGCATTCTATGCGCAAGTCCCCAAACTCAGTCAGAAACTACTAAATTCTTGCACATTCCCTTTAAGCCAGTTCCCAAAGTCTGAGACTCCTAAAAATTGAATATTCGATCCATTGTCCCCTCCCTTACTCCCTGCGATAACCCCCATCCACACCATTTATCCCATACCTTTTCTCCTATTGGATGAACTAGCGGACCAATAAATGATATCCATGTTAGCAACTTAAAATGACGACATTTTCCCCATGTCTTAATATCCACGTATATTCTATATCCTTGAACACGGCAAAGTTAATTTTATGTCAGCACAATGCCTTCATTTATAACAAAGTTAATCCAGCTGACCAAATCAACAGCAACTCTTTTCATAATATTTAATGATACTCATACAAACTTTTTGTGAAAAGGATCGAGGCAGCTCTTTAATATTAAGTGAACGTAAATACATTTTCAAAATCTATTGAGGGAGGGAGAAGACAATGAAAGTTAAATCCTTATAGAATCCTTAATACTCAATAAATACAAGCTAACAAGGCAGGTTTTTGGGGGCAGTTTCATTTTAACTGTAGTTTTCGAAAGTTTATTTTCGTGTTAGAAATGGTGTAAGTAGTTTTTTATTGTTGTTAATGATAAAGACTACAAAATTGACTCTCTAACTTTGAATTGCGTCATCCTTGTTAATCCACACCCCCTTCTTTCTCTCTTTTATCCCATTTAAACCAAAACTTTTTATTTCATTTTTTTGTAGACATTGTAGACTTATGAACTACTAAGTTACCATAACCCCCCCCCCCCCCCTCCTCATTTTAGAAGCTTTTAAACCTTACTTTATAAAACGTAACCAAGCCTAATCTAAACAACGTTTAAATTCAGTTTAAAACACAGAGAAATAGTAAGATTGACCGGAATTTATAATTTTACAGTAGCTTTGCAGTTAATATGTGAAATTTGAGGGGGTAGGATTGTTACTCTATCCTCGATTTTGTGGAAATGACCAACTTTTTGTTAGGTAAAAAAATTAAGCTTTTTCTTTTTTATTGTGTCTGGCTTAGGGTGAGGTTTAATATTTTACAATAGCCCGAGTCACAAAACACGCAAATAACCTTTATTATTTTAAACCTAAACCTCTAGGCTCTATGTTAAGATCAAAACCCTTTTCTATGCCTGCGGGCTTTTAAGGTTGTGGGGGGGGGGGGTTAAATAAGACATCCCCCCTCCCATTTTTTATTTTCAAAAAGAAATGGTTAAAAAATTATTAAGGGGTTCTCTGTGATATTCTAGTAATAACAGACAGGCGGACGTATTCAAATTATAGATAATCCAAAATCGTTTAAAGTTTTCAATTATTCTTTTAATCTTCTTTTTTGGCAACAAAATTGAAAAAACAAAACATTGAGAAATAATTAAGTGGTAAATAACCACAAAATTTGTTTTTAGAATAGATCACTTTTTTTCAAGAAGAATAAAGGAATTGTTTTATGTCCCGTTTAGTCTTATGAGACTCCTTACATATTTTCCCTCCATTTCTCTCTTTCTTCTTTCTTTCTTTCTTTCTTTCTTTCTTTCTCTCTCTCTCTCTCTCTCTCTCTCTCTCTCTCTCTCTCTCTCTCTCTCTATCTCTCTCTCTTTATCTCTCTCTTTCTCTCTCTCTCTCTCTCTCTCTCTCTCTTTCTCTCTCTCTCTTTATCTCTCTCTCTTTATCTCTCTCTCTTTATCTCTCTCTCTCTCTCTCTCTCTCTCTCTCTTTATCTCTCTCTCTTTATCTCTCTCTCTTTATCTCTCTCTCTTTATCTCTCTCTCTTTATCTCTCTCTCTCTCTCTCTCTCTCTCTCTCTTTATCTCTCTCTCTTTATCTCACTCTCTCTCTCTCTCTTTCTCTCTCTCTCTCTCTCTCTCTCTCTCTCTCTCTCTCTCTCTCTCTCTCTCTCCTCTCTCTATCTATCTATCTATCTATCTATCTCTCTTTATCTCTCTCTTTCTCTCTCTTTCTCTCTCTCTCTCTCTCTCTCTCTACCTATCTACCTATCTATCTCTCTTTATCTCTCTCTCTCTCTCTCTCTCTCTCTCTCTCTCTCTCTCTCTCTCTCTCTCTCTCTCTCTCTCTCTCTCTCTCTTTATCTCTCTCTCTTTATCTCTCTTTCTTTATCTCTCTCACTTTATCTCTCTCTTTCTTTCTCTCTCTCTCTCTCTCCCTCTCTCACTTTCTCTCTTTCTCCCTCATTCACCCTCCATCTTGCTTTCTGCCTGTGCAATTATTTCTTTCTTTTTCGCTTAAGATCTCTATAACATCTGGTATATTTTGTCATGAGGGACAGCCACATGCAGGGATCTAAAGGGATAAGACAATTGCCGCTAAATTGATGTACATTCTACATCCCCAATGATAACACACAACATTACACTTTTTGTGTATTAAATTTAATAGTTGAATCAAAATTCACTATTCCCCCAAAGTTGCTGCGCCAATAAGAAAACGTTTTTATAAAACTGTTGGGTCTAGTGTAATAAAACAGCCCATTGTCCCCTCTCTCTCTGGGGATAGGTCGACCACATCAAGAGATGTTCTTTCTATTCCGGGACAAATCTCTAGGGGATGTGGAAACTAATAATTCTAATAAAAAGTTCTCTATTTTAAGCACTCTAATACCCCAATTAAGAAAAGTTAGAGGGGGGGGGGGGGGGGGTCAGAGGATATTTAGGTATTTATTTTTGAGTTTTTCCCATGTTATGAACAACATTTTGGGTTGATCTCATGCAGAAAAGAATATGTAAATCAACTTTACAAAAACTAGGATAAAATTGTCAAAAGTAATAAGTTTGGAAGATTTTCACTCTAAATTTCTGTATTTTCAGGGATATTAAGTGACATTATGTATTTTGGACAATTGTACATGTTTGAGATATTGTCATATTTTATTCTAGTTACCTATCCCTGGACCCTTCGAAATATCCTATGTTTTTTTCTGAAGCGATAGATCTCGAAAACCAATGAACTGATTTGGTTCTGCTTCACAATGTAGCTTCTCCTAGGTCCTGGGATGGTTTATAACTATTTTGGGAACCCTCCCAATTCCACAAAACTCCACAAAAAGTGTTCTTTTAAAACTAATATTGAAAGTAGTAGGGACGATTTCCCACCTACGTAAAGTGCCCCCTACAGGCCTCTAGGGGCGTAACCGCTAAGTTATATATAAGGTGGGTGGTGAGACAGATAGTAATTATTAGTGTAAGTATCCTAGATATTTTGACCTTACTACTACAGGAAATTAGGGATATGTAAATTGGCTTTAAATCATGATTCTTAGTTAAAAAAAGAAGTATGTAGTTATAACGTCATTATACCGTTGTTGTGTTGATAATATGTCAGCTATGACCATTTTTAACCAATACCATATCGTCGTTATTTATGACATCGTATTATAGACAGCTTTCTGCAGATATTAAAATGAAAAATTCCAAGATTAAACCAGGCTTGTTAGCTTCAAGGTTCTCAAGGCCCGTGCTAACAAAACTGATATTAACTTTATGATTTTTATTTTAACATTCGTGGAAAATTGTCTGTAATACGATATTATACATGATTTTGAGTATGACTGGGAGCCGGTTCTAATCCAGTGGATATTAATCGGTTTCGAACCCATACTGAAATAAAAGGTAAGAATTGCATGACATTAAATGCCAATATTAACTTAAGGTG